>NC_090008.1:662570-993855 GCF_036417845.1 Apteryx mantelli
GGGTACAGTCTCTTCAGCGCTGCCATGGAGCCTGCTTCGGCGGGGAGCGTTTGTGCGAGCTGTTCCTCTAGCCCTGCCAGGAGAGCTGGGGATCTTTGCCCTTCGTGGTGGGGGGCCGTGGGGCAGACTGCTCCCCTTCCTCATCCGGGGGGACGCCTCGTTCCCCTTTGTTCCCTCCTCTTTTGTTGGGCTTCAGGAACAATTATTATTTGCTTCTGCATTACTGTTTTGGCATTTCCCCATTCCCTTGTTACGGTGGTGGTGGGAATTGGTGATTGTCTTTCCCTGCTTCGGTCTGCTCTCATTTGGGAAATCCAGGTTTTCTGTCCTGAGGGATTCTGCCTTCTTTCTTTGCGCCCTTCCGGATGCTGCTTCCCCACATTAAAAACAGGAGAGGGACAGCCAAGAAAACTTTCACCTCTCTGCTTTAACACCAAGCAGGAGAGTCCAGTAACTGCCTAGTTCCCTTCCTGTGGCTGTGCGCTGCCCCCTCCCATGTGGGCAGCGTGAGGAGCCGTGCCCGCACCCCTGCCCGTTTTGGTGTGGAGCAGGGGGGCAGCCGAGCGGTGGGGAGGATGCGCTGGGTTCATCTCAGGATTCGAGCGGAGCCTGGAAGGATGGCTTCGGTGCTGAAAAAGCTGCTTCTCGGGAGATCTGGGCATAGGCCCTTCCTAAGCATTGGAAATCTGGGTGGCACAGTTTCTTTCCCCTTTCCTCAGTTTCCCAAAATAAGGGTGTTTGAGCAGTTTAAAATTGCTCTCCCTTCTTCTGTATTCCTGGTTCGAAATAAGGGTCTCTTTGACGGGGGGGAGGGGGAGACTTTGACAGGAAGAGGAGGAGGAGGTGATGGTGGTTTGGGCAAGCGGAGGGTAGCTGAAAGCAGGGAGGAAGAGCGACAGCATATGGATGCGATCTTATTGATTTGCTTTAACTGACTTGCCTTCCTCGCCTTCTGTTTGCTTAAATCCCCCCCTCCCTCCCCAAAAGGGAATTTTTTTGAGCCTGTCTTGACTACTGACAACCTGGAGGAGGAAGGGGGGGATGAGTCTGTGCGGGGAACTGCGTCCTTGTGGAAGAAGGTGTGGGAGGTTTTGACTCTTATTTCTCAGTGTTCCTTGGTGGGGGGAGGGTTAGGATTGCAACAACAAGCGGTTCGAGAGGACGGTGGTTTTAAAGGATTGTGCATGGTTGACTAAAGGCGAATGAGCGTGTTCCTCCTTTTGGCTGTGCAGGGAGCCAAGGGCTGCCTGTAGTATTTTGTCTGTCTAGGTGTGCTGGGAGTGCTCCCCTTCCCTTGAAATTCTGGCAGTCCGCGTGCGCTGTTCCCTGGTTGCTCACGTAACCGAATTTTAAATGGCCCACGCGCTGCTGCTGTCATTGGTGGCAAATACTACTTCAGCTTAAACATCTGTACGTGGACATCTGCGTCGCTCGGTTCGGTCTCCGCGCCCCTCGCGTGCTGCCTGGCCGGGGTGCTCTTTGTGCCCTGTCTGCCCTCGGGTTAAAGCCGCATCTTCGGCGTGTCTGGACAGGGTTGCAGCCCGTTGTGCGCAGCAGAGTTCATATCCCCTTGGACAGATGTCTGTAGGAATCGGTGTGTCTAGCTCTGATTTAGGAGCATGCTTGGAATTTGTTGCATTCCTTGTTCTCTTGGTCACAGAAGAGTTACTAATCATCTGCTGATGGAAAATGGAAGCTTTAGGAGCTTAAAAGGCCTCTTTGGACTGGTGACCTGCTTTCTGAGTAGTTAAGGTCTTCAGCACTAGGTGCAACCTTAGCTTCAGTGCTTTTCCTGATCACGAGGCCGCCTGAAACTGAGTGTGACACGCAGCTGACAGGGAGCATCCATCTTTGCAGGGCTGTGGTTTGCCTTTACCTAGTATGGCCTGGCTTCCTGTTTAGATGTCTAAATGGTTTCTGTGAATTCTGACAATCGGCTTGGAACGAGCGGCTCCTCGCGAGGCTCCGACTGCTCGCACAAAGGAGCCGCTGCTCTGTCTTCTTGCAAACACATCTGGGAGGGGGAGAGCAGAAATATCTACTCAGCAGAGTTAATTAAACTTAAGATGCTCTTGAAAGTGTCTTTTCTGCCAATGTTTTCTTCTGGGGAAGAGACACAGGGCTTATGATAAGCCACTTAGAATATGCACAGGGTTTAAAATTAGAGGTGTGTTTCCTGGATTCATTCACTTAGTTTCTTTCATCACTCGCTAGTCCCTTCAGCATTTCGGAAAAAACAACCGGTGAGGCTTTTTTGTGCGATTCCTTGCTAGCTTCAGCTCTTGGGTGGGGGGAGAACAAAGCACAATGAACTGCTGCTCCCTGATGCGCTGATCTCTACGGGGAGGGGGATGTTTAAAGCATACTGTTATACTGAGGTCCTTGCATACCTTATAACTTGCTCCTTTTTTTGCAGCCAGTTTATAAGGAATGCGAGCCTTTGTCTAGCAAGCGGTCCCACTGGTCCCAGGTTGGAAAGAGTCCTGTTGCATAGCATCCTGAGCCATGTTAACTCGTAAGAATTGCTGCTATTGGATTTTTTAAACATTTTGGCAATAAAAAGAGCTAAGGATACGGAAAGAAAAATCCATGGTTTTTTTACAGCCCAGTCTATTACCCTATGGAGGATGACTTTTGTTTTTAAAGGGGCATTTGGTTCAGAAAGTGCTGCTCTGCTCTGAGAGTTGCCAGGTGCCATTTGAAGCTGCTCGTGTATAAGTATTGAACCCGCAGCTCCACGTAATGTTTGTATTGAGGCACAACAGCAAAATGTTTCTGTTGTAGTAAAAAAAAAAAAAAAAAAAGGGCTATAAATCTAATCCCAGTGTAAAGCTACCCACCTCTTGCTCGCAGAAATTCAACCTATCAGACAATGCCACATGCTGTTGCAGTTTTATAGCATTGGATAAACCACTGAAAGATGCATAAGAAACTTCGTTTTGCACATAGCTGTAGTGCGTTCTCTTGTGCTGAAACCTCGCTGGCGCTTCTGTGTGCACATTTAAAGTGTGAACGCAGTTTGAGGATCCATTTGCTTCTTCTAATTCTGTAACTCTTAAATGCCGCTAGCAATCCCTTCACAGAAAGCAGCGTTTTTTTGGTAGCTCCAAAAGTATTGAGAGACAATAGCCAGACTCACGTATTTCTTAATCTCCTTAATCTCAAGATAGTTCAGAGAAGCCCGGTTAGAGATCACTGGGGTTGCGTTTACAGTGATTTTTGTTTGCGGATTTTTTTTTTTAACAGCTGGGATGTTGTATTGCTATTCCATAAGTTAGTTTACATAATCTTGGTGCAATACCCAAAACAATAGGGCCTAGGCAATAGGATGTTGCAATGATTCCATATTTCTTTCTTTTACTACTATTGGCTAAACTTTAAGTAGTTTCTCTTGATCAATTTTAAGTGTCAATATAGTAATTCAGGTAACTTTCTGTTAAAAAATGAAAATAAAATCATAAATATTGTCAGGGTACACCAGACCCTTTCTTAGCAATTGTGAATGAGTCATTAAGAGAATGTGAGTGTCAACCTCTAAAACAGCAGGTAGCTGATACATCTGGGTGGGAAAAGGCGTATTTTGCCATGGCATGTTCTTAGTGTAAGAAGTGGAGTTGAAACTTATCTGGGTCATTTGAAAAAATATATATATACTTTTTTTTTTTAAATTGAAGAACATCATTAATTTGAAATTGGGACTATGAAGTAGTGTAGTGAAAGATTCCGATGCATTTTCAGAGCACTTAAACCTGCGCAGTGTAGCCATCGGCGTCGCGTTTTTGAAGCTGGCCAAGGTGGTGGTGTGGAATGGGACGTCCCAGGTTGCCCGTGTTCTCCACGTGTCTAACGCTCACAGTGCGCTCCAGTGCAATTTGGGTGGACTACCATATTTTTACTGTGACAACACCATTTCCGGAGCTGTGGTGTCTCTCCAGGAAAGCTGTTTTTACTGCTGCTGGCTCAGGCTTCTCTCTCCTTGCTCTCCTTAAGTGACTGCTGTAATGGATCTCCTGCTCCACCTTCTTGCTTTTGACACAGTGGAAGCAGCAGAGTAAGGTTTCAAGTTTGTCAGTGAGTCCGGGCCAGGAGCAACAAAGCTTCATTTCCGGAGGGATGCTGGTGGCCCACTGAGACGGCAGATCTGCCAGCCACCGCTCCGTCCCATGCAGAGAAGGTGAGAAAGCCTCAGGATATGGGGTGTTTTTTTGTGTTTTTTTTTTTTGTTAGCTGAAAATTAATGAACATGATGCTTAGATAACCTAAACCGGAATTAGGTGCCTGGTGGTTGTTCTGGTGTGCTCTGGCTATCGATAACGTAGCTGAGGCTAATAGTGACTCTTCCCCCGGCATTCCTAACTGAATACAACATACCTGCAAGGCGTCACTTGTGTGTCGGAGGCATGGGCTGAAAAGCACGTTTTTATGCTCTTTTCTGGACCTCAAGCTAAACTGAAAGCTAAACTTCAAATATTGCTGTGCTCAAAATATATCAAACCTGATTTGGAGCAGAATAATTTCCCTGGATAATTAGGCAGAGGGTAGAACTTACCCCAGTGTAATAGTGTTGTCTAGGCCCAATTCTGTGGCTTAAATCAGTGGGCTGTATGGACGGATGAACATCATCTGGGGAGCAAAGCAGGCGCGCGTGCAGCTGGGACACTCGCGGGGAGAGGGGCACCGCTGGGGTGTCGGGAGGGAAGGGTGAGCTGCTGAGGGCTTGTGCTCTGGGCGCGATGGAAAGCTCGGCGAGAGCGTTGGTACCGTCGTCGAGCTGATCTGCTTTTTCATCTATTATTTCCTTGGAGGGGTTCCTTCTCCTTTGCCGTCTCCTAATCAGATGCTGAAATTCTTGAAGAATGCCGTTAAAATCTTATTCATTGGAATCAAGGAACACTGAAGTGGTTTCAGGTTGTATTCTCACTGACTTCCCCCCACACCCCTTTCCGTGTGCCCCATATAAATGGGGAAATGAGCTCTATGCAAATGCACGTAGCCAACAGAAGAGTAAGGTTCTCCCCCCTGGTTTGTTTTAACAATTCTTGGTGCTGCTTGTAACAAAACAAAGTCGTGTTTTCAAGCAGAGCTCTGGCCTATGCGCTGATAGTACTGTTCTGAGATACAAGGGCTTCCTTATTGTGACTAATAAATTCCCTCCTTTCGTCTGCCTCGTACGGTACAACAGCAGAGAGGCAGCGGTTATCCCAGGTAGTGTTTTTTAGTGCTTTAGCTTTGTCATGGGCTTCGTTAGACTTATAGTCCTCGGAAAGCTCGTCCCCATCCATGGGAAATGAATGTGTAAGGAATGTTGAGGAAGAGACTACAGCGTTGGGATTTATTCTTTTTTATTCTCCTTGATTTTGTTACAAACATGGCATATCGTTTATAATTGCTCACTCTAAGCCCTTGGAAAAAAGGGTTTATTTAAGACAGTGTGTTGAGGAAAGAGGGATAATGGTAAACTTCAGATTGCAATTAGTTTTGTAACTCTGTCCCTTGAACATGGAATATTATCTGGTTATTTGTGATAATGGTATCCAGAATATGTCTGAAATCCTTCTGAAGACTAGCATCAGTATTTGGAATTCAAGTGCCATATAAATGTGAGGGTGTTAGAAGAGCAGCTTCCAAGCCTCCTGTCTAAAATTAGAATGAAGAACTGTGCTGAAGTGCAGAGGAATCTATAAAGAACCTCAGGGGCTTTTTTTCCACGCAGCCTTAGCGAAGTGGGAGTCAATATGACCATTTCGTATCAGTCCTACGGCTTAGGCTAGAAGTTCTGCAGAGCCGCATCCATTTTGTTTTATTTTTAATTGAAGTCTTTCAGCTTTACAGTGGCAGCAGGTATTTCCAGCTAGGTGGTGCCTACCAAGGCAGGCTTTTAAGTGCATAAATGGCTTAATAGTATTTCCCTGGATGTAGGGTGTTACTGTCCAGATCCGAGTGTTTCACTTCTTGGGGTGAGCCTGAAATTGCCCAGTCCCCACGCTAGATTAGGGACAGTCCTTGCTTGCGCAGCGATCATGAGGCCCGTCTCGTTCCTGGAGGTCCGAGCACCCCGCCGGATGATTGAAGGAGCCACGAGAGGGGAGAAATGCATTAAAAGAACATTAAGGTTGTGACCGAAGATGAAAGCTAAAGGGATTCTCGGCTAAGGCTGAAATGGACTGTGTCTCCTCCGGCACCTCGGCGCGACAGGGAGGAAGGGGGAAAGGTGTCCTGTTGTGCGCAGAGGCATTGGAGGAGCTGTGGTAGAATTTGCCCTTAACTGCACATTTCCTTGCTTTTATTGGTTTTCATCGCAGCAGTTGGCATTCTCCTAGCAGTTCTTTTCCTGTGTAAATTTTTCATGCCTTTTCTTTAAAGGCAAACATTGCTGCTGTTGAATATGCAAATGTCTTGTACTGTAGGTGGAGTGACTGGTGCCCGCTGCCTCTGAGCATGCTTGCTGCCGGAGCTGCGCATCCACGGCTCTCGGCGCTGGTGGCAAAATAGCAGCTCTGCACAGCCGCGCCGTTCTTCTGGGTGGGGAAAGGAGGCGATAACGATAATACGGTAATTTGTGGTCGTGTCCTCTTCAGTTTAACTGAGGAGTTAAAATGCCTTAAACGGTAGCATTTTAACATCCGCCTGGAGTTCGTGCCTGGTGAAGTCCGTAGTAGCGCTGCTCCTCCTGACTCCACCACGGTTCAACGCGGTGTTCTGGGGCACGTTGCAAAATGGTCATAAAGCCCCAACCACCTGAAGCTAGTAAGTATGTTTTTCCAGAGGATCCTGGGTGTAGGCCTCATTTTCTCAGAAATCTTAGAAAATGAATGCGAGAGTCCCATTTCTTTGAAAACAGTCCTTAACCAAAACCTGTCTGTCATCTTGGAAAAAAGGAAACCACCGTTTATTGCTTGTTTTCCATCTCTTGTACGTCAACTTTTGGTTATGCCCTATACTAAGTATCAGAGTAGAGCACCTGTGTTTTTTGATATGAGAAGATAAAACATTGAAATTCTACATTTCATTCATTTAATGTGCTAGTTCAGCATCATGGGCTTAGAAGCATTATCTTTATTACCAAACCTGCATAAAGATGAGTATTTTCAAACAGGCAACTGGAAGGGAGCAAGAAAACTTTCTCTATAGGGTGTCTTAAAACGGTGCCTTTCTCTGTCCAACTGTTGGAGCCTTAAATTTTGGTCTCGGATGGACATTCCTGCCTTCAAGCCACACAAGTCCCTGTAGTCTGTCTTCTAGGGAGCAGCCGGGTGCCTCTCTCCTCTCCCCAATGTGGAGATGTCCCAAGAAGCAAACTAGGGAAATAGTGTCCCGGAGGAAAGAGGCCTGAACGCTCTCTGCTCTTGTGGCAAGCCAACGTGTTGGGCCGCTTCTTATCCCTCTTCCCCTCACGTGTCCGAATACCTTCTTGTTGTGCCCTTTCCAGCAAGGAATCGATGGAGTCGGGTTTTCTTCAGGTTCTTAGCTCTGCTGCAAGGAAGGAGGATGTGTTCTTGCTGTGCTTAAAATGCCTCTTGTCCGAGGCTGACGGTGACTCTCCTCTTCCCCCCAAACTGCTCGAGCTGGTGAAGTGCTCTAGAGTTCATGCTGGTTCCCTGCTCTGCAGCGCGCGTGGGAAACTTTCTCATCGGCATCCCTGCCCGAACGCTGGCTGTGCGTGGCACTCCGCGCTACTTTGGTATCGAGTCCTACATTCGAGGAGTATGGGAGACATTAAGTGAGATGGATAACCTGAAATTCTCCTGGAGACAAGATTTTTATTGCTGACAAGTTCTTGGTTTAACAGTTTGCTTGTCTTTTTTTTTCTTTTCCTGACTGCCTAACACAGTTTGTATGAGAAGAAAGATAATTCACTTTAATGAATTATAAAACTTGTTTCACTGCAGTGGGTCTTCATTTTTCCTTTTGTCTGCAGCAGAGTCACTGTTTGAGTAGAATAAAATTAACTTAATCTCTGAAAAGACAAAAGAACTGAAACTCCTTGCTGCTGAGAGGACTTGAGGGAGGAGACAGGACATTATCTCGAAGGCCCCATATGCTCTGCCAATCATAATGTTTTGGATTTTTTTTGTTATCTAGCTTTTTAAATTTAAACACTTTGCCATTTAAAAATGATTTATGTGTACATGTATAAAACGCTTTTTTGCTTTTCCAGTCAATGTGAGCTGTATGCAGGTATCCAGAAACAAGCCGGATAGAGTTGATGAAACTGTCTGTTGCGTATTTACAAATATCTGCAGTTGTAGTCTTTCGCTTTTACGCTCTGGCTATCAAGTGTTTTTAGTAATGAACTAAAATACTTGATGAAAAAGTTACTTTCCCTTTATGCTGCAGTAACTTGCTGTTTAATCACAGGGAGTTTTTAGAAAAATGCTGTAATGCGCGTGCGAAGCTTGGACCGCTTTCCCTTTGCCTTAGTTACGTAGCCCAAGGAAGGTCCGTCTCGGGGCTGCGAGGCTGGGGAGTGGGGCCCTTAGACCCGAAAACGTGCTCGCGGGTCAGCCCAGCGGCTCCCGGTTTTAAGTTGCCTTTAAACGGCGGCTCGTGCCGATCCGCCGGACTCTGCGCTGAAGCGCTGGGTGCCGCCAGCGCAGGTGGAGACGAAGCCGCCGCCGTGTCGGAGCGATGCTCTCGGCGTGCCAAGCGAACGTCTTCGCAGCACGCCCCGGAGAGCGCCCTCGCCTGCCTCGGTAACCCACCAGGAGGGGACGAGCTTCAGGTTTCTTGTTTTTAAGAGGAAATTTTGAGTGAAAGGAAATCGATCAGACAGATGCAGACTTTGAGAGAGTTTCAAAATGGTTGCTTAGTAATAGTCCCTTGTTGTTGAATAAGTCCAAATCTAATGCATTTTCCCCTTCTATGAATCATTCCCTAACTTGCTTGTTATTAAAGTCCCTGATTCTAATTTAATTTTGGAGACTTGACAATTTTAAATACCTACTAGTGCTGTGTGATTCTGAATTGGCATTTCAATAGCTTATTGTTTCAGGGTTTGCAACAATTTCAACAAACTCGCGGCCGTATGGAAGAAAGCCGTGTTTAAATATGCACAAATACAGTCACTGGAGTATCTCTGCTTTGAATTCGGAGGCATCATTTCTAGAATTCCTCCTGGTTTAATGTAACGCTGTATATTTAGTAGCCCTGTAACGACACATGCAGCAGAGGCATGAGAGGATGCGTATCCATTACAATATACCTTTATGCTGCAAGAGGGGAAAGATGCTGGTATACTTGCTTTTAAGAGTGTCTTTAAGGGAAGGTCAGATCCTGAAAGTCTGCTGTTTAGCAATGCAGTTTTACACTACTTATCTTTTGGGTTCAGCTATGTTTAACCAGCGCATTTCGGTGAGATTTGGATAGATTGAAGCAACGATAGGTTAGGAAGCTTGTTGCAAGTCACCAAGGACGTCTTAATAAATTGCTGGGCACCACACGCGGTTTCTGATGCTTCCTTGGTGTGCTGGCGTGTCGACTTTCCTGATGGCTTGCGAGTCGGGTTCATTTGGCCCACCAGCAGCCGTCAGACGTCTCGCTTTCTCTTTCCTGTGCGTGTTTTTGTTGCCTGTGTGGGTTTTTTTGTTTTTTTTTAATCACGCTTACATTTTTATGCTAATGATGCTTGGTTTTTCACTCTCGTTTAGTCTGCTCCTCCAAAGTTTGTGGACCTGCAGTGTTGCTCTGTACACCAGTGGCTAGTTTTACAGTGCAGCGCTGACCCTTACTGAAAACAAGTGGACTCAGAAGTCAGCAGCTACTGGACGTTGTCGGCTTCCCACACTCTGTGGTGAGGATAGAAATAGGACGGCTGTCCATTCATCTTCCTGTGGGATAACACTGCTATGAAAATATTACATTGCGAGTAGTTCTTGTTGTCATGGACTGCTACCAGTCCGTGAAAATTGCCGTGGATATTAAAACCAAGGGTGTGAGGGGAACTAACCTTGGCATTATGCTGAAAATTTCTAAGGAGATAAGCAAGTCAAAGGACATATTTAAGCCTTGTTTGTGTTGTATTTTAGAGAGTATTTATAA
Organism: Apteryx mantelli; assembly: GCF_036417845.1. NCBI lineage: Eukaryota > Metazoa > Chordata > Aves > Apterygiformes > Apterygidae > Apteryx > Apteryx mantelli. The sequence continues at coordinate 672,609 of NC_090008.1, forward strand.
TTTCCGAGGGGTTAACCCCAGACCTGAACTGAACTGAAGTAATAGGGTTACGCCAGTGATGACTAGCCCTTCCAGAATAAAATAACTTTGGATTATGCTGAGGCAGTCCTGGCTATCTGTTCCTGCTGAACGTTGCTCTGCTTCATGCAAGTTTGCTGGTGAAACCTTGTTTTCACTTAACCAATTCCTTTGCTTTGAGATGTCAGGCTTTGAAGTTGCATTGAATGGGAGTTTAGGTTTCTAGTTTAAAAAAATTTCTCTGCTTTCCTCATGTAGTTGTGTTCCAATTTTACCAAAACATTTTTCAAATTACTTAGTGTAAGTCTGAAGCTGTGTTATGATGATGATGATCACTTGCTTGTTATTAGTTAATGACAAGGAAGGAAAAAGTCCAAAAAACATGAAGAAGAGGGAAGGGGGGAGTGGGGTTCGGGATCCCTCTCTTTTGGAAGAGAAAGGCAGCTCAAATGACAGATTTATAACCTAAGGACACCTCAGGTGGGGAATAAGCAGCGAGGGAACAGAAGAGTTCTCGTGCAATGCGCCCTGTTCTGATGGATTGCTTTACTGCCGAAAATCATCCTGTTTGGGTCCTGCTATATTTGAGACTTCCCTGTGTTCCTTGCCATAGTGAAGATCAGCGCTTGGATAATGCTCCACTGCACCAGATTTTTTCAGAAAAATAATTAGGAGGGATTTATAGTTTTTTAGATGTGTCGAGGTTAATTACAAGTAGCAACAATACAACTCTCTATCCTGACCTGCATTTTATTACTTCGGTTCTTCTGTGGAATCTCCCCTCAAGATTCAGCCTAAGATTTAGGCAGTGCTAACAAATGATGTTGCCGTATCCCTGTCCTTCAGTGATACTGGGATGTTATTGTTTTGAATTGCTGTCTTTATTACTATTCTTATATTTACAACACCAGCTGTCTGTTGCTGGATGTTTTGTTCTGGTTGAATTTAAAATTTAATAGAATTATTGTAATTAACTCTCTTTCATCCTCCTCAAAAACTGTCATGACATCTACTGCTCTTTTGAGTTGTGGGCTTTCTTCCTGTTGTAATTTCATGAGATATGTTTGTATATGAAGGCAGGCTTCGTGCTGTCTTCACACCAGGTGTCGGAAGTCTTCTGGGCTACGTCTCGTTATGAATGTGTACCTTCAAACCTAGCTGTTCTGTGTATCCGGACCCCTCTCCGGTGTGGCTGAACGCGAGAGACTCGGCTGGCCCCTGTCCCGGCGACGGGAACATCGGCCACCTTTGTCGCTTATTTTGGGGTTGTGATATCGTCGTTGTTTTGTGGGCTGGTGCGCAGCATCCAAACTGAGCTAACTCTTGCCCTGCCGTTACTTATGTGCAGTGAGATGTTAGTCCTTTGAAAAGTGACTGTATAAATTAAACTTGCCAAGTATTTAGTCCCAATAAATTAACTCTAAGTGATCACATCTGGTATATCCTACTCTTCTGGTCAGCTACCTCTCTCTTACCTTTCTGATTAGTTACCTGGGAAAACTTGAAGGTTTGTCGCGCTCGAGACCCTTGCCACCTGTCCTTTGTGTATTATATATAAGAATCACTGTAAAATCATAAATGAAGAGAATACAAGGACTTCTGGGCTAATCACCCAGCAGAGCAGGCAGGAATCAGGAGAGATTTCTCAGCTATGGATCACCTGCAGATAATGAATTGGGTTCGGGAAACAGAGCTGCATAAAAGCAGCTATTGTTAGCACTTTTGCAGACTTAGTCAAAGGCCTTTTCATAGTGGAAATAGAAGCACCCAGAGGATGGGTCCTTATGAAAGGACCCCAAAATTCAATTAAATGAATAGTTCAGTGATGTTTTACCAATACCTTTCCCCTCCTGGTCATAAAGATCTTTCAGAAACCTTGGAAGGGCAGGATAAAGGAGGGGGCAGTAGGAGAGATGTAAAGCATCTCAGCCAACCCCAATTTGTGGAAAACAGTTTTATCTTTGCTGAATCTCTGCAAGCCTTAAAACAATGATCAAAGGTCTGGAGGAAGGTGAGGAGTATGGAAAAGTGTGAAACAGTCTTTAAAATCAGAGAATGGAAATGGCTGAGGACAGGGAAAAACTGCTGAAGAAACTTTTTGCTTTGGTGGGTCGATGTAGATGAAGAGGTGAGATAAAGAAGGCTGAGTGTAGGATGGAGATTTCCCTAGGGGGAACTAGGTTTTAGAGAACTAGGTGTTTAAGGTAGTGTAATCTCCTTCTTGATACCGGCTCCCTTTTCTCCATGACATAGTGAAGAAATAAAAAGCTGCACATGCAAGACTGGGCAGAGATTCTCCCTGCAGCTCAGAGCAAAGTGTAAATACTGGTATATCATTGCAAACCAGAATGAGAACAAGCCTTCCAAAGATGGGAAACTGGTGCATTGATCATCTGGCCGTATTAAACTTAAGTGTTATTTCAGTTTCTACAATGTGCCTGATGTAAACTCGGAGCTAAGATATGCAGTGTATGAAATCAGAGTCTTGGATGTAAATTGACACAATGCTAGCTCTTCAAACCATCAAAAGATAGGTCAGTTTTTTTAACTTATGTCAAGGACAAACAGCTTTAAGTCTTTTTTAACCACCTATATTGCAGTAGCTTCCAGAAAGATATGTTGGGGTTTGTGTATGTTCATTGTAGCTAAAAATCAAGCTGCTTTTACTTATCCTTCCAGCTTGAAGTACCCAGCTTTGAAATCCTTGGCTGGGGGTGAGATGGAAAAATAACTTGTTCAGCAAGCATCAAATACGGACTCGGTTTGGGGGAAATAAATTTCAGATGTGAAGACCCAGCTGACAATACATTGCTTAGGTACGAGTGTTTAGAGAGAGCCAGCAAAAACATCTCAATTCAGAGTTTAAACTGAGGAGAGGGTCAGTTTTTCTGCAGTCAGGCCCAAGCAGGGCTCTGTGGCAGATAAGGCCGGTCTGTGGAGGGAAATGAAAAGTCGGGGCGGTGATGTACGAGAGGGGCAATGCCGGTGAAACGGCTAGCAGCCTCCAGTGCCGGCTGAACTTGGGAAGCGTCTTCTGGCTACTGCCAGGTTGGTCTTCTCAGGGACTGGTCTAGGAACAGCCATGGCACGGCTGCTGCGTGCTGTGGAAGGAGAAGGTTGTCGTTTTGGTAAGAGCTTGTAGTTGGGAGGAGACCGCGAGGAAGCGCTCTTTGCTCTTCCGCTAGGTAGATGGCTCCCGTATTTCTAGCGTCCAAGCAGATGCTGTCGGGTAGGAAGCTGGTGGAAGGCGAGGGAGAGCTCTGTGGGGGAAGCCGCCTAAGGGGCTCTAAGGAGCCCATCTCCGGGCGGATGGGCTGCATGGGTGGGTGATGACGTGAACCGTGGCGCATCTCAGGGGCCGAGGGCTTCTTCCAGAGGTCTCCGCTTCCTAACGTGATATATTCTTGGAGGGACACAATCCTTCCCCCCGCCCAGGTTCCCAAAACATATAGTTTCTTCAAGCAGAACAACAAATCTTGGTTAAGATTTCTGAAGGATTCTGAACTGTTCTAAATAACATATTTGGACTGTCTTTTAAAGTGCTGATTTCTTATTCTGTGATTCACTCCTCCCTCCTGTCTTCAGCGACCTGGCACTTGGTCTGCTGTTCAACACTTTCAGTGGACACGTAGCCTGAAAATGAATCTTATTGGGGCCCAAATGACCACCTCATTAGTTTATAAATCTATGGTAACTACCATGTAATTACAGCCTAATTAGTTATTTCCCCCTTTGTAAACTAAATTGTTCCATTTTATCTAATAAGGCAAACTCAGATAGTACCATTGCTTACAGTGGTGTTGAAACTCTGGTTTAATTACCAGATTCTCTGCAGCCCGTAGGTTGACTAAATACATGATAGTTACTGAGTATTACAGATTACATGGTTGTTTGTGCACTGTGTAATAGGTTTATTTTTAGAAGATGATTTGATAATGCTTTCAGCATGTAAAACCAGTGAAACCTGTGTGTGCTATCTTGAAAAAGATGTAATTTGCAAGTTGGTCACTTAGGCTTGCTCCGCAAATAAATGAAATATAGTACCAATATTTAATTACATTCAGGGAGTCTCTCCAAATTTACTATAGCACTCTTGTTAACCTTTGATTATCACAATCTTGTAATTTGCAACCAAAACCGGAATGTCCCATTTCACCAGGTATTTCAGCTTATGTTAACGCAAACAATTTCCATCCAAACTGTTGACACACTGGATTGCTATTTTGTGTTTTGCAAACAAAACTTTGTGCAAGGTTTTGAAGTAATCTGTTGGTTCATCGGCTTTGGAAAATACTTGAACATACTCATTAATGGAGTGGATTTTGGACAAGTCTGTTTGCAGTAAAGGGTGCAGCATGGGGAGACTGGTGAGCCTTAGGTCTTTGACTTGGATAGGATAAGAATAAGTGATAAAATGTATTGAAAATATATTATGAAAACAATAAGCGTGTTCAAAATCTGTTCCAAACCTGCTTTTAACCTATTACCAGTGCCTGCCAGAAGTGTAAAAGTAGGAGTTTGCGCGCGGTGAGCGTCAGCAGCGCAGCCGGCTCTGCGTCGCTTTCTCATTCACGCGCCCCATTCTGACTTGTGAAGACATGGGCAATATTGGCTTTATTTCTGCTGTAGGCTTTAGAAAAAAACAGAATTCAATATTCACATCAGTTCTGTGGGTGTGGGGTTTTTCTGTTTGTTTGTTTTTAAGTTGATTATGAAAAGTTGCTTGCGGCTTAGTCAACAAAGTCGGACTAAGAGAGATGTGACCTGTCTCTGTCCTTGTTGCTTTCTGAGGAACTGCTTGGTATGCTGGAAACTTAAAATACGTGCTAATCCTTTAATGAGGCCTCAAACCTGTCAAGATCACGCTCACTACTTGGCTACCTTACTTCAGTACCATGCTAGATCAGGCAAGAACAGCACAATTGCACAAATCTATAAAGCATAATGGTCAAAATGTTTTATTAGAATTGATTATAAACAGTTTGTGGGTGCTGCTAGTCATAGCTCAGTTCCATATGTGAGGCTGAAAAAGAAACGGAGATAGCTATTATTAAAGCTATATGGAAGACTCTTCTTACTATAGCCAAAGGATGGATTTGCTATAGGTGGATGCAAAAAGACTTGCATTTGAGCAGCAATTTTTCCCCTGTTGATTTTTTTTTTGTAGTATTTAAAGAAAACCCTATGTAATATGGGACATGTAGACTTCTGCTCTTTGAGCTGTTCAGTGCAAATTGTGGAGCAAGTCTTTCTTATGGTATAAATTTCTTTGGAAATTGATTAGAAGCCTGTCTCTGTGGGTTTCTGAATTGAAGGCACCTGAGCTGAAGTGTGAGCAACTGTTGCTGGTATAAATGGATAGGTTGAGAAATGGGGTTGAGGGTTTCATGGTTTGTCTTCTCTTCTCCCCTACTGCCTCGCTGACCTTAAAGTGTCTTACTTGAACAGTTCTGCGTTCTGTTTAGTGTTGAGGATCGATTTGTTCGGACACTGCTTTGGAAATGCAATTCAGCAACTAAAGAGAGTAAAAATAATCTACTGGATTTGCGTATTATAAGTAAGAGTAGCTAAAGCATGAAATACGATGAATCTCATTCCACATCTGGATGTGCAAGACCGTGTGTGTTTTGGTGTCAGTAGCAGCTGGGTACCAGTGTCTGAAAGTAAATGTGCTCCAGTGCCGCTCTCCTTTACACCAAAGTTGTTGGCGGCTTGTTCCTTTTTGGGAGAATGATACGGATTGAGAAGTCAGGAGTGTATTTAACCTCTGTTGGTAGATGTTAACCTGAAAGTGCCAATGCCGTATTTATCGTGAAAGCGGTGAAGACCTGTTGTAAACGCATTATAAGCTAATGTCCTCTTAACTAATTCATGTTGCTGAATTTGCATCCAGCTTCAGGACAGTGGGTTTTGATAGGCTGAAGCTCCCAGCAGATGTTTTCTGGGAACAGCTGTTGAGAACAAGTCTGCTGTAGTTTGCGCTGTGTTGCCTCATGGTGGCCAAATATTCTTTTGCTACCTTGCTATTTTTGTACCAAATAGTTGTAGGACTTTATTCTGGTGGTGAAACAGTCTTGGTAAGAGCAGGGTTCATGGGTGTTCAGTGGCTGGAGGAGGTTGGCTCACAGTTCTCAGGAATCTCACAGGCTTTTTTTACACCACTGAGTAAATTTTCATGGTCATGAGGTTCCTCAGATGCCCACAGCTTTTATGTTGCTTCCTAATCATGAAGTTACCTCTCATCCAGTCACTCTCTCTGAGGTCATTTCTGACTCTTTCTCCGCGTGGCCTTCGATTCCGTTCGCTTCCTTTCTTGCATTTCATCTTCAGTCATTTGCTTCCACCTGTAGAATTCAGAGCATCATTTCCTCTGAAATAGGGATCCTGCTTTTCTTTAGCCCTATACAAAGCATTGTGTAGGTGTGCTGCAATACGAGGAGCTACGGGAATTTGTCTTTGAAACTTAGTTTTACACACATGTAGTACTTCAGCTTAAGGCTTGATTAAATCTGTTTTCTCTGTAGGAGTCCAATCTCAGGTAAAGTGAGTGGGTTGAGTGGCACCTGTATGTGTTTTGAAGATGTGGGCATCACTAGATACCCTGGGCGATGCTCCAAACTCCGCAGGTACCATCTCTTTGTATCTCCATGTATGCATTAGTCTGAGTAAGAATGCTCAAAGGGAGATGACAGGCTTGGGTCTAGGTGCTCTTTGGGGAGGACCACAGGAGATGAGACTGGCAGGCCAGCGTGTCTCGGCTGTGTGCTTGAAAACGACTGGGGCAGCGAAACCTGACTAGAGGGGGAATGGGGTGTCCGAGGTCCTGTACAGCGGTCTGAACGAGTGGGGAACAACCGCCGGCTGGCCAAAACTCTGGTGTCCTAGTTTTAGGAGGGACAGGCGGGGAAGGGTTGGTGGTAGACACAGCAGCAAAATGGTGAGACCCCAGAGCTGAAGCCTTCAAAGGCCTTGGAGCCCTAGCCTGGGAGGCCTGGGGCCTCGAGGCTTGGTGTGGCGGACCTCTGATGAGAGAGGAGTGCAGACCTCGCTAGGAGGAGGCTGGATCATTTATTTCTGGATAAGAAGGGAAATCAAATCCAAACCAACAGCTAGGATGTCTGAAACCATCTGGATGTCTGAAACCAGGTGGCTCAGGACAGCATAGTCGGAGAGCGGACTGATGGGGTGGGATTGGGCTCCAGACTCCGTGGCGTTTGTTCTCTTGGTGTTGGGAGATGCCCTTCTCCGAGGAGCAGGGATGCATCTGTGTGTGCTGCTAGTTCACCCTTGGACCGTGGTTGCGTGGCTTGGGCTGTCCTGGCTCCGCGGAGGTTTCTGAGCTCTGCCGACGTTACGGGCGTTGAGAGAAGGGAGGCTGCGCGCCCGTGAGATGAGTGGAGGAAAGAGGTGCCGCTCCTCCGTGGTCCGTCTCCTCCGGCAGCGCCCCGTGCTCAGGGAGCGCTGCTGGGACCTGGCCGTGCAGGTGCGATCCCACATCTGGGAGACGTTTCGAGGATGCAGCGATAGACCGGGGCCAAGGCGAGCGGCGTGCTGTCCCCGGCAGGCTCCTGGGGGCGGCAGGTCCGCGGCGGGTCGCCGCCGCCGCTGAGGGCATCCCGGGAAGCGCTGAGCTGCTGCCGCGCCACGGAGGAAATGGTTTGACGCCTTCCACGATCCGACGCTCCGGCGAAGCGGCTTCCCCCGGCCTCGGGTCCGAGGGTGCCGAGGAGGCGCCAGCCGCCGGGGCCGAGGGCTCCGCTCCTGGGGCGGTGTCTCTACCGACCGATTCTCCATGTTGATGGAATCTCTCTTTTTTTTTTTTTAAAAAAAAAAAAAAAAAGGCTGTTTTGGGACCTAAACAGTTAAAATAACATTGGAGGAAAAGAGCTCTCATGAATGAAGACAAAGTTTGGCGAGGTGCCAGGAGCTGCTGGCGCGGTGGGGGAGGGGGGCGGCAGCTAACTGACTTTTATACCACAAACGACTTAAAAAAAAATTAAGAGATAATTCCATGTCCTGAGGTTACAAACCGGCTGCAACTGGTTTTTTTTCTTTTTTTTTTTCCTTTTCCCCTGCCCCCGCTAGGCATCATGGGTAAAAGTAAGCATCCCCCTTTTCTTTTGTTTAATATAACAGTACAGCGCATGATTGGCAGGGAAGTGCCCGTTTTGAGACAGGGTTTCTGCAGGTCCCCAGAGGGGGATGGCACGCGGGGCCGCCCATGCTCTTCGGAGAGGGCTCCTCGTAAAAAAGGCGCTCTCGCTCTCCCTCCCTCCCTCCCCCGGCTCGCTCGCCTCTCTCTTTCCCCCCTTCTTTTCTCTCTGTCTCTAATTTTCTTGACAACTAGAGGAGGCAGCAGGAATATTGTACCTGTAAGTATTCTTTAGACTGTCCTTTTTTTTTCTTTTTTTTTTAACAGACAAAAGGCTCTTTGTGGATTATCAGATCTGCTTTTTCTCTCCTTTTTTTTTTTTTTTAACATGAGTTTGGAAGCTAAATGTAATGTCTTTACAGAATATTTTAAGGAGAAAACTAGCACTGTTGCTTGTATTTGCTGTTGGAGCGGTTCCCTCCCCCCTTTCCCCCTACCCTGCAAAAAAAATCCCACCTCCGCTCAGGTTCCTCGGCGCTAGCATCGGTATTCGCGTGCAGTTGCTGAATGCGACCCTCCCCGGGCTAAAGCTGCACGGGAAGGCTTATTTCGGGTATTAAAAAAAAAAAAAAAAATTCTTTTGTCTGTAGTGCTGATGGTTTGATGTAATAGCTTCCCCCCCCCTTTTTTCCCCCCCCCTTTTCATGTCAGCTCCAGCCCCTCTCCGTGAATGGAGGCAGCCAGCTGACGGCGAGCGCTGGCCCGGCGCCAGGCGGGAGCTGCGTGTGCGTGTGCAGTGTACACAGCGCACAAAGGGAAGGCCTGCAGTCGAGGAAATCACGGGCTATTATATAAGGGAGCCTGCGTCATCCCTGCTTGCTCAGGCTGACGGATGGGGAGTAGAGGTGGAGGAGGATTAAGGCGACCGCTCTCCCCCCCCACCCCCCGCTCCGTTTTGCCCCGCTTTATTTTTCAATGACCGGTTTCGTCGAGGGTGGGGAGGTGTTTCCGAGCTTTCCCCGAAACGTGCCATTGCAGCCAAATTCCTCGTGAAGCAGGGGGAATATATATATATGTATTTTTTCCCCCCTTGGGGGTGGGGGGGCAAAAAGCATCTCTTTTCCCCCCCCCCAGTCTGCCAAGCTCCGCTTGTGCTCTGGAGGGGTGACGCGTAAGGAGTGTCGTGGTGGATACAGCAGCTTTGCTTGCTCCAGGAACTCTTTCTAATAAATCAACCTTGCTAAAAACGAGAACTCGGGAATGGCAGATAAGAGCGTAAATATTATCATTTGCTCCCTCTCCTTTTCCTTGATGGTTGTCGGTGATTGGAAAAGAAGTACTTTTTTGCATACCATCTGCTCCACACAGTTAGGTTCGTACTGTACAAAAGTCAACACATGGCAGCAAAATTATAGCGTGTTCTGAGCTTCCAGGCGCCTGGACGGGGCCGATTTGGGTTCGTTCTGCTGGGGCTGGTGTTGTGTTTCATTAGCTGTTAACTGCCGTGCAATTCCTATACTCCACTGCAGTTATGGGCATTTTGCTCAGTGAGAGCGAGTTGATTTAGAAGTTGTAATATTGTCTTACCGACCACGGCGATTCTGTCCATTCATTTTTATTTGCTTTCTAGATGTGTTGTACCTCTCGGAGCTCGAATTTGTGGGAGAAAGGAGAATTAAGCATGCACGTTAATGAATAGAAGTGTCGTAACGTTGCTGTTGTCTTTATGCGAGTACTTACGTTTGCTCTGATCATTCAGATCTGAGGAACTGGTTAGGAAGGGAAAACAGCGGAACTGTTTAACGAGTTTGCGCTGAAATGACTATAAGAATTTATGGTCTGCTGCAATCTAGAGACAGCTCCCTGATTCTGTTGAAAACTAGTCTCACGGTTTGTCTTCTAAAATATTTCCTTTGTCTTATTTTTGACTCTTGTGTATCTAAATAGTAGTGAAAAACCCTTGCTTAACCCCCCAATTTATGAATGACTTCTTTTTTTTCTGTAACACTTGGTGAATTTTTAAAGAATCTGTCAGTGATTTTCTCTTTGTTAAGGGTCTGTTTAGGATTGTGTGTTTCTTTAGACTGATGCATGTTCTGTTCTTGATAAAATCTTTGTGATAGGCCTACATGTTTTCTTTCTTACCTTCCAAAAAATTCCTTCACGCAGTTGTAGCATAGTATTTCTCTTTGCAGCTTACACAATAATACGAACTGAGTGTAGTATTTCTTGACAACTTACAATCTGTAGCATCAGGATTCAAAGAGCAGCACGTTTTTATTTGATAGCGTTTTTTTTTGTGTGTGTGTGTCAGTGTTCTTGCAGATCTCTCTTCAGACTGCCTAGCCGTTAAGTCATAATTACCTTTTTGGGTTATTATCCTTTTTATAGTATTGTATGGAAATGCTCGTCTTGGGAGCCAGCCATTTTGTGTGTGCTGTGTTGAAATGCATTTTACGACATAGATGTTGGTTTGTATTCAGCCTAGATGGAAGTTAAGATGTTGTAGCGTTGCATATGTCAGGCTCTCGTGAGCCCCTAGACAAATGATTTCATCATACGGTGCTGGTTAGCTGCCCCAGCAGGTTCAGAATGAGAAGCCAAAATGTGTGAAATCTTTAGTTTACATATGGGCTTGTTCTGTTTTTTAAGTGTGCAACTGGAATATTGGAAGTCAGATGTGCGAAAGTGGCTTTTGAACAGCAAGACTGGAGCGTATTAAGGTAAGTTGGACCTTGTTTCATTAGTGTGTATAAATATGATTTCTGCTCCATAAGCTTACCAGAATAGGCCAAATCCAGCTGAAGATTTAAACAGCTTTTATTCCATTGATATACTATTTTTAAATATATTAAGTAAGATATGGCACAATTCTTGTTGTTTCAAGTTACCAAGATGGTGGCAGAGCTTTTTGGATTGATATCTCCCTAATCAGTTAGTTGTGCACCACTGAAAAACATAACGCTTTTCACCAGCCTGTGCCTAGGCTGGGTGCACAGCTCAAGTTTTCTTTCTCTGCAAATATTATGGATAATGTGGGAATGCTGTTTTTGAATTGAATGTTGGTGCAAATACCTGAGTGGCCGAGTCAAGAAGCTGCTATAGCACAGTGTTAAGTCTTTTGTATGTGAGTAGAGCGGGTTACTTCTTTTCCCCAAACCCTGTATGTTACGAATGTATTTGTTCTAGTAATCCAACTTGTTTGCTTTTTTTTGAACTAATACAGCTCCAAATGCTTCTGAATTGTGTTTGAAGTGTCTGTTTTCCCTTGGGTTTTATTTAATCGGCCATGTGAGTGTGCGTGCGCGCGCATGTGTGTACATGCACTGCTTCTGAAGTCTCTGCTCCCCGTGGGGTTGAATCCATTTGGCTGTGTAGTTCCTGTTGGTGAACTGGGGCAAAATCTTGTATGCTGTTGTCTGAAATCGAGGCTAAAGTTGGAAGCAATGCGGAGACGCTGATTTGGGCTGAGAGTCCGGCACTCCTCAAATGGCAGAAGGGAGATTTTGCTACTGGGCGTCTCACTCTTGCTCCCCCGGGTTGCCTGTGCTAAGGGTCTGCTTCGATAGCGTGGAAGAGCAAAAATACTGGGATTTACTGAACATTGCAGTCTCATTTACTGGACGCGCGTGTCAGCGACTGAAGGATTGGGTCCTTCTCGTTGAAGATGGTGACTGAAACCTGTTCTTGTCTGTTTGGAAATTAGGGGCTTCTCTGCCCTTCCACGCAGCATCACTCACTCGGCAGTGCCTGCGCTTTTGGAAGGGACGTTGCTGTATGTTTCTGTGCTTTCTTCCCTATCGGGCTGGAAAAAAAGGTGGCCTGTTCTTCCGAGGCATCGTGAAGGTGTGGTGGGCTTTGCACGTGGATGAGCTTGCGCTCGCTGCCCTTGGGAAGAGCAGAAATTAGTCTCTTGCAAAATAGTCCTCTCAAAGTGTTTAGGATGCTTCCAATCTCCTGAAATTATTGTAGAGGCCTGTCTACAGCTACGTTCTGTTCTCACTTCTCTATTAGTGGCATTGGCAGTTGTCCTTTACCACTACTTCCTACTAGGAGTTTTCAGATAACATTTTCAAAGGACTGTGCAAACTTATTCCTCATTTAAGCATTGCTGTGTTTCTTTTGGTACCAGTCCTCTCTTTCCCTTTTCCATAGGGGTCTAACCAGACACTAGTGGCCTGCTTGCTTTGTGGATTTTCGCTCCTATGTGGATATATACATACGCATGAACATGTGTGCGTAATACGTTCGCGCGTACTCCATCGCTCCCGCAAAATGCTCAGTGTCTGCTGGGTCTGACCACCGCACTGTAATGCAGAGGGGGGTTAGCAGGATGGTGTTACTGGGAGCCCGAGGTTCCTACCGGCCTCCTGGACAAGTAATCTGCGTAGATAAACTACCCAGAGCAACTTCCTCGCTGCTGCTCTCTCCCTCTTCGCCGGAGCTGGGCGATTCAGCGTGCTTTAGGGGTCTCCTTGTGCCCTGTGGAGCACCGCGAGTGCCCTAAACCGGGGGAGGACCGATGGATGTGCTTGTGGCGCTTAGTCCTCCGAGAAGGGTCGGCTGGGCCAGCGCTGTCTTCTCCACTTACCTGGCTTGGCGTTGCCAGGGCCAGGCCTCCACGTTGATGCAACTGTCCAAAGTTGCCTCATTAACCCTGTCTGTGCATCTGCCGCTTACAGAGGCGATTCCTTACCTGAATGGTGAAGGAACGAGAGCAAAGATAAACGTGAGCTCCGCATGTAGCACATCTCCCTTGGCTCCGCGTCGCGCTGCGCGCGGGTCCCTCGGACGTGCTGCCCGGCCGGTGACGTGGCGCCTCTTGCCGAGGCCTTGCTGCTTCCCTTTGTGGAAGACCAGTGGCTTCCTGAGGAACGGCACGAGGGCCGGCCTCTGGTTTGTGCTTCTCTTCTCCGTCACGGACGCTCACGCTCCCTGCCTTGGAGGCAGGAGCCCGGGTAGGCAGCCCTGCTGCTGGCGACGTCTGCGCGACAGCTCTGCTCGTAGTGACTCCTTGTGCTGCTTGAGCAGAGATGACTAAGGAAGGTGGAAACCGCTTGTTATTGGGTGGGGGAGGAGGGACTGGTGAGACCTGGTGTCGCTGGAGACACGTGGCCAGGGAATTTTTTCCTTTAAGAAATGTCAGGCTTGGTCTGTTGAGGAGTCCGTCTTACCTCTGGTGTCCATGACGGTGGCCAGTATAAACAGCCTCACAGGAAGGCATCAGTAACGTTGCCAAAAGTATTTTGGAGTACTCTGCAAAACGTTTTCGTCCTTGCTGGTTCGGAGAGGAGGCAGCTTTGAGATTCCTCACGGCGTTGTCCGTAGAGGAGGAGGAAAGGAGGAAATCGTTTGCTTTGCCTGGCTTGAGGATGGAGCAGCAGAGCGTCCCGCCTGCAGCAACGCCTTGGTCTTGGCTGATGCATGCTTCATGGGATGATCCTGCACGGCCGACGGGCACCTGGAGGAGGGCGGGAAGCCCAGGCCGAGGAGCTCGAAGTCCTGCAGTGGAAGGTGTCTGGGCTTCCTGCCGCAGCTTCTGGGCGTCCTGGCCTTGGCCTCAGCTTCTCTCTACCAGTTCTTGGACCCCTGGATGAGAAGGGGGAAGTGTAGGTTGCACCTCGCAGTCTGGATCATATTCAAAGGTATAAACTGGAGAGTTTCTGTCTCTGTTTTTTCTGCACCTGCAAGCACTGGTCTGAAGCCTCCCTCTCTGCCCTTAGAGAGGTCGGGCGATGCCTGTTCCTACAGGAGATTGTTGATCATGTGCCATTTTGTTTTCTAAAGTTTTCTTTCTGGGTGTTGCCGGTAGTTGGTCGGGTAGATAGAACAGCACAGACTGTCAAGCGGAGACGTTTTCATGGTTTTCTTTCAGCTTCGTGTGTAAGCTTGCCCATCGATTAGTTCTAGAGGGTCTGAGTATTGGGTGGATGGTGCGGTTGGTCATGTAGGACTCGAGGAAGGCAAAGCTGTGGGTTAACAAAATGAAGGAGCTCTGAAAAGAGCATGTGATGGAGTTGTCGTGTCCTGGAGCTCCAGCTTCACTGAATAAGCTCAAGTTGAAGCTCACTTTCGCTACTGCTGCCAACTTTCTGTTGCTCGGTGCCATCTTCAAGTAAATCTCAGAATGACACTTAATCTGTACAGCCTTGTATAGGTTGCATGTTAAGAATTGTGTATAACTAGTCCCTAGATATACTTGCTTCTCTAGTATAATATTCATTTTTTAGCTGAGCTCACTTGTTCCAGCTTTTAAAATAGTGGGCTTTTTTTTTTTTGCATGGTGTGTGCAATTGTGGGTGCTGTATCAAATATAAATAGAAAATTGGGCTGCTGCTTTGTTTGTCTGGGAATGGAAAACCTGTATTTCTAGCACCAGAGAAGTGAAACTGCCTAAAGCTAAAAGAACATATAGAAGAGCACATGATGCTGAAACTAATGACTGCCTTACCACTGACTGTGCTGCACTTCAGCTAAACGACCTGCGCATCTGCACGGGCTGCCTCGGTGGTGGGTCTCTGCGTGCTAGGCCGCTGGGTGCGCGCTTTCGCCAAAATTTGCTTAGCTTGGCTCCTTCCACTTCTCCCCTCACCTATAAATCTGCCAGCTGCTGTTGCGTTCTTGTACTGAACTGCCACACAGAACAAGGCAATATTCTGCCTGGTATCTAATGCACCTGCGGGGACACTGTGAACCAGAATGAAGCTGGGTTGCAGAGGCTGAAAACCAGTGAAGCTGCGGCTCAAGGTGGCAGGGGCTGCGGAGAGGAAGGCTCCTGCGCTTGTAAGCCAGGAGGGGTTGTGGAAACTGGCTGATGCTAGATGATGGCAGAGAGTGGAGAAAGAGGTCTGGAGTTAGGCTAGGCGGCAATAATATTTAGCACATGCTGAAGTGTAGGATTCGGGGTCCCGAAGTCTTTGGTAAGAGCGTCTGTGCATCAAGTGACCGTCTATTTACGTAAGGAAGTTACTGACAGTGGGTAGAGAACAAGGATGATGTTCCCGTTACCGTTTTGCGCAGCTTGTTTTCCAGGTTTGCCTTCTAGGAATCTGAGCAAAAAGCCCTTTTGGAGCAGTTTTTCCTCCAGCGTCTGGAGAGGAGGAAAGACACGGCCAGTCTTGTCTTGCACGCTCTCCAGCTGAAGATGTTGCGTTTCGCGTAGCTTTTCCTCGAAGAGGGAGTGTAGTCAGTGCCTCGGGAGGAAGATTGACGATGAGCAAAAAGAGCAAATGGGTCGTGGTAAGGAGGAGGAGTAGACTCGGGAGGTGGGAATCACTGTCGGTACTTGCCATGCCTCTAACTTCTGCCCCGAGTCTTTGCAGGCTGAGCTGAGCAGGGTGTCTTGCCTTCTCGTCTGGCCTCCTTCTCCCGAGGAGTCTCTTAACTTCTGAATGTTGGTTCCAAACTGACGCTGGCGTTTTGTAGATAGTCAGTAAAGCCTGCTCACCTACAGAGGTGCAATTGGAGATAATTACAGCCTGTATCAAGTCAGAAACAAAACAGGTTTTATAGCTCTTCTGTTTTCCCTTAGGGGATTTTGCCACCATTTGAGGAGTTTGTTCCCCCCCATTTATAAGTTCCTTTAGGGAAGTGAAATGGAGAGCCTACTTCCCTGGATGCACAAGAACTCTGGGAGTGATTTATGGGAAGATTGCTGGAGTGGGTGGCAGGAGACAGGTCTGAATCATCTGGTCTGTGTTACTGTGTTGATGGTGATGTGCTCTGGTGCCCATTGCCTCTTGTCATTCAGGTGCGACTCGAACGCAAGCGTATTGTCTAATGCAGCTGAATGGCGTGATTTGAGGTGTCTCCATGTGCATCCCCTTAGAGTGGTCCTATTCCTGTCCAATTTAACCCAGCTGACTTCTGAAAGGCCTCTCAAATTCAGAGGGGAAGAATTCCGCTCTTGCTCCAGTTTATAATTCCAGATTACTGATAAAGAGCTAGATCTTCAATAGCCAGTCCTTGGTTTCAAAATCACTCGCAAGTCAAACTGGAGAGGTTTAATCTCTGTTTTTAATTTGGGTTACTTTGACACAAAGCAGATGAATACTGAAGTTCTTAACTGTCTGACCTTCAGACTTGTTAAATAGCCAGCGGTTTAAAGGATTCCTGTCCATTTCTGCTAATTTTGGATCAAGTAGAACGCTCTCCTCTGGCTTGCCCTTTCCTGCTGTTCAGCTGAGGAAAGGGGAAGGTGTTCTGGAAATTCCTAGGACTCCTAGTAAAGCTGCAGTTTCTCCCTCCCTCCCTTCCCCCATCCTCGCAACTGAGTGTTAACACTGAAGGGCCCCATTCAATAAAGAATCCAAAGCCTAACTTAATTTTTATTGAATCTGGCTGAAAGTGCATGCTCCTTACCAAGCCTGGAATGTCTCTTCTTGAAAGGATTAAATAGCTATGGTACCCATTTCTGACGACGGAGGTTTTGATTTGTTTCTCGTAAAGAAGCCACTTACTTCAAAGGGGAGGGCTTTTTGAAACCCTTGAGATACCATCTACTCACGTCTTTGCGAGCAGGGGTTTGCTCATGGCACGCTGAGTTCCCTTCCTCCCGTAGCAGGTAGGTCTCTATATGGTAACCGATGCTGTCAAAATCCAGCCGACTGTTGGCCATAGCGTTTTGGAGGCTGATGTATTCTTTCATTTCAGCGCTTGTGGGCCAAAACATTGATTTCCCACTTCTGATGTGTTCCCGCTGACTTCCAGGTCCCATGACACAGTGTTTCCTTAACTTGCCAAAAGGTGAACTGCTCTTTCTGTGACTCTGTGCTAGTGGCTCACAGCAAAGCTGGAAGATCGCGGGAAAGCTGTGCGTCTTGGGGATGTGGTAGCGCTCTTGTGATAGAGCAGCATCATTAGGTCCGTGCGAAAGAGGTACACCAAAACTCACTTCGCTCAGCTCTGAAACGATGGGAAAGGTAGGCTGTCTGGGCCAGCCCTTTCCCGTTGGGAACAGGAGGTGGAACGGAGACCTTCTGACTTGCAGAGAGGCTGAGGAAAGGCATCGTTCTCCTTGCACAGCGCTGCTGTGTTCCCTTTGCGGACTCGCTGGTGGTGGCAGCGTTGCTTTTGGCACATGCTCCAGCTGAGCTGGAGGCTCTGGAGAAGACACCTGGCTGCTGTGCTGCTCCAGCATGGCTCTTCCCTCCGCCGCATGGCACAAGCACCAGGATGAACGCATCCTAACCGCCCTTCCTGGCCCGAGACCCACACCAGAGCCTGGCTACTGCCGAGCCTGACTCGAGCGCAATAACTCACGAGGGCGCCTGTGCTGTTTGGGACGGCTGCTCCCAGTACCTCCATCGCTGGCTTCCTTTCCTTCACTGACTCTGATTTGCGAGAGGTGATACGCTCCGCGCCGCTGTGCTCTTGCAGGCAGCACTTTGCAACTTCCTTCTACTTCAAGGTGCGCAGAGGCAGCTCCAGAATAGCAGTTACTCGCCGGTAATTTCATTCTGTTTTCCCATGTAGCAGTTCAAACTGACAGTGTCTGAGGTGGATCTTTAAAGGAAACAAACAGCCTGGAAACACTGGGAGAGCTGTGCTTTAGCTTGCTTAAATAGCCGTCTCCAAAGGGCGGCTGTTCTGTCTGAAACGCCATCAGTGCGCGGCGGAAATATAATCCGCAGGACAGGAGAGCTCACTTCTTGACCACAACAATCAAGTGTCTGTCCATGACAGCATCATGGAAAAGAGACACCTTGAGGTGCAGACTTTTCTTTTCTTTTCTTTTTTTTTTAAAACAGGTAAATTTTTACTAAGCTCCAGTGGGTTTTTTTTCCTTGCATAGGTGCATCTTGCTGCCCTTCTGATGTCCAGGAACAGATCGTTGTGTCTTCAGGAAGTCTGAATCTCCTCTGTGCACTCTAGCATTGTTTTATTTTTCTGCTTGCCAGCAAATATTATGGCTATATTTGTCTTAGTGCCAGAACATGTGACATGAAATATCTATGTGCATGAAGCAGTGCAAGGTTTTTGAGTACCAAGACATAATTCAGTGAAATTGCTTCAGATTGCTTGTCAGTTAAGGTGGTATCAACTTTCCTATGCTCTGTGTGTGTGTTTTAAGAGTGCATCCAGTTTACATCCCAATATGGAGCCCGTTTAACAGGGATGATACGGCTTTTCAATAGGGAAGTGCCTGCAGAGTGACTTTGCTCACGGCTGGCTACGTGCTATTATCTAGGGAGGTTTGGTTAATACGTCCTAAAGCAAACAGTGAAGGCTGCCGCTCTAGTGACAGCTGGTTAGAAGGTATGGATGCTCCCTTTCCATGCATCAGCCTCTGGCTGCCAAGCGTCTGGACTCCTTGCTCCTCCTTACCTGCTTTCATCTCCCAAGAGCGTTAAGTGGAGGAAGCTATCACGGAGGCCCTTTTGCTGCCGCGTTACTTGGAGCGAGGCGTTTTCGCAGCAGCTGGCTCCAGCGCTGGGTACGGGGAGGGTTCTTGCTGTCCCGTGGTGTCTTAAATAACCCACCAGCGCTCGCGTCTTCAATTTAACCTGGGGTCAATTGTTGGGGATGGGAGTGGAGAGCCGCATTTCATGCGTCTTCCAAAGCGCCTCCTGAGCTTGTCCGTGCTTGCCTTTCTATATTTGGTTACAGTATACATGAATTCTCCTGCAGAGAGACTAGACTGTTGAAGATGTCTAAGGTGTTCACTCGTAATATGGCAACCTGTCTGAGATCAGACCAGTGCCAGAGGGGTGGTTGGATTTTTTTTTTTCTATTGCATTGCAAATTTTCACTTGTTTTCTTGCTGCCTAAGGTGACTGTACCCCGTCGTTAACAGAGTAATGCTTCTGTGACACAGCTCGTATCCCTGAAACCATATTGCTGCCTTGATGCTGTAGCTTGACTTGTGTGAGGGCTGTACTTTTAAACGCATATAATTATAGGGGATTTATAACTGATCCAGAACAATGTCTCCCTGGCAGAAATTTGGCTTTGTGAGGCTTTATCTTGTGAGTGACTTGAAGCCAAATTTAGTAATGGCTGTACAGGCTCCACCTTAAGAGAGTATGTAGTAGCAGAGGTGACTGAGATTCAGGTGCTTTGGCATCATCTTTTTGTTCAGAGCATGCAGACATTAATAATAAAGTGAATGGAAACGAGACTGAATGCGTGAACTAATCTCTTTCCCTGTGCTCTGTATAGCTGCCTTGGCATCACGTTACAGTATGCCCAAATAATTGGGCTCCCTCTGGCAGCTGCCAGGGAGCTCAAAATGTCCGATTCTTCAGGGCCGCGCTCGCAGCCTGGCGTGGAGGAGGACACTCGGGGCCACGACTCCGGCTCCTTCTTTGTCTGTCTCGCGCGCGTGGCGAAACGCTTTTCTCTGCGGCTCGCTTCCTCCCGCGCGCTGCCGTAAGCTGTTGGCGCCCAGAACCCGGTGGGAAAAGTTGCCGGTGTTCTCGCTGTTCCTCCCTTTAATTCGTATTGCTTTAAACCCCCGTGTTGTTTGTCGTCGCCCCCCGCCCCGATCTGCTCGTCGGTACGTAAAGACCCTCCGAGCTGCTCCGTCTGGGCAGCCTGTCGGAAGCGGGCCCTCTTTGCAGGCGGAGATCTCTCGACTTTCTTGTAGCCGTCTTCCGAGCAGCCCGGGAGCGGGAAGATCGGATGATGCTGGGCGCCGGGGCTCAGCCCCTCCGCTGCGTCTGCTGGCCCCGGGGCATTCCTGCACCTGGAGGAGAGGCCGGCTCAGCCGGGAAGGGAAGCGAGGAGCGAGAGTGGGTGGGGACCGGACCGTCTGGCGCGCGTTAACCTCTTCGGTGGGAAGGAAGGGAAGGTGCGCCGCGTTCCTCCCGGACTGGCAGGATAACTTAACTGAAGAGCAGGTGACTGCAGCAAAATGGCATGGTAGGGGATTCTCTTTACTTTCAAAGAGGAAAAGTTTTGTGCCTGCCTCTCGTTAGAGGAAGATTCAGAGCATTCGGTCCTCATCCGAGGAGCTTTCTTCAAAGGAAAAAGCATTCTGCCCTCCCCACCACCGGAACACCCCCCCCCCCCCCATCTGTTTTTCTTTCTGGTACGAAAGCCCTTAGCACGGGCTGTGTCTCCGAATGATTTTGGTGTTTTTCAGCTTCCCTTTCTAGTAAATCTTGCCGTGCAGTAGGCAGCTGCCTTTTAGTGTCGGACGAGGGCTTGTGCCCCTGTTCTCAGGGGCTCCAGGGTGCTCTCGCCATTCAGGTGTGTGCGGTTAATCTGCGCCGCTTGGGAAACTCCCTGTCTGGCTGGTTTGGGATTGGGAACAGAAGCGCGCAACATGCTGTTAACAGGTTAATGCATGCACGCGCGTGGGAGGTCAGCGCTCCGGGCACCGCATCAGTGGTACGCTCTTCCCGGGAAAGCAGGGCGCAGAGGTCCGTGCTGCCCAGGGAATGCCCAAGCGCAGCGCCGCTCTTTAGCGAGATTTTACGTATGAGTTACGCCAGGTCGGCTACAGCTGCTTTCCGTTTGCCATGTTACTGATTTTGTTCTTTTGCCAACCTCTGCCCTGCAGGATGGACAGAATGACAGAGGATGCTTTGCGCCTGAACCTCTTAAAACGGAGCTTGGACCAAGCGGATGACCGGGATGATGTCCTGGCAAAAAGGTTGAAAATGGAAGGACATGAGGCGATGGAACGCCTGAAGATGCTGGCACTGCTGAAGAGGAAAGACCTCTCAGGCATTGAGGTGCCCCATGAGCTCCCAGTAAAACAGGATGGTGTGAAAGTCTATGAAGAAAAGCTGAATGGGAGCCTTAGGCCCCATGGGGATGGCAGGACTGCAGGGAGGCCAGGGAAGGAAAACATTAACGATGAGCCGGTGGATATGAGTGCAAGGAGAAGGTAAGTGCCAAATGACTCGAGTCTGTAGCTAGCCTATTATTAATGCTCTGTTCAGCCAGATGTGAGATCCCAAGTCAGAAATTAAATCAACATTTCATGGTCCTGGAGACTTGGGGGAGTCTTCCTGGTGTCTTGGTGTCTGTGAGGTGCCTCTGGCTGAAATCTGAGCAACAGAGGCTGCTCTCCCAATAGAGTTTCTCTGGAAACATTCAGCGCTGTGCTTTTATTGTTTTTACTTCTGCTATCCTTCTTATTCTACCCCAAAAACAGATGGATGTTGTTTCTTCTCTTCCTTTATCCATGCATTTAGTATTGTGAGTTAAAACAGTTGGGTGGCAGCAACGCAGCCCCTGCCAGTGTGTGCGAAGGAGGAGGGATCCCACTCCAGTTAGAGTTTTTATTAGCATCTACAAAAGTGACAGCTAAAGTCCTTTATTTAGCTGGCAGCCAAATCTAATGCAAGTGCATGGACAATCGCTCTCAAACCTGACCCTGGCCAGGCTAGTGACTCTGAGAGGAAGAAGTAATTATTTTTCCCTGCTGAGCCTGAGACTGCTCATGAAAAGCAATTGCCTGAGTTATCAAGTGCTGGTGAGTTATGTCTGTTTTCTAGGAGGAGCGTTGGTATTCCTTGCGTTCTCTGTATTTGCATCTGTCTGATGCGCAGTGCGCGCACACCTGACTTTTATCATGGATGAACTCTAGCTGCTTCTTCA
Source organism: Apteryx mantelli (assembly GCF_036417845.1). NCBI lineage: Eukaryota > Metazoa > Chordata > Aves > Apterygiformes > Apterygidae > Apteryx > Apteryx mantelli. The sequence goes on from NC_090008.1 coordinate 694,270, forward strand.
GTCAACACCTGCAGTCACATTTTGTGCAAAGGAGTGCAAGTTTGTAGGGCCGTAAGTGAACTTGCAGTGTGCAGCATTGATGCGTCCTGCCTCTTTGTTTTTATTTCGCTCCTCTTTGGAGGAAGAAAGAAACAAATGTTAAATGATTTTGTTTTTCTGCTTGATTTGGATACTGAGTCAATCTAGACTTGGCAAACAGGCTAAGCAACTGAGCAGAGGAGTCCTACTTGGACTAAGTGCAGTGTTGGACCTTCCTGTGATGTCTTCTTGATGCTTTAAATGAATGACAGCACTTTGAGGAACCAGGTATTCGTAGTGACTTGGAGTGAAGTGTATTTAAAAGAAGCGGTAGTAATTCCTGTGCAGAGATGCAGCCTGCAGCGACAGAAGCTTTCTTTGCAGGCCAGTCAGGTGCCGGGGTCCCAGCTGGTTGGATGCATCTTTGCGTGTGGTCTGGAAGGTTGTCTTCTCTAGCAGAAATGCTTTACGTGTTAGGGCAGGATGAATTCCTCTTCGTGGCTCCTTTAAAGATGCCTTGTTTGGTGAAAGGACGTGTGTTGCCAGCATTGTTTGTTCTCGGTCTCCCGTCCTTCAAGTTAAAAGGAACTGGATTGTGATTCAGCAAAACTTAAATTGTCGTGACTGCTGTGTTGTATGGGGGCTTTTCTGTCTTGATGGTGGCTTTTGGATAAAGAGGGCATGCTTTCCGCATGTCTGGGGGCTCCTGTCCTACCTGGAGCTAATGAGCAGCTGGTGGAAGGGGGGCTTGAAGGCAAGGGATCTCTGTTGCTCTTGCAGTATGTGGGTACTCCTAGTATATTGTACGTTATAAAAGATTAATGCCTTTGCTGGCACTTGCTTATCTGTCAAATCCTGGCTTGCAGAGAATCAGAAGTGGTGAAGAGACCTGAAGTGCCAGAAGTGGGAAGGAGAATATCGCTTGCATTTTTCTTTAATGAAAATATGTGGCTTAACTCAGTCCAGTTGCCCGTGCCCTTGGTTTAGCCTCTTACAGTGTGATGAACCGTATGTGGTCAGGCACAAACATTACTGTAGTACTCCACAGCGTGGTATTTGTGCGCTCGGGGAAGCGTTCAGATACGAGCAGCACCCTTCTCGGGCGTGCGGGGTTTATGCGTGTCCTGCTGCGAGCGTGGTGCCGTGCTGCCGCACCTCCGACAAGTGCGGTTCTCCGGAGGAGCCCGCAGGAGCACGGCCCGATGCGAGCAGGTTGCGCGGTCTTGCTGCCCCGCTAAGCTGCAACTTTGCCCTAGCCGGTCCGTTCGCTTAAGGTTAATGTTGTTTTATAGTTTGAAGGGGAGATCCAGCATGGCCTGGCGGAGGTGGCCCCAGGACTCGTGAGCTCCCATCGCGGCGCTCTGGCTCGCTTGCCGCACAGCTTTTGGGTGAGACTGTGTGTGTGTGATACAGATAATATCCAGCCACTTCACAAATGTTTTTAGGCTCTAGAGGTGTTAAACGGTGTAGGAACAGAGGTGGCCCTGAGTAAGTTAATACACAGGTTTCCTTCCTACTGAAGGAATAACGAGCAAGCCTGGCACAGAGGAGCACTCTGTGCGCTGACTTCACGCTTGGAGTTGTTCAGTTGAGTTGCTTCGACGTTGTACAAGAAGTGGAGAATCCAGTTGGACACCAGAACTGGACACAGACACGTGCGACGTGGAAGCCAGCCATGTTGCCTTGGGTCGTATTCTTGAAATCCTGAATTTCTCATAATGTATTTTGTTCCAAGGAAGCGTTGGGGGTGAAAGATGCAACCACGAAAAGAGGGCCGCCTTCAGAAATAAACAGCGATTCAAATTCAATCAGCCTTAAGAAGAGGGAGAAGAAAATTGCCAGAAGTTTTGAAATAATTTAGCATGAAAAAGTCTCTAGCAATAGAAATATGGTTAGGTAGTATTTGACTTTCCTGGCCGGCTGATAAGGGGCCATTAAGCTACAGCTCTCCTGGGGAACGGCTCCGTGTCTTTTCACCTTTGTCTGCCTCCTGCATCGTCGGCGTAGCTTCTCCTCCAGTCGTTTTGCTGTAATTATGCCCTTGCCTTGACAAAAGTAAATAAAACAATGCTGACATATCCAGCAGCTCTCTGCAGATGGCCCTGTTTTCCCCTGTCTGGCTTTGACGTTGCCTTTTTTTTTTTTTTGTCAACGGCATGTAAATAAAGCAGCCCAGACGTATCCGAATGCTTGTCCAAAATAATGGCCAGAAGCAGTAATGGCATTTAGGCATTTAAGCAAAGCCTGAACTAAAACACAATGCTCAATTGCTCCGGGCGTGCTTGAGATGGGGCCAGAGATGGAAGGGGGCACTCCAGGAGCAAGAAGAGCTGCCGTAGTTGGAGGTGGACATGAAGAGCGCGTAGGCGGCCAGCGTTTTGTCCCCCGTAGAGGGGAGCCGCCGCTGGACCCGAGCGAGGTGCTGGAGGTGGCCCGGGAGCTGGCGGCCGCAGCGTTTAACACGCGGGTTTTGCACTGGCGGGGCTTTGCTCGCGTTCAGGTAGCCGCGTTGGCGTGGCGAGCCCGAGATGGCTATGGCTTTGCTCAAAGGTAAGCTCGGTGTTTAACCGGCTTCAGCCTGTCTCTTCCGAGGCTTGTCAGCAGTTTAGGGTGCTGTTGCTCAGAGCAAGTGCGTCCCCAGATTTGCAGCAAAACACGTGGACCCGTTTTGGCGACTGCCTGGCGTGATGCAGCGGCCGTGGGCCAAGATCGGCTGTGAGGGGAGAAGAGACCCTTTGCCGCGAGCAGAAGCCTGATGCATTTTATATTTACTTTGAATACCACAGAGCCTCCTGTCCAAACGCTTGGTCATCAACATATCGACATCTGAAACCCAGTCTGGGGAACGGTAAGCTGCGAGATGACCTGGGATACTCGGTTAATTGTGAGGGCGTGTTTATTCCAGAGCAGTTTCATGTATAGACGTGCCCGAAGTAGTCGTTTGGCAATAGGCATTTGGGGTAGCTAGGAGCAGAATCCTGCTAAAGCACCGCGAGGGGTTGGACAACCCGAGAGCTGTCTCGGATTCATCAAGAAGGAGCTTTTGTTCTTGGTTAGCTGAACGTGAAACTCCTCGGATGCAGATCCGTTTGCCTGGACTTCGTCTCCATAGGATGTTCTGGGCCTTCTCTGCCAACTGTGCCGCTAGGACGCAGGCTGCGTAGCCAGCTAGACACCCAGTTGGGAGCTGTCAGCAGCAAGTGTCCCTCGCTTCGAGGTGTGCCCCGAGGCTCGCGCCCGGAGACGGGCGTCTCGAGCAGGCCAGCTGCGGGGAACCGAAGGGGACCGGCAAGCCAGAAGGCACAAACAGATTGCAGGAGCGAGCCGGGCAGGCGGCGCGTGCAACGCGCAAGGCTTTGAACACCAGAAGCTTTGTTCTTAACCACGCGAGGTGGCTGAACATGTATAAAATATGGAGGCAGATTGTGAAACGCATCCTCCCACTCCGCGCGGCTTTCCAGCTCCAGGGTTGCTGCGGCATGGTCCATCTTTCTGTCTGTCCATGCTGCTCGCTGAGGGGTGGCCGTTCAGGCTGGGGCTGTCCACAGCCTCCCTCTCTCCTGGAGGCACCAGCTCTCCTCTTCCCTCTGCGGAGCCGAGGAATCATTCCCACGGCTCCGCAGAGGGAGCAGCAGTTCAGAAGCTCCTGGTTTGGATCCTGTGTGCAGTGTCCGTGGGGTACTGAAATGAGATGTATAAAAGAAGAGGATATCTACTGATCAGAAAACCCTGTGTTCATATGACACTTTAAGTCTGTAATGGCCCACAAAGAGGTTATTGAGGACTCTAAAATAATATGTGTAGAAATATCACGCAGAGCAGCATCCCCTGTTCTTTTGGGCTCAGCAAAGTGCTTTCATGTCCCCCCCCCTCCCCTCCCCTTTTCTTTATTTTTTATTTTTTGGATGCTTTGGAACCATGTTGCTGGGGGCATTTCCCTAGATGAGCAGCCACCCACAGACTCTTCTGCACCAATGGGATTTGCAGTGGACAAACCACCCTCATCTTCCAGGGCTTGTTAACTCTGTCGGAGCTGGCAGAGAGCTTGTCTTAGGCAGTAAGTCACGTTGATGTCGCTTGTCGTGACTGTAGCACGCCGAGCAGCGAAGCTCGCTTCCGAACTCGCTCATCCGGCAGCGTCGGAGATGTGCAGGAGCGAGAACAAACCAGTCTTCAGTGTCTTCTCCTGTCCCTGCCTGGACTTTGTGCTCTGATGGCTGCTCAGGATGGTCGGGCCCGTACTGCCTAACACAGAAATCGCCAAAGGTGGCAGACAGTAAAGTTTCCAAGTTCTTTATGGGAAATGTGGGGTAAACTGGTCAGTAGGGACAGGGAGGAGGAGGCGGCTAAGCAACGCTAATGCTCAGAAATGCCTGCGAAGGCGGCAGCGGCGGCTGCCACGTCCAGGAGCTGAAGCTGCTGAACGCTCTCGCCGAGCTGCCGCCGCACCGAGGGCTCTGCGAACCAGTCGGCTGCTCGGGACGCGGTTCTTGCTCGGGACAGAGCTTTCTATAACCTTTGCCTAAAAGCCCCTGCGAGCCGTATGTGCGGCTCCTAATGTCCTGTCTGCAGTCAAGCCTGGGAATTTGGACCCAGCTTCGTACTTCCTTCTGGGTTTTCAGAGCTAGAAGTTTCAGATAAGATAATCTGCGCATCTCCTCCCTCCCCCTGCAGCCTCAAACCAAAGACCTTCCAGCCAGTCTGAGGAGCGATAAGTCTGTCTGCCTCTGCGGCAACATGCCTGATACCTTTATAGCTGCGGTTACTACTTACACTGGGCTGCTTAGCATTTTCCCAAGGCTCTCCAGGCACTATTACATTAAACTGGTGATAGTTAAAGGGCTTTTATTAGCGTCTCCTTACGCTGAACGATGCCACAGCGAAGGATGCAGCGCTTGGATACTGTTGGATGATGGCATTGATTTTTCCAGTGCCGGGCTGTTGTAGCTGCTTGCTCCTTTCATTTACTGATTTCTAGGTCACAGTTCAATTGGGTCTTTTGACTCTGTGCAGGATGTTTTTCAGATTTTCCTTTATGGATGACCTTTGGAAATAGGTTTGTGTTAATATGGCTTTGGAATATCTACATTTTTGTTAAACTGGGGATGTATCCCATTCTTATCTCAAGCATCACGCAAGTGGTGGTGATCTCTTTGAGTAAGTATGAACAAAAACAGGCAAAAGTATCTCTGCAGTTATGCTTGCCTGTTCTCTCTTATCTCGGCACCTGGTTGCAGTTGTCTCTTCCTATTTGGTTACTATACAGCTCATTATTAACACATGGACAGACCTGTCTCAGATAGGGTTTGTACCACATGTTTGCTTACCTTGCACTTAGAGCAGTCCACCTTTTACCCTGGTGAAGAAAACATTTTGAATGAGCCTTTCCCACTCTAAGCGTGATCACTTGTGAGCAGCGAATGCTTTTCCTGCTCTGAAGCTGGGGGGTCGCTCGTGTTTGTCATCTCTGCAGATATAAATAGAAGTGCCAAACTCCAATGTGGATCTGTGGCGGAGGGGAGTTTCCAGCCCGCAGGTTTGCTGTTGATGCCTTGGTGTTGTGGCTCATTCTTTTTTTTCTTCGTTCTGTTATGCAGTGACCAGGACAGGGGTCGATTAACCCCTTCACCAGATATAATTGTCCTCTCCGATAATGAGGCATCCAGTCCCCGTTCCAGCTCTCGTATGGAAGAAAGACTTAAGGCAGCAAATCTTGAAATGTTTAAGGTAAGGGATTTCTCAGCCGTTCTCAGGAAGAGCGGTGGCTACTACAGAGGGGAGCCCTGCTGCTGCGAAGGGAGCGCTTCCGAAGGACTCGGGAGCTAAGGGGCCTTTCTGAACAACGCATTGGGCTTCTGGTCATAACGGTCCAGCCCCTGTTCAGTTGCCTGTGGTACGAGCTCTGGCTTGTCTAATGCTTCCTCATGCTCTCTTGTTACCAATCCATAGCAGCAGGTTTCAGCTGTGTAACTTTTGAATGTTTTTTTTCTGGGTGTTTGCAGGGTAAAAGCATAGAGGAGCGACAGCAGCTTATCAAACAGCTTCGGGATGAGCTCCGACTGGAGGAGGCCAGGCTTGTGTTGCTGAAGAAACTGCGGCAAAGTCAGCTGCAAAAGGAGAATGTGGTGCAGAAGGTGAAGCTCTGAGCAGTGTCATTGGGGGCTGGGCTGTGGGTGGTAGGTACTTGTGCTCGTGGAAGCCTGTTAGCAGACCCATGCTAAAGACTTGCTCTGTTGGTGTTGGACCTTCTTTTCCTCTGCTTTTTTGGTAGGCACTTGTTCTGATGCCAGAGTGATATTTATTACTGTAGTGTGGCTGTAGCAAATCCATAGTCCAGCGCAGCTTGCTGCCCTTGAGGTCAGCCGAGAGGGTAAATTTGTGCAGCTCTGAAGTATTAGTATTTGATTTATCATTGATTAGGCTGGTCAACGTTGGGTCTTTCAATGGATTTCTTTCCTAAGCACTGTGTGTTGATGCTAATATTCATTCTCTCTCAATCTAGACTCCTGTTGTCCAGAATGCGGCGTCTATTGTCCAGCCATCTCCTGCTCATGTGGGACAGCAGGGACTGTCCAAGCTTCCCTCCAGGCCCGGAGCTCAGGGGGTTGAGCCTCAGAACTTAAGGACATTACAGGTGAGCCTTCCTGATGCTGTCTTCTGTTAATGCAGCATTTTTGTGCAAAGGACTATGATTCTGCTTGGTGCATGCCTGACGCTGCACGTTCATCTCTGCACAGTTAAAATGAATGCATCTGTTGCATGCAAGTCAGTTGCCCTGATTGACTGAGATGCTTTTTCCAAGAGGAAGATAAATGTTGGCAGTTCTCAGTACCGTGAATAGAACAGTCTGTCTTGTGTGGTCCCAAAGCCATGGAAGTAAAAGCAGTGACCACTGTTAGAGATCAGATAACTAGACTAGGCTGCAGTCCTGATGTTCCACAGTTGGTATGGGAAAATCTCTTTACAGGTAAGGTTGTCTCTAAAGCTGATGATCTGAGACTGAGGCATCTCCATGGTACTTTGTGTCTGTCCCAGATTTTTGCCCCTTCTGGTTTCGTAATGCATGATGTGAACGTGGTGTTCTGGTTGGTACTCGGCCACTTCAGAAGTAGTAGCTTTTCAGTAGAGAGGTTTGGAGGGTAATACTGCCAACAATGCAGGGTCACATGAGATGGAAGGGGCTGATTTATTGAAAAGGTGATGCTGATAACCCTGAAAAAAGTTGTCTGCTGCTTGGTAATGCATACAAAGTGCAAGTTCTGGGCTTATAGGAAGAAAAGTTTTAGCCTGCACTTAGCAGCAGAACGACTGGTCAGCAGAACTGTGTTTTGAGACAGTACAGGATGGCCAGAGGAAGACGGTGAAGAAAAATGCAAACAAAACATGCAATTGAAATGTTTGCCTTCTTTGGGAAAGTGCTATAGACAGAGCAGGGTGCTGTCTGACACGGATACCTTTCTGTATGTGTGCTGGAAGAATGCTAATTCTAGATGTCACAGTTGTTTAATGTTGCACAGATAAACAAAAAGCCAACAGTATGAGCTCACTGGAAGGAGGGCGCTCAGAGTGTGCGTGTGGAGTGCGGTGTTTACGCTAATGAGCGATAGGGATTTTTTTTTTCTTGGCACTTCATCCAGCTCTGCTGTAGGGCATGGAGTTCCCTGCCATCTTGAGGCATTCTCTCCTACCCTGTCCCCAAGAATTCCTGTTCGCTAGCTGATAACTTAGGCGGAATGGCCCTGCTCTGTTGGAGGTGCTCTCGAGCCTGGGTTGAACGCGTGCTCCTTCCGGAGGAAGCCCTGCGTGCTGCTCTAGGCATGCATTCCTCAGAGCCTGGTCAAGGTGACCACTAAAAAGTGTCCTTAGACTAGGGTTGCCTCAAGTAAGTACAGGATTTAAAACTGCTTGCAAACTTGCGCTTTGCTCTTTGCCTGCTCTGGGTCGGAGGCAGCCTGGCGAGTTTCCTGCCGTTAGACTCCATTCGGTTGGGGCTCAGGCAGGAGAGGAACCGCGGTGGTTCACCCTGGCAGAGCCCTGGCAAGGTTCTCTGCCTGAATGAACGTCTTCAGTGGGAAAGCAGAGCTCCAGAGCATCACAAAACGCACTTTGGCCTTTTGGCAGGAGGCTGACGGTTGCATTTCTTTGCCTGGGTGTTAGAATATACAAAATCCCAGTGATGCACTCGGGAAGCAGCGCTCCGTCAGGCGCTGGCAGAGGGCTGGGAAGATGGTGCCTGGGAAGCACGTGAACAAATTGAGGTGATACTCCAGTGTCTAACTGCCTGTAGCTTTCTCTCAAGCTTTTGCCAAAGACTTTCATTTCAGTCTTGCTGATCATTTACTCCCCCGTTAACCATCTCTTTTGTTTGGGACATTTGTTTTCTTTGCTATGGCAACGATTCTGGGGTCAAGTCTATTGTGACTTCGCAGTGGGATCAGACTGGTAAAGGAAACGGGCTTTAAGGAAGGAGGAAATACATTGTTTGCACAGTCTTTGTGAAGATTTTCTTATGTGTGACAATGAAGAACCTCATACAGAACAAGTAGGAAAAAAATTGTCAGACATGAGATGTTTAAAGTTTTAAGATTGTCTTTGACAAAAAAATCCAGCCCTTTTACCTGTCGTTTTCCCATTTGAACCATTATGGTGGTGTTCAGAAATGTGAAGAACTTGTTCTGAGCTGTGTGTGTTATGTGAAGCCTGGGCAGGTCTCTCGGTCTTGACCTGTGGTCAGTTGGCTGTAATCGTTGTATCGTATTTTTGACTGTGTGATTTCCACAACCGCAATTCAAGATTTGTAATGCACCTCTGTGTTCCTGTACTGAAGGCAAAGCCCATCTCCCTGTTAGTCAGAAGTCTCCTAACTGTTTTGCTTGCGGCTCAGGCACCATTGCAAGCATGGTGAATTCTGGCGCTTGCTTTTAATAGCTTTGGTGTAGCTGGCAAACTACCTGCTTTTTTTTCTTTTGGTGTTTTTTTTTTTTTCCCCCTCCTCTTCACCTTGTATTTTTACATGTTGATCAAATGAGCCTGGTTTGTTTTTAACGCAGAGGGTTTGAAATATAGGCCATGGAAGTGTGTCTTGGGATGCTTCAAGGAGATGAAAAGTCTCAGCCTAGACCATGGAGGTCCTCTTCCTAGTGAGCTGGTTGGCTGCTTGGAAGTGATTGCTCCACCAGATTAATACTCCTTTTCTTGAGTTGCATGAAATTCCAACCTCTTTACAGAAAATATGAATACGTTAATCTGAGAAGCCCTTGTTACAGGCAAAATGGAACAAGATTATTTTAATAAACAATTAGAGGAAAAGTTGTGTTCAGTTGTTCAAGTGGTATCTCAATGGGCCATGCTGGAAAGTAACTTGAATTTCAGATTAGTGGAAATGCTCAGTTGTTGCAGAGCCTGATCAGGGAACTAAAAGTCCTGGTTTGCCTCAAGACCTTTGTTTTCCTATTTCTTGTTTCTTTTCTTGACAGGGTCACAGTGTCATTAGGTCTGCCACAAATACGACTCTGCCCCATATGCTTATGTCGCAGCGTGTGATTGCTCCAAACCCTGCCCAATTACAAGGGCAGCGTGTTCCTCCTAAACCTGGCCTCATCCGCACTACAACTCCAAGCATGAATCCAGCCATCAACTACCAACCGGTAGGTTACTTCTCTGTTGCCAGTTTGGGGCTTCGTTGCCTAGTGGGTTAGTAAGAAAGGAAAAGAGGAAGCGACTTCTGAGCCTGATTAATCCCGTGGAGATGTTCAGAGCTCAGAATGAAGACGTTAGAGCAAAGCTTACAGATGGAAATGTATCTGAAGCCTGGACAAAGACAAATGTTCTTGACCTGCATGAAAGAATGGAACGATAAATAATGAAAAACTTCCTATTGTGGAGCTGCCAGCTCCCAAAGAGATTGTTCATCAAAACCAAACACTGGACTAGTCTCCTGCTGCAGTGACAGTCCTGAAGACCCTAGTGAAGCAGGGTGACTAGCTGTGAGAAGGTCTAGTTGCTCTTTCTGTAGGTGTGTAGTCAGTAGTGTGTCAGTAATGAGTTGTGCGGTTTCTTTTTATGCTTCTCTCTGACAGAAGTGTGCAGCAAGCTCCCTGCAATCCAGGAGCAGGACACTTAAAACCATTCGTTTTACTTTCAAAAGTCAGACCATTTAAGACTGTGAACGGAGAGGAAAAGAATAGCATTTTCCACTTCTAGCACTGGTCTCCTCAATGCTGCATAAAGCCATAAAATTTTTCTCTTGCATTATTTTCCTGCTGCTTGTTCATGCAGGATTTGTGGTTGTCCCATTGTCCCGTTACTGTCCCGAAAGCTTGCCGCCGGGCCCGAGCGTACCGACTTGTTTCCCGGGATGCGTTTCCCCGTTCTGTGGCACAGTCTTCGTTCCTTGTCCCAGACTGTAACATTTGGCTGAGATGCCTCACGTTCGCACAGGCCCAGGCTAACGACCACTGTCAGCTCCTGTTAGGGTTAGTTAGCTAGTTCTTAAGCCGTTTCATCTGTCCTAACAATGGTATAGTACAAACTTGTAAATTATAAACATGACTACACAACAGTCCAGAAGTCTTGCATCTAAACAACTGTCAAACCTAATTACATGCTTGGTTGATACTACTCTTCCTTTTAAGTTCATTGCTGTTAATTTATCATCTTTTTGTTTAAGTCTGCATCAGTTACCCCGATCAGCTCTGCCATTATTTTGCCTGCACCTGTGTCAGATTAACTGGTTTGGGATTAACTTGGTTGTCTGCCTCTTTTTCCCAATCAGCAAAGCATTAGCAGTATTCTGTTTAATCAGGTTTCCCCACCACTGCCACCTTTATTTTTTAATCTTTTATATGTTGTTCTTGATCAGCATGAGCTTGTCGCCTCAGCCTTGGTAACTGACACTTTGAATTGCTGAGCGAGTTTGCGACTGTTTGGGATTTTCCCCTTTGCGTGCATTGAAATGTTCCTACCCCAAGAAGCAGGCAGGGTGTACGAAAGGCTGACAGCAGCAGCGCCTGTGCTTAAATAGGTTGCAGGCTGATGGCTTCATTTCACAAAAGCCTGTGGAAGCTGCATCATCAGGTCAGCAGAAGTCTTTGTGCTTTGTTACTGTCACGTGCCAGAGGAATCCGGGGACTGAGAATCCAAATGAACGGAGGATGCAGAAGAGAGCTACTGGAAATGGAAGAGGAGGGAATTGGCACACTCCGAGCACCTGTGTGGGAGGGGATGGACACCATCTGGCAGTGGGGATGCTGCTTGGGCGCGTGCCAGATCAACGAAGCAAAAGGTGGAGGAGCATAACTTGACAGTGAACAATGGTGCCAGCGAGTGAATCACGGCGCTCGGTGCTGCCTACACGCCACGCGAGGCTGACGCTGGGTCCTGAGCGCCGGCCGAGACCGGGCTCCCTGCACGCGTTCCCTGACTGTCAAACTCCTTCGGCTGCTCTGGATGCCGAGTCTCTTCTGCGCCAACTCTATCGCGTCGCAGGTCCTTGCCTCCCCGGCATCGGTGTTGCTGATGGCTTTATTGCAGAGGCCGAGGCGTGCTCCCTGCTCCTGGATCCTAGCATGGCTCCTCTCTCCCCAGGTCCCTTTGGTAACGTTCGCAGACAGAGGGAGGATTGTGAGAAGGCTGTCTGGCTTCTCCAAGCTACCTTTAGTATCTCAGCCGTAGTAAGGGACAATGTGAGCGCAAGTCTCTCTTCTGGCATAGGTATCAGAGCTGTATTAATCCGCATCTCCTCTTTCTCTGCAGCAATCAAGTTCTTCTGTTCCTTGCCAGCGTACGTCGTCTTCAGCCATCTATATGAATCTTGCCTCTCACATCCAGCCTGGCACTGTGAACAGGGTGTCGTCTCCGCTCCCCAGCCCCAGTGCTCTGAACGATGCCGCCAATTCCCAGGCAGCTGCCAAGCTTGCCCTGCGCAAGCAACTGGAAAAGACACTGCTGGAGATTCCACCCCCGAAGCCGCCCGCACCCCTGCTTCACTTCCTGCCCAGCGCAGCCAACAGCGAGTTCATCTACATGGTGGGGCTGGAGGAGGTGGTACAAAGTGTTATCGACAGCCAAGGTAAGCTCTGGGGAGAGGCGGCGGTGAGCGCTCTGCTGCTGAGACCACACGCGGTCCTGCTGTCAGACCTCTGCTTTCCGTTTCGGCACTGGCAGTGCCATCTCGTGTCATCTCTTTTGAATCCCCTCCGGTGCTTTGCAAAACGCTGAAATCTGTGGCTCAGACTGTAAAGAGAAGGTTGCTGCTCTTGCATGGCGCTGGACTCGTCCTTCTTGCTGCGGTTTTTCCCAGTCTAAGAGCGTGGCCGCCTCCGCCGCTAGGGAGCCGTGCGACTGCTGACCCCTGCGGGCATGGAGCCTGCGCGACGGCACCGTGCTGCCGGCTGGGAGCATGGGGAGAGCAGAGCCTCTCCCGGCAGCAGCCTTGCTGCGCGGAGCCCGCAGCCGGCGTCGGCGCCCTGCGGCTCGCGGGGCGGCACAACCTGCCTCGCGGGGACTGCGCCCTGGGCAGGACCCTCCGGGCAGCTCCCTCTCCCCGGGCGTTTCGGAGCTGAGATTCAGAGTGGTGGAAGCCCCGCGGAGCCGCGGGCTCTCCCGTCTGGCCGCCGCTCCCGTCCCTGCGGAGAGCGGCTCCGACTCTGGGCGAGCAGCCCGCCTGCGCCGGTGCCGCCTCCCGAACCCAAGCGGCGGCGGCGGCGGTTCGAACCCTCGCCCTGGCGCGGCTCTGCCGCCCGTTGCCATGGGAACGGGAAGAGCAGCCGGTGGCCGAGTTGTAGGAACTTGGTTACGTCAATTCCCCGGTGGCGTTTCGTGGCGTTTTGGGGGCGACGTCTCCCGCCAAGGCGGGAGGGGAGAGGTCTGCGGAGCAGCTGCCCCGGGGGGTGAAGGGGTGACCCGGGGTGGCTGCCCCGGGGACGAGGCTTCCGGGCTCATGGGGCTCCGGATGGGAGGCTCCTTGCGATGGTCCCTGCCGATGCCCCGCAGCAGCACTTTAGTGGTGGTTAACGGCTCTCAGCTGCGTTTTGGAGGGTTTTAGCCCTTGGGAAACCCCCCCACCAGCTCACACCTTGCTGCTCCATTGGCGTTGTAACCCCCCAGCGAGGCTGGACCGAGTCTCTGCTCTCTCGCTGCTTATTCCAGCACAGAGTAGTTGAGGTGGAGGCGCCTCTGGAGGTCTCTAGTCCAATCCCCTGCTCAAAGCAGGGCCATCTTCAAAGGACGAGCAGGTTGCTGAGGGCCTGCTCTGCTTCCCACCCCCCACCTCGGTGTCTCACCGGGCTTTGTGAATAGTTGGGTTTTTTTGCATCCAGTCAGAATTTGCTTCGGCTTGTGACTGCTGCCTCTTGTCCTTTCACTGTGCACCTTTGCAAAGAGCCTGGCTCTGTCGCCTCCAGACCTGGCAGACAGACCACGGTCAGTGTCTCCCCTGAGCCTTCTCTTCTTTGGGCTAAACAAGCGCTGTCAGCCTCTCCTCGTATGTGCTCCAGCTTTCTGGCCATCCTGGTGGCCCTCCAGTGCCCTCTCTCCGGTTCGTTACCATCCCTTTTGTACTGGGAGCGCGAATCTGGACACGGCGCTCCAAGTGCAGCCTCAGAAGGGCTGAGTAGAGGGGAATAATCTCTTCCCTTAACCCTTTGCTGCTCCCTTGCCGATGCAGCCCAGTGTGTGGTTAGCCTTGGCTGCTGCAGGCGCGCGCCGCAGGCCTGTGTTCGACTCGACTAGCAGGACCCCCAGCTCCTTTTCTGTAGAGCTGCTCCCCACCTAGCTGGTCCCCAGCCTGTGCTGCGCCCCGGGGTTGTTCTGTCCCTGGTGTAGGACTTCTCATGTGTCTCTGTAGACACCGAGCTCTGTTATTCCAGCTCTTGCCCGCAGTGAGGTTGGATGTTGAAGTGAAGCTGTGCTGAGAGAATCTGTTTATATGTTGGCCTTAACTCCTCTTCCTGGTGACTTCCAGGGAAAAGCTGTGCATCCCTCCTGCGTGTGGAGCCCTTTGTCTGTGCTCAGTGCCGCACCGACTTCACCCCTCACTGGAAGCAGGAGAAAAATGGGAAGATCCTGTGTGAGCAATGCATGACTTCCAATCAGAAGAAGGCACTGAAGGCAGAGCACACCAACCGGCTGAAGAACGCCTTTGTGAAAGCTTTGCAGCAGGAGCAGGCGAGTACACAGCCCTTCCGCCGGCTGCGTGGCAGAGCGCGTTTGCTCCAGGAGAGCCCGGGTAGTCCCCGGAGGAGCCAGCCCTAACGTGGGTTCCCAGATCTGCTGCTCCCTTCTCTTTGGGTGTCTCCGAACAGCATGTCGTGGCAGTTGGGGTTCCTCTTGCGTTGGCTTGGGGAGTTTCAGTTCTCCATTGGGATGCCCAGCCTTGGTCCAGCATGGAAAGCTTTTAACAAACGCAGCGCAATGCTGGTGCTAAGTGTCCGGCACCGCTCGCTCCTGCGGTGAGTGGGGCATTGCAGGAGCGGCTGCTCCTTTCCCTCTGTGTGTGGTGTGTTTCCCCGCTGGATTTGTAACTCGTTCCATTGACAGCAGTAGGAGGCAGAGTGGGTTGAAAACTGAGTCAGGACAGCTGGCTTCTGTTCCCAGTTTTGCCACGGACTTCCTGGAACTCTCGGGAAGTCACTTAACCGCTTGCTGCCCATTCACTTATCTGTAAAACGGGGGGATCCGATAAACTGACGTTGGAGAAGGTGTTCAGAGGCCCTGGGATACCACAGGAATAAACCAAAATCATCATTTGTGAACTGTGAAAACTAAACGTGAGGTGGAATCTGACTGCTGACAAATAGGACAGGCCCGTTTTGGAGTAAGAAGAGTCGTTGTCTTTGGGCTGTTTGTAGCAAGTGAGTGCGGAGATAAAAAGCTGTTCATGTTGGCTGTAGCAAGACTGCAGTTCCAGGAACACCTTGGAAAAGCAATCGAGTTTTAAGTGGGTAGCAAGACTTCAAATAAACCAGTGATTGCACAGTATGAGGAGGAGAGGCTGTGGGAGGAACCTACTTCCCCCTTCTCCTAAAATACTACCCACTATAATCTGTGTCAGTGTCTTGTTGGTCTGTTCGTGGCACCGGAGGGGTCAGCTCCGACCTGGTCGGTGCAGGCGTGAATTGATGTGCGATCTCTGACTTCCTGCGTTGCTACTGCAGGAGTTTGAATCTCGCCAGAGGGGCTGTGGACGTGGAGGAGCAAGCGGTCGTTTCTGGGGCAGGGTTGTTTCTAACGGCAGAGGGGCGCGAGGTCTAACCAGGCTGTGCGTGCGCCTCTAAAACGCCTCTCTTTCTTTCAGGAAATCGAGCAGAGGCTACAGCAGCAGGCAGCCTTGTCTCCCACCGCAGCTCCTGCCGTCTCCAGTGTCAGCAAACAAGAGAACATCATGAGGCACCACACGCTCCGGCAGGTGAGCAGCTCTCGCTCTTTCATAGCTCCTACGCGAGGCTCCCGACCAAGGCGGGAGCGTGACTCGTGCTGTTTGTAGGCCGAATGAGTTCTTTTGGTTTGGATCTGGATGGACACAGCGAGAGATCTGTGTAGAGAAAGGAGGCCGTGAGCACCCTGCGCTGCTGGGAGAGGTGCCTTCCCTCTGTTCCCAAAGCACGTTTTGGGTCTGGCTGCCCTTTGAAGTTTGGGCGCTTTGCTTTTTCCTCTGAACTTTAAGGTTGCTTTTAACCTTAGTCCTTTGACTAGGATTAGTCTGTGCAATGTGTTAATTAGATGCTCTTCAGTGGCTCGTCCCGGGGCAGCGTGCTTGCAGGCCAGGCTAATGGGCACGGCATCCTAATGTCTCCCTTCTTCTGCAGCCGTCTCCACCTCTCCCACCCGTTTACTTCACTTCTTAGTACTAACAGTGATGGTAGCTGCCGCTGTCTCCTTGCCCCCTATTTCTGCCTTCCAATTCTTGCCTCTGTTACTCCCAGGCCATCCAGTGGGGGAGCTCGAAGCACAGCCCGGGACCGCGTTAGCGGGTTGCATATCTCAGTGTGACCTGCAAACAATGTTTCCCGCATACCGGGCAAAGGCCATGGTTGATTCTTCACTCTTCTGCAGCCTGGGTTGTAGCTCAGTTAGCATCTGCTTCCAGGCTTACTGCTGACTGCCTGGCCGTCTTGGTACCTTCCTGAATTTCGATCTATCGGAGTTAGAGTTCAAAATTGTACTCTAGACTCTTGCCAAGAAAACGAACTCTGCCTGACTTGCCTGTACGTGGGAGCCGTAGTGCGATGTGGTTTCTGCAGCCCCGGCTGTGTGATAGGAGTCCCTGCTGGTCCGGGAGAAGGCAGGTGCGGTGTCTAGTGGTACATGCTCACTGCCTCCTCGTCTGTTCTCTCCTTCCCCAGGCTCCACAGCCCCAGAGCACTCTGCAGCGTGGCATCCCCACTTCTGCCCGCTCGATGCTTTCCAACTTTGCTCAGGCACCCCAGCTGTCTGTGGCGGGTGGTCTCCTTGGTATGCCAGGTAACGTCCCGATCCTGCTAGAGCAGAGGGAGGAAGGGGGCTTTAGTCCAGGCAGCGCGCGACAGGTCGGTCTGCGGTCCGGGCAGTGGCTTGATTTCAGGGGCTGGCGTCACTAGCGCAGGCTGGCTGCGACCGTGGTGCTCCCCTTCCCTGCCCCAACGGCACTGCAGACCCCCGTAAGGAGACTGGGTTTGGGTTAAAGCGCTGTAGCCCGGGTAAAAGCCGAGGGGATCCCGGTGCACTGCTGCTTGCAGCCGCTGGGCTCGGTCTCGGACAGGCGGGCTCGTAACGGGGGATGTGGGGCTGACCCGAACGCAGCCCCGCGCGCGGGGCCGTGGTACCCCCGCAGCACCCGTCCCGCTGAGGCTTCCTAGCGAGCCGCGCGGCTGCACCCTGCCGCCGGGCTCCGCGCGGGCTGCCCGGGGCCCCGGGGAGGAGGAGGAGGAGGAGGAGGAGGGCGCCCTCCGGACCCCCACGAAGGGAGCTGCTGCCGAAGGCGACGCAGAGGCACAAGCTGAAAACGGAGGCTGAAACCGAGAGGGGGGTGAAATCGAGGTTGGGGGGCCTTCGGCACGAGGGGGTGAAGGTCCCTCCGCAGCGCGGCCGGGGCAGGCGCCTTCCTCTTGGCGCTGGCTTGCACGGGGAGCGGGCGCCGCTGCTGAAGGAGCCTCCTCCTCCTCCTCCCTCTGCGAGAGAAGCTGCTGTGTCGCGTCGCGTTGCGCCGGGGTTCGTGCAGCTTTGCGCGTCTTAGAGGAGTCCCCACCTGCTTTTCTCTCCCCTCTCCAGGTGTTAACATTGCGTACCTGAACGCTGGGATCGGAGGCCACAAAGCGTCGAGTTTGGCGGACCGGCAGCGGGAATACCTTTTAGATATGATCCCACCCCGGTCTATATCGCAGTCCATCAGCGGACAGAAATAACGCCTATTGACCGTTCCCCTTCCTCCCCACTTCCGTCGCATGCAGTGCCTGTACTGGTGCCTACCGTACACGGGGAAAAAGACAAAAAAAAAGAAACAAAAAAACACAAAAAACAAACAAACAAAAAAAAACATTTCAAACCTTCAGCGACCTGTCCTTTTCCAAACCTTAACTTCTTTGGTTTTCTATAGCAGTGAGAGGTCACTTCCTTTGCCCGAGGTCAGAACAATGTCTGCTTGAAATCAGCACTATACATGTGTTAAAGCTTGTTTTATGCTATTTTTTGTAATGACAAAGCATAGAATTTTTAATTGTGTTGTGTTTTTGTTTTTGTTTTTTTTCCTTTGCTAAATGGACGGTTAAACATTTTTTTCCTTTCCAGAGACTTGTAAGGGCATCCACTCTACATAAAGTGACCGTTTTTTAAAGGGCAGCCTGTGCTGACTCACGGGGAAACTGGGGCACGGAGATGCAGCGGGCCGGAGCCTGGACAGCCGTCCGCCGCCGCCGGTAGGGCGCTCTCTTTCCTTTGCCCGGCAGGAGCGGCGAGGAGACGCTCCGCGTCCAGCCCAGCGTCGACCCCTGATGTCCTAGCTGGCGCGCGGCGCCGGCGGAAGGGAGCCCGCTTTGCCCCCGCACGCGGCATCGGCGACGGACGGCGCCGGGAGCCCCGCCGGCTCCGCCGACGCGCTGGGACGACCGGCCGAGGCACGCAGGGCGCGGAGGGGGCCGGAGGCGCCGCCGGCGGGAGTGCGCGGCGGGTTGGCGTAGCGGCGGCACTTCTCGGCGCTCGCGAGCGGAAGACCGAGAGCGGACTGTGACCCACCGACGGGCTCGGCGGCCGCGGGCCCCGGTGAGTCCCCTCCTCTCCCCGTGCGCCCCGGAGCAGCGCTCGGTCGCCGCCGCTCGTGAAGCCGCAGCGGGTCCCCGCGGGCGACGGTGCCGGCACCGCGCGGATGCGGGTCGGAGCCGCCGTCCTCGCTCCCCCGGGCAGGAGCTGGGGTCCGAGCGGCGGCAGCGACCCCAAAGCGAGAGTAAGCGGCGAGAGTCGTCCGAGAAACGCTCGATTTGCACTTAACCTTCACACTAACAGGCCCTCCCCTCCTCTTCCTCCTCGCGCCCTCCTCTTCCTCCTTGCCCTCCGCAGGCGAGAGCTTTAGAGAGCAGAAGTCCTGGGCGCTGGCGGAGGCCTGTGGCCACGGTGGTGGGCGCTGGCCAGCCCTGCGGCAGCCCGCCGGGGACGGAGCAAAGCGAACGCGTGGCGGTTTGCTGCTTCCGAGGAGCAGAGCCCTGCAAGTGGCTGGAAGGAGTTTCCCGAGTTTTGTGTTGGGTTTTTCTTTTTTTTTCTTTCTCTTTTCCTGATGTTTTTAAAAAAAAAAATTTTTTTTTTTTTTTTTACTTGTGCAATTTTCAGTGCTAAGTCACCCGTGTGGAGTTGCTTTTAGTGGGGTGCCCGGAAGCCGCCGTCGCTTCCCGCAGCACCGGCTCCCCCCAGCTCCGGCGTCCGCCCCCCCGATTCAATGAGCACTTAGGCCCCGCGGGGGGGGCGGGCGCCCGTCCCTCCCCGCCTGGGGCCCTCCAGAGGCAAAAGGATTTTTTTTCTTTTTTTTTTTAATTTTGGAAACTAGTGAAGCGTAGTGGCGCATATATATATATACATATATATATATTTTTGTGTTTTTGTTTTAATCTCGTTTAGCCGGCGCGGCTCCCCTCTTCCACCCCCTCCGGGCCATTGCGCTTCTCTTCAGATCTCTGTGTATCTCCTTTTATTGCCCTGTCGTGCTTTGACGGGAGCACTTGGACTAACCGTTTTTTCTCCTTGGATAAACCTGAGAAGGTTTGTTTTTCTGTTGTTGTTTTTTATCGGCTTGTCCTCCACCCCCCCAGCTCTCCCCCCCTCCTGCCGGGCCGGGGTGGATTCCCGTCGCGGCCCCCGCCGCCCCTCTCCCCACCTCCGTCAAGTGCCACTTCTCCCCCGATCAGGTGTTGCCGAGAGGTACGAGGTGACCCGGGCGCATTGGTTGAGATTGAAGTTTAAAACTTAAAGAAACGAAACAAAACAAACAAAAAAAAGTGCAATACTTAGCGATGAGTCTCTCCCGCCGGCGTCGGCGGAAGCGGCAAGCGGTCGGAGAAGGAGTCGGCGACTCCATGGTGCTACGCGCGACGCCCCGGGGACGGGAGCGGAGCCCCTTCCCGCCCGCCCCAGCGCCTGGCTCCCCTCGGACCGCTGGGAATGGCGCTTCCGAGCCGCCCGCGGCCCCCCAACCCGGGAGCCCCGCGGCGCCGGCGTTCCCGCACCGGCGTTCCCGTGCCGGCCACGGCGTTCCCATGCCGTGCTGGGCCTTCGCCCCCGGCCCGGGAGCTGCGGGGGAGCCGGGTCCTTGCTGTGTCTGTGATCTGCACAGGTTAATTTTCTTCTCCTACTTTTTGTTTTTTGGTGTTTTTTTTTTTTCCTTTTGGTCTTAACCGCAGCGCGTGAACACCCTCCTCCCTCCCCGCGTCGTGTCCCCTCCCCTACGGATGTGATGTATGGTAGAAAATCGTCCCTTTTTTTTTTTTTTTAATACAAAAATAAGGAATTCTTTTTTTCCTGCTTTTGTTAGCTTTTCTTTTACAGCTAGTTGTAGATCCGCTTGTGAAAATGCTTATTGGGGTTTTTTATTTTTATTTTGGGTTTGTTTTTTTTTGTTCCTCCAACGGCATAACCTGTCCCTTCCCGCCTCTTCTCTAACCTCCCCCCCATCGTCTCCCCCCAACCCCAACGAGATCTTAATTAGCTTATGATATTGCTGCCGAAATGTTATAACAAGGACTCATTCGTGTATATAAGCTATTTCTTGACACATTAAAAAAAAAAATAAAAAAAATTGTACATTGTGTAGAAAATGAGGAGAAAAAAAGAAAAAAAAAAAAACAAAACAGCCTAGCCATGGATATTGTGGAAGTTGTTACGTCCTTTTTGTAGTGTGACCTCTTGTGTATGACATGAACCGTGCAAAAGGGTGGTTTCCGGCGGGTCGGGGCGGGTAGGGAAGCAGAGCGGGCGGCTGCGGCGGGCCGCGGGCCGGGGCTGGCGCGGCCCCCGGCCCGGCTCCCCCCGCCTGCGGCAATGCACTGGTGGCAGCTGCCACCTCCCAAATCTGTGCCTTTCACACACCCTCAACTAGGACCCTACGCGCTACCAGCACCCCCAGCGGAGCGGAGCGGAGCGGAGCGGAGGCAGGACGGGGCTCCCCCCGCGCTGGGCTGCCGCCGCGCCGGGGAGCGGGGCCGGGGTGGGGACGAGTATTATAAACTGTAACTGTATTTGCACTGTTTTTATTATTGCATTGGCATATATACAATATACATCTATAACAACCTGCGGTGTGCGGCCTCCTTCATGTTCCCCCGACGGCGCGGCACGGCGCCGAGCCTGCTTCCCCCCCCCGGGGGGCTTTGCCCTGCCCTGGGACCCCGCTCCGGCGCCTCTCCCGGCCGGGGCGCAGGGAGCGTTTCGGGGCGGCACCGGGACGTCGCCCCTTGCCCGCGCCGGAGGCGGCAGCGCTGCCCTTCCCCGGCCCCCTCCTCGCTGCCCCCGCGAGTCCCTCAAGAGGATTTTGGGTGCTGGGGGGGGGCGCGGTGGGGCCCTTGCAATCGCCCCCCGCGAGGGTCCATCCCCCCCCTCCCCGGCTGCTCCGACTGGTGCCCGAATCGCTGCCGCCCTCTGCCCCAGCCTGGCTCCATCCGGCCCTCGGCTCCGTCCGGCCCTCGTCCCGCTCTGCCGGGGCTTTTCCGGCAGCGCGACCCGGCGGCAGGAGGGGGACGGTCGCGAGCCGCCCCAGCCGCACGCCCGCAGCCGCGATAACCAGGGGAGGGGCCCGGGAAACCAGGCCTTTTGCACAACTTAAAGGGTTTTTTTTTTTGGTTGTTTTTTTTTTTTTTTGCATTGTGTTTGAAATCTGGTTTAAAAAGGAAAAAAAAAAAAAAAAGCTGTTTAAATACTGCCAACTGATTATGCAGTGACTGATTAAAAATAATAAGCTAATTTTTGGAGAAAGGATTAAAAAAAAAACTTTGTAATATTTATCACTTGCAAGCTATGTTTAATAAAGAAAGGAATGGTTTATAACTTTTCACGAGGCTGGTGTGCTGCATTTGGGCCGCGCGGCGCCCCGGGGGCACGAGCGGGAGTTGCGCGTCCCGGCTCGCTCGTGAGGCTTTTGGGGCGAGAAGCGCCCCAGCGGCAACAGGGACACGGTATCCCGGCCGGAGAGGAGCCGGGACCAGTCCCCGGCACTTTCCGTGGGGAAAAGCCGCTTCCCAGCCGGCAGCTCCGAGGCTGAGCGGGAACCGGGCCAGGATCGGTCTCCCGAATTGCTGCTTTGGGATTTCTTCTTCTCTGTTTTTTGGAGGGGGGGGGGGGTGTCCTGCACCCTCCGCTCCCCCCTGGGCTCCGGCTTTCCCAGCCCCATCCCGCAGGTTCAGCCGGCGGCTCCGCATCCTCCCGGGGCCCCCAAGGCCGAGAGAGCCGGGCAGCAAAGCGTGCTACAAAACAGTCTTTATTTACCCTCCTGGAAGATGGGAAGTGGCTGCGTCCGTACGCACACGGAGCAGGCGCGGAGGAGCCGGGTGCAGAAGCCCCCCGGGGAGGGGGCAGGCGCGGGGACGGGGACGGCGCCGGGAGCCCCGGGCAGAGCCTAGATGCGGACGCGGCCGGCGACGACGTCCTCCCAGCGCGCGGGGCCCAGGGGCACGTAGGCTTCGGCGGCCTCGTCCAGCAGGAAGAGGGGGTCGGGGACGCGGGCCGGGTCGAAGCCCTCCTGGGCCAGGCGCACCTTCCGCTGCTTGAAGGTCTCCGTCACCTCCAGGCGCTCCTGCGGAGGCCGAGCGGGACGGGAGCACCGGCGCCCCGGCCACCCCCGCGTCCCCCCCCCCCCCCCGGCCGCCCCGCCGGTACCTGCAGCCGGAGGAAGCGGGGCCGGGCGTAGGGGGGCAGGAGCTCCTCCACGTGCCGGTAGAGCCCGGCGCCGTCCAGGCGGCATCCGGGTCGCAGCACCAGCGCCGCCATCCCGGCGCGGCCCTCGTGGCCTGCGGGAAGGAGGGCAGAGCTGGTGGGGCTGCGTCGGGGGACGTGGGGTGGTTTGGGGGGGGGGAGGGGACACGTGCCGGTACCTGGCACGGTGACGCCGTAGACGGTGGCTTCTTGCAGGGCCGCGTGGGCCACCAGGGCCTCGGCCACCTCGGTGGTGGCCACGTTCTCACCTTTCCACCTGGGGGGACACGGGGGGGGCTGAGCGGGCGCCCGGCGCTCCGGGGGGTACAGGACGCCCCGGGGGGCCGGCGGCACCTGTACGTGTCGCCAGTGCGGTCGCGGAAGCGGACAAACTGGGCCGCATCCTGCTCCATGAGGTCGCCGGTGCTGAAGTAGGTGTCGCCCTCGGCGAAGACCCCCCGGAGCAGCTTCTGCTCCGAGAGCTCCCGGCTGCCGGCGTAGCCCAGGAAGGGGGTCCGCGGCGTCACCGGGGCGATGAGCAGCCCCGTCTCGCCTGCGGGGACAGGGACGGGTGACGGGGCAGCCACCAGTGATGTGTCCCCCTGCCCGGCCAGGTGCCACCACGCTACTCACCGGGACCCACGCGGATGCAGCGCCCGGCCGCGTCCCGCACTGGGGCGCCCTCGGCCACGTCGTAGCGCACGAGCTCGAAGGGCGAGAAGAGCTGGGGGGGGGGGGGGGGCAGATGGGGGTCAAGGTCAAGGTCAGGGTCAGGGTCAGGGTCGGGTCAGGGCGTTCCCACGCTCGGCCCTGCCGCCACTGCGCGCACCTTGTAGATGAAGCTGCTGCGCCCCACGGCGCCCGGCGTCCCCGTGTAGTTGAAGAGGGTGACGTTGCCCTCGGTCATGCCGTAGGTCTCCACGATGCGGATGGCCCCGAAGCGCCGCAGGAAGGCTCGCCACACGTCGGCCCGCAGCCCGCTGCCCACCGCCAGCCGCAGCCCGTGCTCCCGCTCGCCGGGGCACTGCGGGGGCCGCGTCAGTGCCGCCCCCCCCCCCCCAACCCTGCAGCCCCCCCCTCATTCCCCAGCCCCGCTCACCTGGGGCTGGTTGACCAGGTAGCGGCAGAGCTCCCCGATGTACTGGAAGACGGTGACGCCCTCGGCGCGGCAGTCATCCCAGAACTGGCTGGCTGAGAACTTCTGCTTCAGCACACAGGTGGCCCCTGGGGGAGGCGATGGGTCAGACGCTGCCCCCCCCCCCCCCCCAGCCACCCTGCAGCCCCACAGCCGCGCTCACCGATGCCGATGCAGCCCACGACGCCCAGCAGCGAGCCGGCCATGTGGTAGAGGGGCAGCGCCACGTAGACCACGTCCTCGCTGCGGGCGCCCACCAGCTCGTAGAAGCTCAGGCACATGATGGACTTGAGGTGGCTGACGCGGGCGGCTTTGGGCAGCCCTGGCAGGAGGGAGATGGGAGACGGTGTCGAGCCCTGGACCCCCCCATCCCGGCTCGCCTGGGCGGCCCAGCTGGGGCACCCACCAGTGGTGCCCGAGGTGAAGATGTAGAGGCAGGTGTCGTTCATGTCCTCAGGCACCCAGACGTCCTCGGGCGCCAGCTCCTCAGAGGCCTCATCCAGGAGCGGCTGGAGGGCGATGACGCCAGGCGGGTAGGGCCCAGCGCCCAGCACCCACACCGTGATGTCCTCCTCCTGCAGGCTGGGCAGGATGGGCTCCACCGTGGCAAACAGGTCTGGGGACACAGGCTGGAGTGGGGGCTGGCCCTGCCCCCCCTCCCCCCCCCCCCCAGCCCCACCATGGCCCCCCAGGCCCATCCTGCAGGGCTTGAGCTTGGGGACATCCCGGGCTCCAAGACTCCCATGGGGCAAATGGGTGGGTCAAGTCGCCCCTGCAAGCTCCCCTTTCCCTCCATGCTGGAGCTGCCCCTGGCCCTTGCGCCCCTGAGGCTGGTGGTGCCCCCAGTGCCGGAGCCACCCTGGGCCCCCAGAGGCCACTACCACTCCCCACAACTCCCGGTGTCCCCAGACCCTTCTGCAACCTCCAGTGTCCCCAGACCCTTTTTGCAATCCCCGGTGTCCCCAGAACCTTTGCAACTCCCGGTGTCCCGAGATCCTTTGCAACCTCCAGTGTCCCCAGACCCTTTTTGCAATCCCCGGTGTCCCCAGAACCTTTGCAACTCCCGGTGTCCCGAGATCCTTTGCAACCTCCAGTGTCCCCAGACCCTTTTTGCAATCCCCGGTGTCCCCAGAACCTTTGCAACTCCCGGTGTCCCGAGATCCTTTGCAACCTCCAGTGTCCCCAGACCCTTTTTGCAATCCCCGGTGTCCCCAGAACCTTTGCAACTCCCGGTGTCCCGAGATCCTTTGCAACCTCCAGTGTCCCCAGACCCTTTTGCAACCTCTAGTGCCCCCCAGATTCTTTGCAACCCCCCCCCCCCCCGGTGACCCCAGATCCTTTTGCAGTCCCCGGTGTCCCCAGACCCTTTACAACCCCCCCCCCCCCCGGGTGCCCCCCGACCCCTTGCAACTCCCGGCTTGCCCGGCGCCTCTCACCGTGGGCCACCAGCAGCGCCCGCGCCCCGCAAGCGCGCAGGCAGTGGCGGAGGGCGGCGGGGCGCAGCGCGGTGCCCAGGAAGGCGGGGCGGGCGCCGAGCGCCGCCAGCCCCAGCCAGCCCCAGACGAAGCGCGGCTCGTTGCCCGCCAGCAGCCCCACGGCCACGCCGGGCCCCAGCTCGCCGCCGCCGCGCAGCGGCCGCCGCCGCAGCGCGTTGGCCACGCGCGACACGCTCCGCGCCGCGCGCCCCAGCGGCACCGCGCCGCCCGCCGCGCGCAGGAAGGGCCGCGCCGGGGCCGCCCGCGCCGCGCGCAGGAACCGCGCCGCCAGGCTGCCGCCGCCGCCGCCGCCCGCCGCCCGCCGCCGGCACCGCGCCGCCCGCGCCGCGAACGCCACGTCGGCCCAGAGGTGCGGCCACAGCAGGCGCTGCAGCAGCGCCAGCGCCGCCAGCGCCGCCAGCGCCGCCGCCGCCAGCACCATGGCTCCGCGCCCGCCCCGCTCCGGCCCCGGCCCCGGCTCCGCTCCCGGCCCCGGCCCCGGTCCGGCCCCCGGGCGGAGCCGCGCTGCGCTGCGCCGCCCCGGCCCGGCCCCATCGCCGGGGTCGCCCCGCCGTGCCCCGGCCCCGGCCCCGGCTCCCCGCCCTTCGCCCCCCCCCCCCCGTCACGTAGCCCCTTGCCCTGCCGCCGTGCCCCCCTTGTGCCCCCGGCCATGTCCCCCCCTCCCTCGCTGCCACCTCCCCGTTGCGTCCCCTCCCCCCGGTCCCCATCGCCAGGGTCTCCTTGTTGTGTCCCCCAATATCTCACCTCGTCACGGTGTCCCCACCGTGGACCCCCCTTGTCCCGCCACTGTCCCCCCAGCCACGTTCCCCCCCCCCCCCCTTGCCGCAGCCTCTTTCTTTGTCCTGCTCCGGCCACCTCCCGCCTTGGCACAGCCGCTCTGTGTCTCTGTGTGTCCCCAACCATGTCCCCTCCCCTTGTGCCACTGTCTCCATCCCCCCACCAGGGTCTCCCTCCCTTGTCCCCCCACCCTCGCCGCGGCCTCCCCACTGTGCTCCCGGCCCAGATTCCCTCCCTCTGGCCGGGGGGGCTGGCGGTGCCCAGCCGTGCTGCGCGCCGATGTCCCCTCAGCCCCTTCCTGGCACGGAGAAGGACAACGGAGAAGGACGAGCAGCCCCCAGGCAGGCAGAGAGGGGGCAGCTCTGTCCCCCCCCCACCCCGGGTATGGAGACAAGACACGCAGAGGTGGCGCTTTGTACAAAACATTTGAGAGTTTTTATTTTTTATTTTTTTTTAAAAACGCTTAAAAATGCTAGTATCTCTGGGGGTAAAAATTAAAAGCATCTCCGCCTTCTCGTGCACGCGAGGCGCCCTGGTGCAGGCAGGGCCTGCTCGGCACGGCCAGAGCCGCCAAACCGCTGCCCCACCAGCCCTGGGGCCGGGGATGGGGCTGAGGGGGCAGGCGCATCCCCCCACCGGGCAGGAGCAGCCTCTCGCCCCGCGCCGGAGCAGGGAAGCAGCTCCGTGCTCGGTGCCATGGCCCCAGCGTGCGGCACTGGGCATGGGACCAGCGAAGGCATCGTGACTTCCCCTGGGTCTCTCCACCCGCCTCCCCCAGCCCCTGGGGCCCCGTGGCCCCGTTGCACCCCCCGAGCGGGGAGCTAATGCCTTGGCCCCCCCCCCCCCCCCGAAGCATCCCGGAGCAGCAAGCTGGTTCGCACCATTTATTTACATTTCTTATATGAAAATAGGAGGCATGTGATATACAGCCAGGGGCTTCCCGCCCCGAGTCCCCTGCCAGCACCCCGGGCCCTGGCAGCCGCTGCGTCCCCTCTTGGAGACATTCGTCCATGCCGCCCCTGGAGCAGGGCGGGAGCGTGGGCACGGGTTGGAGCCGAGGGGTGCACGCTCCAACCCCCCACTGCCGTGAAAAAGGAGCTAAAAAGTCAAGGTGGGAAGGGCGGGGAGTGGGGGCGTCCCGCGTCGCAGGGGCGCGGAGGCACACGGCGGGGGTGCAGATGCAGAGACGGAGAGGGGACGCGTGCTCTTGGGTCCTTCCTGGCAATGGCTTGTGTCCAGCGGTGGCAGAGCCGCTGCTGCGGCTGCGCCAGGACCCCGAGAGCTGCTGCAGCTCAGCGCGGGGCCGGGGCCGGGGCCGGGCCCGGCGGAGGGACTCTGCCCTCAGTCACTGTCCGAGCCCACGGCCGAGGAGCCTTTCCTTTTCCGTTTGGTGGGTTTGGGCTTGGTGTCTTCTTCCTCCTGCGCAGGAAGAGGGGGAAGCGGTGGTCATTACTGCTCGTCAGGACCACGGGGGCCCCCGCTCCTGCCGCCACGAGGCCGCTACCACCTAAGCTCTGCCGGCGCCTTCTCCAGGTGCCGCTGGGGCCCCGGGCTGCACTTACCGAGGCGCTGCTGGAGGCCGACTCCTCCTCGTTGTTGGCGGGCTGCGCCGCGTTCTTGCGGCTCCGGGGGCTCGACAGCGTGGCTTTTCGGCGGCTCTTTGGGGGTTTGGTGGAGGAGTCTTCATACTCCTCTGCCAGGGAGAAGAGGTCACTGAACCTGCAGGAAGGCCAAGCAGGGACGGCGTCAGGCAGTGCCGAGAGACGCGGCGCCCGGCAGGGGAGGGACGGCAGC
Organism: Apteryx mantelli; assembly: GCF_036417845.1. NCBI lineage: Eukaryota > Metazoa > Chordata > Aves > Apterygiformes > Apterygidae > Apteryx > Apteryx mantelli. The sequence goes on from NC_090008.1 coordinate 721,852, forward strand.
TTGGTTGCACTTACTTCATCTTGTGGGCTTCGTCGCAGCTGGCCTGGACGTGCTGCAGGGCCTGCAGGATCGGGGTTTGGCTGAAAACTGTCAAAGAACCAGCAGAAATGGGAGTCAGAGACGCGGCGGCGGGTGCCAGGGCCCCCCTGGGCTTCAGCCTCCCCGGCTGGGTGCAGAGGGCTTTGCGGGCAAAGGGGCTCCAGGGCCTCCGGCCGCAGCAGCCCCGCTCCCGCCGGGGAGGCACGCGCAGCCCAGGCCACCTGCCCACGGCCGCGGAGGCGGGCAGGGGCTGCGGCCCCGGCGCAGGGGTGCCGCGCGGCCGTACGTACAGTTCTGTTTGGTGTTGGTCAGGTTGAGGCGGAGGTTGTCCAGGTGCTCCAGGATCTGCTCCAGGGTCAGCTGGGCCAGTTTGCTGCTGGAGCTGCGCAGGCTGAGGGCAGAGGGGCCGTCAGCGCCGCAGGGTCGGCGCGCGTGGACGGTGCCCCGCGGCACGGCCCCCGCTCCTCCCGCCCTGCCCCGCGCCGAGCTGTACCCCGAGGACGGACTGCAGGAGCCGTGCAGGTGCTGCCTGGAAGCCAGCGCGGCCCCCAGCACCCAGAGGCTGATCGTGCCCCATCCTCGGGGATGGGGAGCAGGGCAGGATCTGTTTTTCAGCTCCTGCACACGAAGGGTCCCCCTGAGGCTGCTCTGCTTGTGCTGCTCCATCCCAGGGATTAGGGGGATAAATCCTGCTCGGGGTGCTGGCTGCCTCCATCCCCGGCGGCTTTGCAGGGCGCTAAGAGCCCTGTGTCCTGTGCCGAGCTGGCGGGAGCTGAGGCTGCAGGACGGCACACGGTGCCAGCGCACGGGGCGCTCCGAACAGCAGGGGCCTCAGCTGGCCGCCGGTTAATTAACGGGGATTAGACCTGGATACTTCTTGGATCCCGGAACAGAAACACAGTGAAAATAGCTGTGTTGTTCAGCTGTGAAAGCTGTTAATTAACGCAGAGGAACAGACGGGAACAGATGAACGCGCAGGCTTCTCCGGCAGCCGCTTCGGAGAGGGGAGAGCCCACAGGTGGCCGAGAAGCTGGCAGGACCGGCCGCTTGCCGGGTGCCGGTGGGCGACCCTCACACGGAGCCCGGGCCGGCTCTGGGAGCCCCCTGCGCGGCAGCGGTCATGAGCGCGGCGTGGAGCAGCGAGGCTGTGCTCGGGGGCTCTGTCGGAGCCCGGCAGGTCCAACACGAGCCCCGCTGCCGGCTCCCCGTGGCCGTGCCAAGCTGCACGCGGAGGCCCTGGGGTCCTGGGATCCAGGCACTAGCAAAGCTTCCCGCAGGGCCTGGTCCATCCCACCGGCCGCAATGGAGCCTGGCAGGTGCCCGGTGCCGCAATGGTGCCGCGCCGGTGCCGCCTGCTCCCTGGGAATGGGGTCCTTTGGGACGCGCAGCCCTCGCCGCCGTGGGAGCTCGGTGCGAGGGGCTGCTCTGCTTTCCCAGGACACTAGATGTCCTTCCTACTCCAGGAAAGGGCTGCGTGGACCCAGCCTGGAAAGGGTGGCAGAGGATCACGTCAGCCCAGGAGGCCAGGGCACCCTCCTCCCTCCCTAAGCCGGTCCCCGGCGCCGAGGGGCTGCTGGCAGGACTGGTCCTGGCTGAGCTGCCCCAAGCAGGCGGCGACAGCGACAGCGGGCGCCTCTCGCCCTGCGGCCTCTCCGCCTGGCAGAGGCTCCTGCCCAGGCACCGCGCAGGCCCCGCCAAGGAGGGCAGAGCCTCCTTCCCAGCTTGGCGTTCGCAGCTGGATAAAGGGTGGGAGGTTGTTTGGAGAGCCGAGCACAGCAGACAGCTCCTGCCACGCATCTCAGCTTTGGCACGACTCTGCATCCATGCCCAGGGAAGTCTCTGGGCTCAGGAAATGCCCCGGGTGAATGTGCCACCCTGGACTGGCACAGGGAGGGAGCTGGGTGCCCTGCATCTCTTCCTCCACCGACCCCGGAGACAGCAGTGTGCCAGCAGAGATTAAGTGAGCCCTGTTAGCTACGTCTGGAAGACGATTTGCACCAGAAGATGCTCTGGAAACATCAAGCTACCTCCCAGGCGGGCACAGCAGGGCCTGAGCAGAGAGGCCGCCCGGCCGCTGACCCAGCAGGGGAGCGCCAAGGCTTGGCACTGCTAACACGAGCAGCTCAAAGCTCTTCCCCAGACAGCTCGGTAATGGGCTCAGAATAAAAGGGTCCTGCCGGCTGGATGTCAGCACAGGCGAGATCAAAGAGCAGCCTCCCGCGCAACTCCAAAGCCGAGACGCTTGCTCGGGGCTCTGGCTGCGTGTCAGCCCGTGGGTGGGCAGCGGCACCGCCCCAGCCTCAAGGAGCCGATGGGGTAACCGCCAGCACGCGAGAGCCCCGAGAGGGGCTGGTGTGCCCGGGCTGCGCCGGTGGCACACGGCGTCTCGTGGACCCCTTGCTTGCACGAGAGGGCGAGCAGCTTCCTCACCCGTCTGGGTGCACGCAGTGCCGATCCCAGCTCTGCACCAGGACCCGTTTACAAAAAAGAGTCCAATAAAGATCCATTCCTGCCCCCTTCCTGCAGGCAACGACTCCATGCTAGCCCCAGAAAGGCCGGCATGTGGAAGCCAAGCAGAATCTGCCATTTGGCTTCCTAGTAGTAGAGCTGCTCATCGTCAGGGGATGCAATGCCTGGCCCTGGTCCCTCACCTTTGGCGTTTTCGCGGTAGGCTGTTGTTCTTGATCAGCAGCGATTTGATGTGCTCAGCCAGGAGGTCGTCATGTTTGATGCACCAGTGCCGCAGGATGCTTGTGGTGAACTGGTCATCGGGGTGGCAGGGCCGGCTCAGCACCATCTTCACCATTTCCTCGCTGGGCCTGCGGCAAACCAGGAATGGCAAGTGAGGAGGAAGGAAGAGCAGTTTGTATCTTAAATAGCTGGGGAGGTGCCTGGCCTGCAGCCACTGCCCATCTGAGCCTCCGAAGGGCAGTTTAAAACCTGAACTTTATGAGTCTGCAGTGGGCCGTGCAGCAGAGCTGCTATGCCGCAATGGACCTGGCATCCAGGAGGTCAAGCAAATTGTGCTTCGGGTGGGAAAACGTGCAGGGTTTCACCCCGCTGCCTCCACAAACACCATTCTTTTCCATGCTGGCTGGGACCTGCACGTGCCCTTCGGCACCCCTAGCAGCGCTGGATCCCAGGTGCTGGGCAGCAGTCAAGCCGCCTCTGTTTTCCCAGGATTGCTGACAAATAATCCTCCTGGGGACCAGCTGCCAGCGAGCTCCCTGCTCACCCTGCATCATCCGCCTGTGTCAAACCCCATGGGTGCTGTGGCTCTTCCTATCTGCCTGTGGGAAAGGCGCTGTTGCATGCTCGCGGCCTGAGCTTTCTGCCATCACTGGCTTTTCACTAACGCAATTTAGAGCTGGGATTAGATTAGCCAGCCCCATGCACTGCATTAATGAAAACAAATAAAGTGCTCTTCACTCAGCGCGGCGGGATGTGGCCAATCCATCTGAGCAGGCAGAGACAACATAGATCAATGCCAAGGCAGCTCTAATATTGCACCCTGCGGGAGGCAGGTGACAGCCTGCTCTCCATTAAGTAATGGGCTCCAGGACGTGCAAGGTGAAAGACAAACAGCCCATCAGCACTTGGGCTAAGCAGGCTGGAGAGCTCGCCGAGTGGAAGAATGGGTGAGTGATTGCTGAGCACTTGGCAAACGGTGCTCCCGAAGCCAAGTCGCAGTCACGGGCCGTGCTTCCAGGGCCGACGAGCAGCAGTTCCCCCTCCGCCTGGGAGCAGGAATGCTCTGCTGCCGCTGGGAAGAGCCCGGCCAGCTTCCTTCTGGGTTTGCTCCCGCACCGCACTGCTATCGCGGGACTGCACTTTGCACAAGAGCTCAGAAATCCAGGGCATCAGCCGCTACTGGTACTCTCGCATGGCAGCATGGAGCTCACGGCCAGAGCTGGCGGTATCCCGTTGTCCCCACCAGGCCGGCAGTCCTGCCCTTCTGCCACACAACCCACTACCGTGCGGCACAAGGCCCTGTGCTCCGCGCCCAGCAATGCCGGTACTTACTTCTCTCGCCGCAGCTGCAGCAGCAGGCAGGATAATGCCTCCGGGTGCTCTGCAACGGAAAGCGCATCCTCAGCACGGGAACTCAGCCACGTAGCCCTGAACTGGCAGGGGGCACCGGCAGCGTGCCTCTCCCACGCGGGGGGACCGCTCACCTTTGTATTTGAGGTGCTGCAAGATGGGGATGATGGTCTCCAGAGGAATGCTGTGCGCAAGGAAGAGCTGCCAGGTGCAGTACTGCTCAAAGGTCTCCCAATCCAGGCTTTGAACTAGGGGGAAGCACAGCATGGTCACGGGAGCTGCGCGGTCCTTGGAGGAGCGAGCAGGGACCTACCAGAGCTGCCCCATGCACCACGTGCAGCACTGCCGCAGCCCCTCCGTAAGGTCCAGCTGCATCCAGGCACATCGCTACTCCTGCCCAACACACTACGCACGTTCCCCTAGCCCAGAGCAGGGCTCTAAGGCGGGAGAAGGGCAGAGCCACGTCTCTTCGGTGCCCGAGATGCTTGCGTGTATGCCGGGGTGAGCGGGGTTTGCACTGCGCCAGGGCAGTCGCGTTCTGCGTCGTGTCCCTCTGGGTGTGAGGCACAGCTGGATGAAGGGGCTGGTGCGTCCTTCCCGCTCCGCAGAAGGCTGATCAGCATTGCAAGCCCTGCCGTGCCCTAGCAGGGGGCTCTGGGACCTAGCAGCTGGCAGGTGGCACCGGAGTATGTTCTGTTGGCTCAGGCATGGGCGGCAGAACTGTAAAGTCACTAAAGCAGCTGCTCATGGCTCAGAGGAAGAGAATTAACGAGGCTCTTTAATTAATGGGCTTAGACTGCTACTTGCAGCTTGTGTAACACCAAAGCTGGATCTGAATAGCTGTCAAATCAGAGCAATGAGGGTTCTCGCTGGAAGCACCCACTAGCCCCGTGCACGAAGCTCTCCACACTGGCTCTGCTCAAAACCACCCCAGCCCAGCGGGCTGCAGGCTCGGCCGGCACCGACAGCTCAGCACACGCGCCTGAACAGTGGCACTCGGGGAGCAAGTGCAGGTGGGAAGACTTCCCGGTGCTGCAGGGTGCAGGACAGACTGCCAATGGCACCCATTTGTCCTGCAGCTGCCCAGGATCCACAGGGCACATGCAGCAAAATGCAATATTCACTGGAGATTGTAAAGGCCTTTCTACTAGGATAAAGCCAGTGGCTGGTGTAGATCATGCAGATGTCAGCCATGGAGAAGCAGAATGCTTCCAAGGACGTCAAAGCCCAATTAAAAAGCAACGAGAGGAACTGGGTCACCCTGGGGGACCTGGGGGGAGAGGCAAGAAACGCTGCTAGGGAGACATCATGGACAATAGCCTTTTGCCTGTACAGCCGCTAAGGGAACCACGGTCCCAGTAAGGGGCTGGTGCTCATCCAAGAAACTTACTGTGGCCTCAACAGGAATATTAGTTCAGGGTGGACTGAGGGCCAGACTAAACAGCAGCCAGAGTCTTTTTGCTCTTTCTCTCCAGGAACCCGTCGAGGCGTCACAGTCAACAGAAAACGACAGGAAATCCCGATTCCAACCTTTCTGACCACTGGTCCCCTTTCGCCATCACCTCCCAGCCGCCCTCTACCCCTGCTGCACTGGGAAAAGAGTTTACAACAGTCCCAAGAAAGGCCTGGCCTCCAGCACCGCTTTATCAGCTGCTATATCGCAGATGACAACCGACTGCAAACAGACAGGCCACGGCGTGCTGCGGAGCGCTAGCCGCGGACGGACGAGTTCAGCTCCCTGGAGACCCAGCAGCTGGGACCATGTGGAGAGGCTGCGGAGCTGCGGGAGATTTCAGTACTTTTCTCTTTCTCCGAGCTTCCCCGGCAGGGCCGGACTGCGCCTCGGCCGAGGCGGGCAGGCTGCGGGTGCATGGGCCCCAGATCGCGGCAGGCCCCGGGCAGTGAGCCTGCCGCAGCCCTGCAACGCTTGGTGTCGTCTACTCACTCAGGATGTTGAGCACCGAGTCTTTTCGGAACATCACCAGGTTGCCCATCATCACGTGGCACACCAGCTCCTGCAACTGCACAGCAGAGCAAACGGGGTCAGCGGGATGCCAGGGCCACAGGAGAGGCTGCGCTTAAACCCTCTTGCACGGGGACCCCTGGACCCAGAGAGCAAGCGGAGAAGCTGCTGCCCTGCCAAGGGACGAGGCTGAGCTCTGGCGCGTGGCCTGAGGAGGCTCAGAAAGCACAATAAGGGCTACTTTGCTGGGCTCAAGAGACTGAGACTAAAGACTGACACACAGCCCCTCGCACGGCCTGCCTCGCGCACCCGCCGCCTCTCCGCAAGAGCAGGGATCCGGCAGGGAGCCCCAGAAACTCCCTGGGTTGCAGGTGGCTCATAAATCAGAGCCGGTTCAGGCAGCTCCAGGGAGATGCAGCTGTTGCAGGGGACCAGCAGAGGCAAGGAAGTAACGAGAGGTTAATGGTTTCACACATCAACATGCAGGCTGGGGAGCAGGAGCATCAGGCAGGACAGACAGCAGATCCTCGCAGGCTGGGCCAGGATGGGTGGGATCCTGCACGAGGATGGCCCCTCTTCCTCTTTGAAGAGCTCGGCTGCCAGGGCCGGAGAGCTGCGCAAGCGCTGCCCGGCTCCCGCGCCTCCCGCCTGTCCTGGGGACCTGCTCTCAGCCCTTCCCTCCGTGCGCCTGCAGACCCAAGCGTGCTGACGGACGCGCAAAGCCCACCGCTGGGGCTGGCAGCGGGGAGGGCTTGGCAGCCTGCTAGAAAAGCGCTGAAAAGCCCAGACCGCTCTGCCCTGGGCCCCGGACCTTCCCTGGTCTGCGAGGAGGTAGCTGACACTACCCAGACGCACGGTGCTTCCTGCGCTGACTCACCCCCTTCATCACTCCGGAGAGGGGGAAGTGAAGGCACCGGGACAGGACACACACGGAGCCTGCCAGGCCCGACAGAGATGGGAGCTGGGGAGCACCGTTCCCCATCCCTGCGCCCGTGGGCTCCGCTGCAGAGCGCACCTTGGCTCGCCTCCTATCTTCCTTCCCACATGCTAATCCTGGGCCTCCGGGTCCAAGGCACTGCTGCCTTCTCACACACCGGGAGGCTGGGGGGGGCTGGAGGCACCCCGAGCCCGAGGGAAGGTTGAATTCCTGCGGCCCCGGGGCTCTGTGCGCAGACCCCACGTGGGCTGCACAGCCAGAGCATCACAGGGAAACAGATGAAGAATAACAGGAAGGAACGAACGAATTGGACAAGGGAGGAGAGAGGAAACGCTGCAGGCCTCTGCTGGGAAAAACAAAACCTCTGCATTTCAGAGCACGGCGAAGCCCGAGAGCAGAGGAGTAAGAGCAGGGCTGAACTGGGGGGGTCAGGGCACCATGACTCAAACCTTTCCTGTACCCAACTTCATCAAGAGCCTGCCAAGCAAAACTTGCTGGTGAGGCATTCTGGCCCCGGCACAGCTGGGAAAAGCACGACTGGCCAGGAATGGTGTATAAATAGGGCGAGTTAAAGGGTTATCAGCAGATCACGCTCCAGACGAGCCTAGACGGCAGAAACATGCAGTGCAGCATTCTTGCCGGTGCCCACCCCCCTGCCCCCAGCTTTCGCCGTGACTATTTTTGGGTTGCTCCGAACCGGTGTCATGGCAACTCCGTGTGACCATGGGGAAAGGTTCCTTCCAGGAGGGTCTAATGAGGGCTCCGCTTTCCGTTCACTTGTGTGCTGAGGCTGCAGTGCCTCCGCCACCAGGACAGGGAGAGCTGACAGCAGCCAGGCACGACCTCAGCCCCGGGGGGCCACAGCGCAGCGGGGAGCACGCTCCGGCTCTTTGCACCTTCCCTCGCGGCCCGGGGCAGGAGAGCTCCTCTGCTCTCTCCTCCTGTACACCTGCCCGTTAGGTGAGGCGGGCAGCCTGGGAACACGGCCCCCGCAGCGCTAAGCGCCTCCCTGCCGAGGGACTGATCCCAAGAGATCAGCCTGGAGTTCCTGTCCATTTCCAGCCTCCCCCCGTTCTTCCCCTTCGGGCAGGCGGCTTGCAGCGAGCACTGGAGCAGCGCTGGCCATCACAGGCATCTCAGATCCAGATGGGTCTTTGTGTTGCGCCATGCCTGTAACTCGACAGGGATCAGAGCAAATCCAGGCAAATCTCTCTCAGCACTACTGACACAGCTCTGGGGCCTAGCAAATCCCTTGAATGAAGCAGCTTAGATTTAGCCTTCTGACACTGTGTGCTGCAATTGCTCAAACTAAAGAGATACCGAGAGGTTTCAGAGCTCCTGTTTGCCAAACTCAGTGTGTTGCCTGAGGCTGGCTCTATGCCTCACTCAAGAACCTGGGCAAGAAGGACTAAACAGGGAGACTATTGTCCCGTATCCCTGATGGACAGGCCACTTTGCCATTTCAGGTTTAAATCTCTTGAGTGTAGAGGAGCCAAACGCTGCCATTTCAGGAACATGCTGTCTCCCACCCTACACACAGGACCCCCCTTACCTGGGCTGAGTCTATGACAGCTACAATCATGTTCAGCAGCTCGCCGCTTCGTAGGGTCTCATCTGGGAACTGGAAGAGTTCAAAAGCAAGGCAGGGCTCAGTAAAGGGCACGAGGGAGAGGCCAGCTGAAAGCTCCTAGCCACATAGCTCAGGCAAAGCTCTTCCTCAGTTCAGGCTTAGACACGTGCGTACGTTACTTCTTACAAGGGGCAGCATGGCCGAGGCTGACCCGTAGTTTCACTGACAGCTGGACCAGAACCAGCATCGCTTCCTAAATGCAACGAGGGAAGTGACTGAGTGGGAAAAGGAGCCGAAGTGCAGGAGGTTTGACAGGCCACTTTCTGCAAGCAGTCTGGAACGGCCAGCTGCTGCAGGGCAGAGCACTGCCAGGCTGCTGGCAGGCTGCTGAGAGCGGGTGCCCAGCACATCTGTGAGATGCAGCTAACACTAGTCGTCCGGACTGACTAGAGCAGCAGGAGGAATGAGGCTCCTTCAATTTCTGGTGGCAGAAGTCAGCCAGGCCGGAGTGGTTAAAACTGTCCATTTTCCCTACACTTGCTAGCTTTGGTAACGGCTCTGGGGCCTTGCGCGTTATGCAAAACTGCAAGGAAATCAAAATCAACACACAGGGCAAAAGGCCAGGAAAACTGGCGGCAGCAGGCTATCCCTACACAGTTCGGATCTGGCTGTTCAGACAGCAGCCCCAGCTGGAACGCTGCTCCCGGGATGTTCTGCCTGACTTTCGCTGGTCAATACGCCCACGGGAGCAGAAACAATCTGACCCCCACTTGGGGGTGTGGGGGTGGCAGTTTAAAACCAGTGCTCGAAGCACCAGGCAGGGGATTCTGCTGATCCGCTAAGCCAGGATCCCTCTGGAACATGCTGGTGTGCAGCACCATGAGGTGAGAAACCTGCTGCATGGTGCCTACCTGTGCACAGGTTTTCCTCCCCTTCCCAGGCTGTTTCTGTGCCCCCAGCTGTGTCCCTCTTTCCACAGAAGCCCACGGAAAGTGCTCGTGGGGATTGGGCTGGACAGCCTGGACGCCCAGCAGATGTTCCTGCTGAACCAGCCAGAAAGGAGGGAGGAGGGGGGCCAGTTCATTCCTCCCAGGGAATGAGAAAGTACACACAGAACTGTGACCTCTCCATGACGTTACCTTCCCTCTCTCCACCCCCAGGCACACAACACCACTCCCTGAAGCTGGCTGATTGCTGGACACTTGTTGGAAGCAGCCTCCACCCTGTGACCATTTTAAAGAAATGACTGCAGCCTGCAGAGCTGAGACAGCCCCAGCAGCATCCTGGCACTGGGAAGGTAACAGCAGCTCTGTCCAAGACCCAGACGGCCTGTGTGAACTGAGACTGAGCCGTGACCTATCTGGTGCAGATGCCGGGCTCTCCGTTCCAAATGAGCTCTGCTATCGACTGCTTTCATAAGTCCAGCTGGCTCCTCCTCAGCACAGAGTGCTGAAAGCAATAAACCATTTCATTAAACCTAAGGGTTTGGACTGGGCAGCAGCACTCCTGAGCGCTGCTTCCCCTAGACTTTGGGAGGACACGTTTGCTCAGTCTTCCCCACCTGCTGCTCTCCAGCAGCCCAGCTAAGAGGAGAAGCAGAGAGCAAAACCTGCTCAACCAGCGAGTGCAGACAACACCATGTGCAAGGGACACAGCCAGGACAGCAAGGTTAGTACCTTACCACCCACGGAGAGAACAAGGTTTTAATGGGGCCATAAGCAGGCAGGATGACAACTGAACATCTGTCTCAAAGGCAGCACACTGACCCCCACTAAGCTGGGCTGGGGGGCTGGACGGAGGCTGTATCGTGTTCAGCCTGAAAGAGCTTTCTCTGGGCTTGCCTGCCTCTGCTACAGCATAACAGGCCTGAAACACGGAAGCACGCTGCTCTGGCCCAGAGCGTGCCCTCAGGAAGGTGAGAGGATCTGAACTGACTGGAATCGCACAGAGCCCTGGTGTTCCTGCTGCTTGCCAGGGGCCTTACCTCTGTGTAAATGGAGGGGGTGAGGTAGCAGAGCAGCCGTACATCATCTTCCTGGCAGGCCTTCATGTCCATCATCAGGCACGTGTGCAGGTCCCCCAGCTGCGTGGCCTGGGCAAAGGACTCGTACAGGTTCATCTTCCCTGCTGCAGCTTTGCTAGAAGGAGACGTGCTCCGGTGAGAGAGCAGCCTGCCAGCCCGCAGGCCCTGTGCTCCAGCAAGGGCTGGGCTAGCGTTGGTATGACACCAAGCTGTCCCTTGGAGGCAGCACGGACCAAGTCAAAGCTTGGACACTTCCCCGCAACTCCCTCTGGCCTACCTGGCTTTTAAGTAGTACAGAAGGTGGTAGCCAATCTTGGGTTGCTTCTGATAGAGTTCTGATAGGAGATCCAGCAGCAGCGAGAAACCACTGTTATCTTCCTGCATCTGGCAGAGATTCCTTGGGGAGCAAAGGACAGGGAGACAGCCAAGTTACATGAGCTGCAGTGCGAGAGCTCTCTGCTAACGCCGAGGACCAGCAGCTCTCAGGGAAACCCAGCTCCAGGCACTAGGTGGTCCTGGCGATCCACTCTCCTAACTGGACACAGGGGCTGCCGCTGAGTGTGATGAGACATACAGCAACAAGCGGGATGGGGTCAGGAACCCATGGCAAACCTCAGCTACACGGGAGGCCCCAGGGATCCCGAGCTTCCACAAACAACCAGATAAGCTGTGATTTTCCTGTGTTTGAAGTGTTTCTACTAAACAAAACACAACATAGGCAGAATGAGGCAATAAACTCTTCTGGCTTCGGGATCTTGGGGAGCACTGTGGTAAGCAGGGGGATGGCAGAATTAGACCCACAAGGTTCACTCATGATGGCGGTCAGAAAAAAGAAAAAGCCCTAGACTTTTCAAAAATATCAGAACAGACATACCTAAATATTAGGTAGAGCGGCTTCCCCACTGACTCCTCCAGAGACCTGCAGGACAAATGCAATGGTCAGAGTGCTATGTGTACCTGCCCTCTGCTTTGGGCCAACAAATGGCAATGAAAAAGCCCTGCACATTGTCTGCTGCAGTCCTTGGGGCCCTTAAGGATTAGCCCTAGCTAATGGAGACACAGAAACAGTCCTGCTAACAGAACCCAGGAGCTCTGACACTGAGCCCTGTTCCAATAAAACCCAGGAGGAAGACTGTATGGCGCTGGTTTGTGTCAGTACAGCAGGGACAGATGGAGTATTTAGCATCCTGTGTGCCCTGGTCAGACAGCCAGGAGCCCCAAAAGCATCAGCTAAACTGAGCTTAGACGTCTGGACTGGTGGCAGCAGTTTCTTCCTGCACTTGTGGCAAGGAGGAATATGGTCCATTTTGTGCACTGGATACGACAACTATTAACCAAATCCATGCTGACCGCTCGTGAACCCTGAAACCCTAAGAGAAGCTGGTGCTTTCAGTGCCAACTTTCTGAAAATGGTGGAAATTTTAATGTGAAAAGCCCAAGTTCCATTGTGAAAGGATGAGACAGAGAAAAATAAATCCTTACTCCTCTGTGATTTCTTCTGGCAAAACCTCACCACGGAAGTGAGCCTTAAATAGCTCTTGGAGGCAGGATGCGAGCACTGATAACTGCTCCGAGTCAAAGTCCTCCTGGTGGAGAGAAAGGAGGAAATGAGAAGAGAAGGCACGAGCTCAAACCCTGCCTGCCCAGTATAGGTCTGGTTGGAAGGAACCCAGCACGGAGGCACCACTGCTGGGAACGTGGTCCAAGCCGCAAAGGAACCGTTCTGCTGCTATACTGCAGTAACAGGAGCTGCCAGAGCTGGTCACCAGCAAGACGAGCCCAGCTCTGAACCACTTCACAATCACTGTGGTGCACTTCTCTAATAGCTAGTAATTCACTGAGCTGAGCTCTCCCTCTGCAAAAGGGATAGCAGAGACCAAGAGCACTTGGCAATGAGGATTTACACCCCTACAAGCCCTTTCCCAGCGTTCGCATGGAGGAGAGGAGCAGCTCTCATGTGCTAAGAGGCCACTTGACTCTGAAGAAAGCCGATTAGAGGGAGGGGGTGCTGCCTCCCTTCAAATGCTTAGCTGCTGGAGAACACTGACAACTCCTCTGCTGAGCAGGGTTTGCTGCAGCCTCTCCCGAGCACAAGGCCCTGTGCCAAAAGCGAGGGAAAGTCTCGGCTGCACAGCACACGCAGAGAGCCCCCAGGAGCTCTGCAGGCACTACAGCAGCCATGGTGGGTCAGACCATGCGTGCACCTCCCCAGTACCCTGCCTCCGGCAGCAACTACTGGGGATGTTTAGGTGAGGGGCAAGTGATCTTCCCCTGCTAAACCCTTCTGGCAATTAGCAATTTGGGGCTGTCCTGAGCTGGAGGTGACATTAACATCTGTGTTTAACAACCACAGATGGAGCTGTCTAGTGCCATTTTGAACTCATTTATGTTTTGAGTTTCCTCAGCCTTCTGTGCGCTAGTTTAATCACAGCCTTGTCACCTCTCTGAGAAGAGCTGTGCAAGCTCAGAGCTGGCTGGCCCACACCACTCCAGCCGCTCTGGTTTCACGGTTACACAGTAGCACTGCTCCCGGGTCTGTGCAGTTACCTCCAGGACTTGATCCACGATTTCCTGCATGACCTCACACTGAGCTTCCGTATCGCTGGAGCACAAAAACAAGAGGAAATCCAAGTTACAAAGGAAGATACGGAGAGCAGGGACAAGGGGGCTTTGTGCTGAGCTGGCTACGCTTGGGAGCCCCCAGGACCTGAGAGTGAGGGAAGGCCCGCTTTGCACTGGTGCCATGCCCAGAGGAAGGCAAGACCCTTAAGTACACACTGCAGGGACCCAGCCCTGGAAGAACGGACTGCACTGCTGCAGCACCTACTCACAGAAGTGCCTGGGGCAGTCTGCAGCAAGACAAACAAATTAAATGACTAAAAGCATAAGATTAAATGCACTTAAAGCCATAAAGACACAAATTAAATCAGCCTACTATGCCAAGGCCTGAAAAGCAAGAGCTTTTTAACCTGCTTTAGATGGAGTTAATTCCAAGGTCGCTGTAAAATCAAGAGTGGAGATGAGGAAGTCCAGAAAGAGAATCTGCAGACACCAGGAACAGGCACATCTCCATCCCTGAGGAATGTGCCCCATGCAGAGAGGTATTGAAACACCCAGGAAGCAGTAGCCCCAAAGGACCCCCGCAGAGGCTGTCCATGTCAAAGACAGACAGACCACAGATACCATCAGCTTTGAGAGAAGGACTCTTGGAGCAAGCAGCATTGCGTGACAGTACTGAAAGGTTTTGCATGTGGTTGCCCTGAAGAGACCAACATGAAATGTAACATTACCGAACAATACCAACCTTCCCTTCTGCAGCTGCAGGACTTTATCCTTCAGTGACTCATCCAGTTGGTCCAGGAACGGCGTGATATCAACAGGCTCCTCCACAATGGTTTCTTTGATTGGATGAAACCTGAACTCCCTCTTCTTCCCTGCAACAAAGAAAGCAACAGTGGAATAGTTTTCCACTATTTTCCCAAGCAGCTACATCTAGGAGATATCACAGGCAAACTCTGTCCTAGCAGCAGGAGTCATGTGGGGCTGCTGGGGCAGCCACCACCTCAGGCAAGCAGCGTGCCCCTGCTGTGGGATCCAGTCTCAGATCTTGCCTTCACCATTTGGAGACGTGTCCAGGTCACGATGCCCTGGAAGGCCAGCCTGAATCCAAACGCAGGTAATGTCCAGAGCTGTGGTTCCAGTTCAGTCTAGTTTCCAAAAACTGATGCTTTGCCTGTCCTTCGAGATGCTCAGCATAGCTAGCCCACAAGTCTCCCTACACCAGAGGCAGGCAAATGTTCAGGACTCCAGGACTGAGACACTCCAGCTACTTTTCTGCACCCCTGTCCTTCAGACTCCTTCCAGGTCACAAAAAATGTGGAATCCAGAAGCGCCACAGCCAATGCAGAAGCGCCAGCAAGGGAGCTGTGACTACAGGATCAGACAAGGTGGCTGATCCCCTTTACAAGAGTCCTCTCCTCCTCTGCACATGGCTTTTGAGCCTGTGCCCCTTTTGGGGGCCCCAAGCAAGCTGAGCAGCCGGCAGGGCACTGATGGGATTACTGAAGACAGTGCTACAGTACACATTGTCACACTCCTCTACCCCATCCTCGGCTCGTGGCCCCTCCCCACCACAGGGTTAACCCCTCCAGCATGGCAGAAAGCCCACAAAAGCCCTTCCACCAAGGACAGGAACAGCCTGAGATGCCTCTAGCTCCAGAGAGCTAGCAGAAGGGATTCTGGCCTTGTGCAGCAGTCTTGTCAGCCCAGTGGCTTAGCTGTGGACTCGTGGAGGCCTCCTGCGCGCATAATGAAAACCGCGTGCCTTAGCAATTAGAGGCCTGAGCCTCATTAGCAGCTGCCTGAGAACAGAGACACCCTGTTCCCAAACAAACCATCCAGCCCAGCATCTGCCACAGGGATTCCCAACCGCACAGTGCATCAGGGCTCTGAGACTAGCCAGACAGCTAGTGAAGACCCAAGAATGGAGGAAGTGCCATGTTCGAAGGTACTAAGCTCTAGGGAACAACCATCCAAGGAGACAAGGCCCAAGAGGCCTTTCCCATTGAGCACAGGTCTCTGTATCAGCTCCACAGTCTGGCTATTGGGGTCAGAGGTCTGGGAAACAGCAGAGCATCTGAGTGAGTCCCCTCTCTTGCAGAAAGAAGCTTGGGTCTCAAGGACAGGGTCTGCCCAGCCTGCAGTAATTCCTGCTGCTTGTGGGAAAGGGGCTTTAAGAGAACTGTGCTTACAACCGGCTCTCTGGGGATCCTTCATCACGGAAAGGAAGGAGCCTGTGAGCCAGGAGTGAAACAATGGCTTGCACAGAGGCAAAAGGCAGCTATTCACACCGCACCAAGACAGAAGTACTTGAGAGTGTTAGTGCCCAGCTGACTGCATCTCTCACCTTTGCTGTTCAAGTCCTCTTCATCGTCACTAAATGCGGCTTCTGCATTGTCATAGCAACTGTCATCCTTGTCAGACATGTGATTGTCCATTTCCATGGAAACAGGCTCCTCAATTTTGACTGCAAGAATGAATGCAAAGGAATAAGAGCAGGAGTGAGATTACGCTGGCTTCTGGCACAGCCTTGGGGCAGGACAGGCTCTGCCTACAAGTTACATCTACTGATAATCAGGATCCAGTGAGGAGAGAAAGTGCTCTGCAAAGGGGAAGAGAGTCCCGGCAAGCGAGGGACTCTGGAGAACCACGCTGGGGAACGGCACTTTCAGCGACCCTATTTGACCATCCCCATTTGGTGCAACGTTTGGCAGGGCAGCGGCAAAGGTCTGAGCTGCCCATCATCCTTCCTGCTTCATCCTTCACCCACGCCAGCCTGAGTCCTTGAGCAGAGCATCAGCTTTGTCAGCTCCGTCAGGCAGAGAGGCTTGAAGAAGCAAGGTTTGCTGGGGAGATGGGTGCCTTCTGGGGGACCAGCTGATGCAATGAGAAAAACAGACAGGCATGGTCCTTCAGCAAAGCTGACAAAGCAGCAGCACTTTCTGGTTAAATACAGGTTAGAAATGCTAGCTCTTTGTTTAATCTCATTATGTTAATCAATTAGTCTACAGAGAAGAAAGGGTAAGTAGCCCCTATGGAGCACAGGGAGAAATAGGTAGTTTGCATCTTTAGTGTACTGCAGGGCTGAGGTGAAGGGAGATCACAAGCACCCAAAAATTCAAGCATCCAGAATTTTTAGCATCCAGTGAACCCCCTTTGCTTGCACAGGGGATTGCAGAACATCCTCTGGTCCTGCACTCCTGCTCTTTCTAGTGATGCTGGACAGAGCCCGTGCCTCAAAAGGAGGCAGGAAAACACTGGAGCGGGTGGGGGGGAATCCAGCACACGCCACAGAGTTTGTGCTTTCCCACCAGCAGAACATGAGAAGGCAGGTGGGGACTGCAAGGCACCAGCTGATGCCTTGCTCCCTGCAGACCCAAGTGCTGGCAGCCCAGCCTGGCTCTTCGGGCAGCTGCTATTCACTGCGCCAAAGCAGCAGAAAACATGGGCACCAGGACCCAGTCAGGGATGCGGAGATAAAAGATCTCGTGGCACACCCACAGGGGAGGGGGCAGACCCCCTGCCGGAGGCAGGGTTTTTCCCTGCTGGTGCTCAGGACCTTTGGAAACCAGACCATTCCCTATCAAGTGCCTAAAGCTGGACTCCAAGACCTTCCAGTCCCGGTGCTTGTGATTCTGTAGAGATCCAACACTGTGGTTACTGGATAAATACGGACAACTTACTACAAGCACATACGCTCCCTGGCACAGACAGGCACCCTGCTGAGCCTCTTGTTTTGTTTAATACCCTCGAGCATAGCAGTCTCACAGCGAAGAGCTCTCCTCTCCTGCTGGAGTCCCAGTCGGACCCTCTGAACAGCAGCTAACGCTGTGGGAGAGCCAAGGAAAGCCCCTGTCTTTGTGAAAGCAGTACCTGTCGCAGCCTCCCTCTGCCACCTGCCCCACTCCCTACCTTCGATGGGGGGCGAGGGCGAACTGCAGAACTCCGGGAATTTCTCCCTCAGCATGGCACGGAGCTCTTTGTCCAGCTTGGGGTTGTCGAAGAGAGGGGCCAGGTGTCTGTTGTGGGGGGGGGAAAAGGGGTGAGAAACAACTGGGATGCATTGCCCTGCTCGGACCAACCAGCTCTGCTCCTCAGCAGCAGCTCCTTCTTCCCTACAGAGCTGGAAACCCAAAGCAAGACCTACGAGACCCTCCGGCCAGCGCACAGTCCTTACAAGTCCTCCCCTTCTCCGACCCCTGGCAGTCCCCCAAGGGCCACCCTCCCACTTCTGCAGCCTCATTCACCGGGCTTCTCCCTATCAGCCTAAAAGACGTGCTGGCTCCACAAAGCCTCTTGCCCCAACCCTGCCCTCTCACTGCCAAGAGGGGCAAGCCACAAACGCTTCCCATTACGCAACGAGCCAGAAAAGAGCCTTGGTTTGGGGCCCAGCATAGGTTTTCCCCAGCGCACAGCAAGGAAATTTCCTCAGTTAAGCAAGGACTTTGCTTTGCATTATGGACTGCAAGCTACGAGCTCCCACCTCCCTTCCTGCAGATCAGTTGGGGTTCCCTCACTTTGTCACCAGTGAGGCCTGCGGCACCAAAAGGCTCACGGGAAGAGGAGAAGAGGCCTCACCAGGAGAGGGGGACTTTGCTGATGCAGGAACTGTCTGCAGGGCTGAAGCACCATGAACAAGGTTGCTCTGTTCAGCTCACAGCTTGGTGACCAGAAAGGTTTGGGGACATTCCTATTTATGTGGAGGGGCTGTAGTTTATTTATCCCATCCTTCCTCTTGGTTCAAGAAAAAGCTCTCAGGACAAGCCTCAGGACCATAAATACACAGCCGTGTCTTAAATATGAACATATTTATGTTCATAAATAATAAAAATGCCCTCTGCAGCTCTTCCAGAGCCTGGAGTTCATTTTTGCTAGGCTGGAGAGACTGGTCCCCAGGAATCCTGATGCACAGCAGTTGTATAAATGCAGTAAAATTTAGGGCTGTCTTACGCAAGGACTCGCTTCTCCACAATGTGGGTGAGAGAATTGAACACGCCTTGCCGGACATGAGCCTCCAGTGGGGGGTAGAAGTTGGGAATAATCTGAAAAAGAGGAAAAGATCAAGTTAGTGCCATGTTACAGAACCCTGCTGCCTACCTTTGGGCCTGCGTCAGCTAGTAGTGCTCTTGGACATAGGCAGGGCTAGCTAAGGCCATCGGTCTGCTAGTCTTGGGTCACCCTTGACTTGAGCACCACATCTCAGCTGTGCTTGACCAAGAAGGGCAGCAGGAGAGCTCTCCAAGTGCAGCATCTTGGGGAGGTGCTGACAGAAGGGGGACAGTCCATGCCTCTGGCTTCCTCACTCCCCAGAGCTAGCCCGCACATTTCCCAGGGACTAGAAAAACAAGACGATGCTACCTAGGGAGCTGTGACAGGCCCAGGGTCTTGCCAGGCCATGTTCCAAACAGCAGCGATTGCTGCAGGAGCTGCTGGGGCTTCTTGCACAGTTGTGCTGCTATTTAAGAGGACCCTGGAAATGGAAGCAGACCCCTCCAGCACCTTGCCCCACTGTGTCTCAAAGGGGATGCGGGAGGAATAAGAGATGGGCACCTTAAAAAAAATCCCTTCAGCTTCTCACCCTTCAGCTCTGTCCACACACAGCCCTTTGCTTTTGGAGGGACTGAGACAGCTCCTCCCTGGAATCTGGGTCATCCCATGAACCTTACACTCAGTTCCTCTGCCAGAAGAAGCTGCTTTTGGACTCAGACAGCCCTGGGATGGGAGCACAGAGAGTGTGCTGTGTGTGAGGGAGGAAAGTAATGCAACTCACAGCTCTTCCAAAGCTCATGCCATGAAAAGATCCCACTTCCAGGAACTCCATCAGCCCTCCCTGGGACCAAATTACTGGAATCGGCACTCTTGGCACCACCGCTTCGAGGACTGAGGGGTACAACCAACTCTGCTCCCCACGATCTCTGCCCAAGGAGGGCCTTCCTTTGAAAGGGAGATGGGTCTGACTCATCCCCAAGCAGGGACTGCTGCAACGAGATTCTCTTTACCCTCAGGGGATGAAATTGGATGAAGGCCAAGCATTTCATTAGGTACTAAAGGGAACAATTCAGAAGCCCTTTTCCTACTAATGCTCATCATTCTGGAAGGATTTATCTGCAGAGCTGGGAAGTCTCATACACATTCCCACAGTGGCATTCCCATTAATGAATGACACATGGGCCCAGTGCTCAGAGCTCTAGAAATGGCCCTGGATTTATCAAGGTACCATGCAGGATCATCAAAACCTTTGGTGCCCAGGTTTAAGAGGCAAAGAGTTTAGATGAGTGTCTGCAGCAGTGTGCCTGACTATGCTCTTGGCAGAGCAGCGAGGGGAAAATCCCTCCTGAATTTAGCATAGGCAAAGGGAGGTTAAAAGGGCTGTCTCAGGCTGCCAGGAGATAGTGAGCTATTCTGCAGGCTATTTTGCAATCAAGAGGCTCAGGGCAGAACAGACCAGATGACGCACTGAGGAATGCGGAAAAAAACAAGGGGGAAAAACATTTTTCTTGCTCTAAAGAATGGGCAGTGAGGTGATACTATTTTTCTGCTCAATATCACTGTCTCTAGGGATTTACATAGTTCCCTTGCTGTGGGACAGAGCAGCAACTTGCCTTTGCCCTAAAAGTCTCTGGTGAGTAAAGACATCTGTCTTGCCTGAGCGTGCATTATCGGTGCCTGCCCTTCCCGACCAGCTAGCACAGAACAAGGGGAAGTCTGCAGGGAGCGGACTACGTGGCTGGATGACTGCTACCCGCTTCTGTTTTGGCACAGAGGGAGACACTGACCCTCACCAACGCACTAGAGCACCAGTGATGAGCAGTGGAGAGCGCTCGGAGAGCGTGGCTGAAGGCTCTGGCTGCAGGCCCTAAGGGAGCACCTCCTGGAAGATGGCCTGCTTGGCTGTTTCCCTCTACAGTGTCCTCTGCTGACATTGCTGAGGGGTCTCTCAGTCCCACCAGTGGCAGAGGGACCGTGCGGACCCCAGTAGTTGCTTTCACAGCCTTCATCCCTCCACCCCAATCATGCAACCAGTTTGGCAATGCAGGGAATTCCCTGGAGAGCAAGGGGTAGCTCACCCGACACATGAAGTCCAGCAGTGTGGCGGTGATGGCAGGGTGAGGCTTCATGGAGTGATGCATCACAAGAATGGCAGGCTCTGGAAGAGAGAGAGCAAGGAGCACCATGCTAAACGCCTCAGACACACCCGCACCTCCTGTACCCCCTCTGCTCCCACAGACCCAGCCTTCTGCCTCTAGAACATCAGGAAGAACCCCCTTTGGCTCCTATACACCCTGCCTTCGTCCGGCTCCCTCCACTCCTAAGTAACACCTAGGCTTCAAGCAATGGCCAAAACCAGGCTCCCTGCAGGTAGGAGCTACTAGCAATGACCCCAGCTATACCAGTCCTCTTTCATGTGCCCCGAGCCCTGGGATGGGAGCACACAGCCCTGCCTGTCCACAGGAAGGGAATGCTCTGGGGCCAACCTCAAGGAAGATGCTTGCTGTTACCTCAGAGGTGAAAGCCACAGTTAAAAGTGGCTCCATCAAAACAGCTCTCCTGCCAGCTTGCAAACCCCAGAAGTTCAGGGCAGGAACTGATGCTCTTTGGAGACAACCTATTTGGCTTCCCCACCAGATCCCACGATCTCTACCAGTTCTGGAAGCCATTAACCCTTTCTTTTGACTCCTGCCCATTCAGGGAAAGGCTCCCCATGGAGTACCTATATTCATGATGCTGTCCTTCTCAGGGTTGAAGAAGAGCCAGTCATAGAATAGGGCAAGTTTGGCATTTGAAGCAGCAACGTTGGACTAGAAAGGAAAAAAAAAAAAATTTAAATTGGCTGTTGAGTATAGATCTGAGCACTGCTCCCTTCTGCATGCCCAACATACTGGATCCTGATACTGCCCTTTTATGGGACAGAGAAAGCCCAGCTGGCAGCTGGGGTGAAGGAGAGAATGGATGGACACACGTGATGCTCTTCCCACCACCACGGCAGAGATGGCAACTGATCTCAGAGGTACCTGCTGCTGCTGAGCAGGGGGTGAGTTTTCAGACAGGGAGGAAAATTTTAGGGCAAACCTGCCTGCTTTGAAAGTAGCTCCAGCCAGGGCAATATGTAGAGCAGCAGAGGCCAAGGCA
This sequence comes from Apteryx mantelli, assembly GCF_036417845.1. Lineage (NCBI taxonomy): Eukaryota > Metazoa > Chordata > Aves > Apterygiformes > Apterygidae > Apteryx > Apteryx mantelli. Next base: position 743,114 of record NC_090008.1, read on the forward strand.
GCCCTAAGCCTGGGAGATACAAGCCATGTGCTCTGCTAAGCGGGGCCTGACTGCAGCTCTGAACCGGTTATAATCAGACCCTGCATATCACTTGCCATTATCTGTTATGCTTTCAGGGGCACATGAACAGTCATTTCCTCTCCAGCTTCTGCTCTGTTCTGTTTGATAACTGCTGTGGACTGCAGCACCGGGTGGGATAAGGAATGACTGGCTGGGAGGAGGCAATGGATGTGAGAGCAAGGCTGTAACGAAGCCTCTCATTGCATGTGCTCTTGCACCCCACTTGGACAGGAGAGGCCCCAAGGCTTGTACACAAGCCACAAACATAAAGCAAAAATAAAGGGCAGGACAGTACTTGGAAGAGAGAAAGTGAGGTTTATGCTGGAAAAGCAGATCCCAAAGGATCCAATGCGCAGCAGAGCCAGGACTAAAATTCAGGCACAGAACAAAGACCGATGTCCTAACCGCTGCTCTGCAATTCTCTCCTTCAGCCCAGCCAATGAATACTTAATCCCAGGCTCCCCAGGAGCTTTCAGCACCAGCAGGTTACCCACTTCCCTGCAAGGGAACAGCTCCCAGGCAATTACGTGACTCCCTCTCAGACTTGGCCTGAGTTTGGGAACTACAGATTAACGGCTATTCACTTGCTGGAACTAGGCACTAATTACAGAGTTGCTTCCCGAGCTGTCAGGCAGCACAGGCCCCTGAAGGTACCTCTGCCTGTCACGACTCACCGTGCAGGTGGTGAGCAGCCACCCAATGATGGCCCAGCGCGGGAGGATGTCGGAGCTGAGCACCTCGTTGGAGGGGTGGACCACACCACAGATGTAGCGTATGAGGTCACAGCGCAGGGACTGGCTGTCGGGGGTGGACAGATACTGTCGCTGAAACCAGTCCTGGTACCGCTTCTGCTGGCCAAACCGGACCTGAAGGAAAAGGGAAAGACACAGGTTCTGCTCAAGGCTCAGAAGCATCTGATTTGTCAAGGGGAGGGTTTGGAAAGGCTGTTAGAACCAGCGTCCGCCATCCTAAAGTTGCCTCTTTACGGCAGTCTCTGGCTCATGCCCTGCTCCCCATCAGCCCCTTGTTGGCAGCATCTTCAGAGAGACCGAGGAACCAAAAAGGCCATTGTGCGCTGTTCTCACGGAGGGCCTGTCTCCAGCAGGGCGGACGGGACCACCCGCCCCGCACGCACTGCGCCCACGTGGCGCACAGCACAACCCCTGCAACCAGCTTCAGCAAGCCGCTGGGAAGGAGGCCGAGCGAGGCGGGAGCGAGCTCTGCCTGGTGTTTGAACACAGATAACAGTTAACCCTGGTGCTGTTACTGTGCAGTTCCTGGCCTCTCTTGAATACTGCTGCTGTTGTTGGAGCTCTGATAACCCACCACATCGCGGCCATTCAGAAAAAGCACTTGCCTTGGAAACCAGCCAGCCAGGAGCAATGTTCCCCTGCAAAGCCATTTTGTGCCTTTTAATGAATACCAGGGATGTCTCAGGCCCATCTACATCAGCTTCTGCTGGGCAGCCTTTCTCCCTCCTGTGGCCATTAGATGCCAGAAGCAGAGAATATTTGCACAAGTAAAACTTGCTGCCCTCTGCCCGTTGGACTGCTCTTCCCCCAGACGGGGGTGTTTAGCCGCTTACAGCATTTTCCCTCGCAGGGCTCCACAGAAAACTTCACTAGCTGAACGACCGCAGCAGCGGATGTGAGCGCTCTGCCCCCCTCGCCACGCCGAGGGCCATCGTGGGAACGGGACAGGGGCACCACGGGCCGGTCGGAGACGAGTGCCCTCTTCCCCCCGTGTGGGCACAGGACCCCAGGCGAGCGCGAGGCAGTTACCCGTGAGGTCATGAAGAGGAGCTTGGTTTCCATGTCGGGAGTGAGGCGACAGGCCAGGAATTTGCGAGAAGTCCTTGACTGGAGGAGCTGCAGGACACCTAGGGAGAGACAGACAGACAGAGGTCTGCGCTTGCACGGCCCCACCAGGCCCACGGGAGACACAGCACCGGACAGGATCCAGGCAGGAATTCACCAGCATCCTCAGCAAGTTTAGTTTCTTTGCCTGTAGTTTGGAGCATTAAGCTCCCTTGTCCCAAGGCTACAGACATTGGAAAAGGATCAAGATTTTGTCTGGAAAAGGTCTCCTAAAGCATCTCCTACCCATAATAAGTTTTGTCACTGATCACTAATGAGCACATGAAGGATGCCAGGGAGGAGAGCCAGAGCAATGGAGGGAGGTTATGCAGCAAGGCAGTGACAAGATCTGGAGGAGAAATGAGAAAGTCCAGACTCCAGGTCACCGGCTGTAACCAACTGAGCACATTCCCCATCTCTCACCCATTCGCGAGGGGGCACAAAGATGATGCTAGACTTGTCTCTGCTACAGTGAATCCCCTTGCCCCACTGCAGACAAGGGCTTCACACCACTCAGCCTGGGCACTAAAAGACAGGGCCAGCATGAACAGTGCACATTCCGGGCTCTACCAGCATTTAACTCCAATTTCTCCCCTGGATTGAAGGCACCCAACTGAGAAGAGGAAGATCAGACAAAAGCAAAACTGTGCGTGTGCACGTGTACATAAGGGAGGGAGAATGGAAAGGAGAAGGGGAGGTTGCAAAAGCTGCTCTCAATCCCAGACGGCTGGAAGAGGAGGAATTTATGACCTGAGCAGAGAAGCTTTGCTGCTGCTTGACAAGACCTGAAGGATTTACAGGGCAGCCAGCTCTGACGCAGACAGGCAGGCGCCGGGGACACTGCGCGCACGAGGTGTGCTTTGCTCTCTCGTCGTTTGGAAGTTCTTGTTATGCCACACAGCCAGAGGGTCACACCTGGGGGACAGCCGGAGGAGGGAAGCTTCAAAGCAGAAAGAACAGATGCCAGCTCCCGTGGAGCTCAGAGAAAGGGTGGAGCGAACTGCACATCAAGGAAAGAGAGCCACAAAAACACCTTGCTTGTTAAAAGCTCCCAGCGCACTGGAGCTGCCCAAAGGGAAGGACAGGTCCCGTGCCCAGGAGCCACCCTCTGCTCTCCTGCTGCTGCAGTTTCTCCCCCCTCCCTCAGCGCTGCTGGGTCCCGGCCTTGGTCGCAGGACTGGGCAGCTCAGCAAGGCTGACTTAGATCGGTGGTTACAGAGCACGTGGACTGGCAGCTGCTGGAGATAATAGCCACCTCGCAGAGCAGTTATTAGAGGCCCTCAGCAGCAGGCAGGAGGGCAAAGAATCAGTCTTATGGAAAAGGCCAAATGCAGGAGAAACAATTTCAGGCAGGGGACTTTGCAGGCTCCACAAGAGCAAGTGCTAGCGAGGGCTCCCCTGGACAGATCACCTTCTGCTTGGAGTGTTCCCCTCTAGCCCCCAGAGCTAGCTCTGCACGACACAGAGGGGCGACAAAACCCTGACATCGCTCCTCCGCACTGTCAGAGGCAGACCGCCTCTCTTTGCAGAGGTCTGCACAGCTGTGTGAGCTGGGGTGTCCCATGGGGACGCGTATTAACACCAGCTGCTCCAGCACTCGGCAGCTGAAACTGCAGTGAAAGTCAGGCTCGTGTATCTACACACGCTATCCAGATGTCCTCCCACCTTTACGAATCGCTGGGCAACGTCACGGGCCACTCGCTGCTTGTGGTGCCCAACAGAAGAGGAGCGCTGGATGTTAGCCCCAACTTAGGTATCATTTTGTTGGGTTATTTTGGCTAAAACTGGTAGCAAAACATGAAATAGCCCTGACCGGCTGCCCCTACTGATGTGGGAAGTAAGTGAAACTAGAGGGACATTTGCTAAGTGCTCAGGACACTCTAAGCATGAATGTGAAAGCTCAGCATTCAACTGTGAAGATCCAGACAAAGCTGAGAAGAGCTTCTAGTGAATTCAGAGCTGGAGGAAGAGGCAGGGCTGAGCCCTGGAAACGTGAGCCTTCCTTAGTTATAGGACAAAATGCCTCCATAAGCCCCGCACGCTAACTCTGATACCCAGACCTTCGTGGGGAACTCAGTCCTTGCAGGCCTTCAGCTGGCAAGTCTCAGCAGAGGCCAGCAATGACAGGAGAGATTCTGAAGATGGAGAAGATGCCAGAGACCAGAGAGCTTAACAAGCATTTAATCAAATGATGTGTTGTGAGTTTCCCTGAGCATAATCCGAGATCTTTAAAGTGACATTAACACGGCCCCTGAGAGGAGAGCGGGCATTTGGGGGGAGGGAGGACACTTTAAAGCCCCACTTCCAAAGGCTCATTAGAATTGATGCAGACAGATAATGGCGTGACAGCCCCTAGAGAAGTGAATAATTTATACCAATAAAAATTATAAATATAACACTCTCTCAGTCAAGTCTATTTTAACCCAGACTTGTGCAGAGATCTCCATAGCTGAGTGTTCCTGCACACCAAGCATGTGAGGCTACAGGGAAAAATAAAACCCCATTTAGAAAGTGTCAATTACTGCAGCTTCTGGTCTTCCTGCTTTAGACTTACAGAGTTTCCCAGAGCTCTTTTCTGGAGAGTCTGGAGAACTCAGACACTTTACATCTTTGGGCTCCAACTTCAACTCAGCTGATAAATCAGGTAATTAAAAAATAACCACAATTATGGAAGTGTTAAATCCAGAACAAGCAATAGAATTCCATAACCCTTGTTGTGGCTCAGCTGCGTTCTCGTGATATGTCATTACAGTTGTATGAAGTATCGTTTTTTCAGGATAGTTTAAAGCCCAGATGCCTACGAGGCCTCTGCAGCATTTAAGGAATGGTAAAAGCTGCCAAGCACCCAAGTTGATCATAGGAGACTGGTCCCATCCCTCCCCCGATTCCTGAGCTCCCTGCAGCCAGCAAAAAGCTGCTTTTTAAGGCATCTCCTAGTTAGCGATGAGAGGGACTCTGGAAGCAGACACGTGGGCCTCGATGCTGATGGAGGTGGGATCACACAGTATAATTATAGCTCTCCGCATCCTCTCCTCTAAGAGAGCATCTGAAAAGAACCCACACACCCAGTTTGTTTTGCCTTGGTAGGGCTATAACGGGGTCTCTCCGCTCTCAGCATGGTCCCGATTCCTGGGGCTAGGCTGGGCATACATGACCGAAGCATCAGCTGCGGCACTGAATTTTCACTTCACCTCTCCCTCCGCCCCTGGCACGGGCAGACGGCCGGCGACGCCGCTCGCATCAAGGACGCGCAGCGGCGCAGACCCCCGTGCCAGGGTGTGCGACGGCACGGCTGCGCACAGGGCTCTTCTGCAGCCGGGGGGCCCCGGGCGCGCGCAGGGCGGGACGGGAGCCGGCCGCCCTTTGCTCCCCAGCCTTGCCTACCTGTGAACTGCGCGCTGAGCGCCTGCGGGTTGTGGATGATGTCCTTCCAGAGCTGCTCGAACTCGGGTATCCTGGCAACGTTTTGCAGGAGCCTCACCAGATCCCGGCCAATCATGAAGCAGTCCATGAACTTGGGAAAGGAGAGGGAAATCTCATTTACTGTTTACCTGCTCCCGAGCGGGGGGAAGGGAGGGGGCGCTGGGGGGTGGAAGGGAGGAACAGTCAGTCCTTCGACCTCACAGCCGGCTCCAGATGATTCACTCTTTGCACAACATCTAAACTCCTGCCCCTGGCAGCCTGCCCCTCTTTTGAAGCTAGCAGGTTCTAAGAGGCAGGGTGACAGGCGGGAAGGTCAGCGGCTATTTTAAAATGTTCTCTCCCTTGTAAAGCAAACAATCAGACCATAAATCTGACATTTTCTCTCCAGGACTGCAGCCAGTCTCTGAAGCTAGGACTTGACACTTGGTCCTTCTCACCCAGCAAGAAGGGGAGAGCATGCAGCACTCGGACTGGCGGGCAGGGAGCAGCACTGCCCGCATCTGCTACAGAGCCATCGTGGCCCGCGGGGCTAGGACAGCAAAGGCATGGATGCCTGCCTACACCTAGTTTTGGTGGCTTTTACTGCAGGGGACGGACTGAACAGCAGCCTCGAACTGCTATCGTGTTCTCCTCAAGCCTGCCGAAGACACCAGCTGCCTCCGTAAGGGAGGAATTGATATTCTCGCAGCTGTGGGCCAGCAGAGTGTTAGCCATGACAAGCACCGGGGCACCACAGCCGCTGGCAGGAAAGGGAATGGCTGCAAACCTTGTGGCCTGAATGAAAGAGAGAGACCAAAAGGGGACAGCCCAGCCAAAACAGTTTTCTCCCCTTCTCCAGAGTCTGGAGCTTTTGAACCGTTTTACAGCAGCCGTTCACAACCTGCACCAAGAACAAGCCACTGCTGCCCGCATGGTGCGAGCTGAGCAGCGACTTAGAGAAACCAGCAAGTCTCACACTTCCCGCTTTTCCTACACAAACGCGGCAAGAGGAGCGCAGGCAGTGTCACCACGTGCACAGACACAGGCTACCGGGGGAGCAGAGCCTCTTTTCCCCAGCCATCCCCGGATTTGCTCACCCGTTCACGGAGGAGGGAGATGCAGAAATCCACTTCCTTTTGACGAAGCACCTGGAGCTGAGATGTGCCGTGATGGTCCACAATGAGCCGCAGATACGTGTACACTGCCATGGCTATCAGGATACTGCTCTTCAGCACCCATTCTCTGCAAAGGAAGCAAAACAAAACCATCTTCAGCCACCTGCTTGAGAGAAACGCTGCAAGAAGTGATATAACCACGGAGGCCCAGGCCAGAAGAAACTGAGACACAGAGAAAGGGACACAAAGCGAGCAACGGCAGGGACTCCCAACCTGTTGTGTCATGCTCCAGCCTGGAGATCGTTCATCTGGAGGCCATTCCCCCCTCCACATTTCACTCTGTACCGGCTCTCTGCTATATTTTATTCCATCTCTTCCTCCTCTGTGAACAGTCACATCACAAGCTACCGTCTGGGTTCTCGCACCCCAAGATCTCTAGCGAGGTGGAAGACATGCTTATGTGAAGCGCTGGGTGGATTTCCAGGGTCACAGAGATGTTCGCTGTCACAACAATCTAAGGTATTTGCAACTGCAAGCAATAACGTGTCCAAAGCGAGCACAGGGAGCAGCTGCTCCATGAATAGACTTGGCCTCGACACCAGCACTGAGCGTCACGAGAGCCTCTTTACCGGTTCCCACAGTCAGAACCGCACTGAGCAAGACACTGCAACGGGACAAGCTAAGCTAGAGGATCTCCACATACAGTCAGGCCCCAAATGCTCTCAGACGCACCCGTGCGAGAGGTATTTTCATGCTCTGTTGCTGCCAGTCAGCCATTGCCAAGCGGATTAATCCAGCAAACATCGGCGGCATCCTGGGCAGCAGGTCACACACGGCAGCTGATAAGGAGACGTGTCAGCTTTCGAGCAGCAGCTCCACGCGGGCCTGGGAAGCAGCTCCACGCAGCCTGCCTTGCTCAGCGGCTCGCAAAGCAGGAGCCTCGCACGCACCCATCAGGTGTCCAAGACACAGGGCACAGCAGAAAACCACTGATTTCCACAGTCGTGGGGTGAAGAACAACGCTGGAGCCGGGAGGCATGGAAATGGCATTTGTGCCTTTTTCATGCCAGCGCAACACGCACTGCTCTGGCAGCCTCAGCACTGGGGGCAGATGAAGAGCGGCCCCTGCCCTGACGAGGCAACAGCACACAGGGCAGAAGGAGAAGCGCAGTCAAGAGTATCGGGAAGCTGGAAACGCCAAATGGGAGGGAAATGCAAAGAACTAGGGAGAAACAGATGTGCTTGAGAGGAGACCAAATACTAGGGAGATTTGTGAGAGGGCAGACACAGCCACGTAGAGACGGTCTGGAAGCTGCGTCAGGAGAGACACCACAACGCCGCTATGGCTCCTGCAGGGCTCGGTCCCACCTCAGGGAAGGAAGGGGCCAGGGGACCCACTAAGTCTCTCCTGCAGCACGAATGTCTGCTGGCTTTGACCCTAGGTGGGGCAGGCACAGCCACCGAGGGCAACGCAGCTTGCCGAGCTGGTCAGCAGCGCCCTGAGCAGCGCAGGGTCTCTGCACCCACGGTTGGCTTTCTGGAAGCAGACGTGGTATTTTTCAGCCAGCCGGCTTTGGTCCCTGAGCACAGACCGCTGCTTCGGCCCCTGCTCCCCCGGAGCAGCAGAGCCCGCTGCAGGTTAGCAAAGCATTTCCCTCGGCTGCTCCGTAGCTGGTCTCCTGCTCCTACCTGCGCTCACCTGCCGCAGAGGAAGACGCTCCTGCTCTGCGTGGCAGCGTTCCCGATAGCACCCCGGCTGCTGGGTGTGCCACTTCTCAATCGCCCTTATCTAAGCACAACAATAAATATTCTCGGTCCATAAAACCAACCCAGTCAGCCTGTTTTTTTGCGCTGAGTGCTGGGAACGGGCCAGGCCTGCTCGGTGCCTTTAGCATGATTGATAACCCACAGCATCTCCTAGCTCAGCGAGCTGTAAATCAGAGCCCCGCACAAGGGCCATCGCGGCGTGGAGCAGCTGTACTGCCACCGCCACCTGAAGAGACAACAGCCCAGTGGCAAACGAGTCAGCTGCCCTAAATCACTGGAGGGAGCCTGGGAAGATGTGACAAGTGTTTGCTTTCCCAGGCTCTCCGCACTGCATCTAGCTGGATGCTAGGAGCAAATTAATTAGCCGGCTGGGCGGTTTGGCCTGGCAGCACATGGCGCTGCGCAGAGGTTACATCTAGGGAGGATGTGGGAATAATTAAGGCCAGGATCCCGGTGGGCTGTCAGGTCAGCATCTCCCCCTTTTCCCAATGAGAGCTTTGCAGAAAATAAAAATGCTGTCAAAGGGGGTCAAAAGCTACCCACAGCCACAGGATTCATCGATCTGACAGGCACAGAAAATGAAAACACTCGGAGGCAGCATCACATTCGTGCAGCCATTAGCAGTGAGCAGCTAAGTATCATCTGGCCTAGGAGAGGTAGCGGACTTGTCCCCTCTCCAAGGTGAGCAGTGCTTGGGGAGCAGCTTTGCTGTCGCTGTTTTTAATTAAACCAAGCAGTCAACACTCTGAACGTGGAATCAGATCTTCACATGCTTGGCTTTAATTAAAGCCTTGGCTCTCCCCTAATCAAAGTGCATAAATCCCAGCAAAGAGCTGCAGGTTCTCCCTTGGGCTCACTCCCAATCCCCAGCTCTCCTCAGGCTCAGACGTTTTCTCAGCGGCTACGGTACGTACTCTCGACACTCCAGCAATACCTCTAACAAGGGCTGAGCCTTTCCTCTCACATCTGCCACTCTGACAAACTCCTCTCCTCAAGTGACGAAGCTCAGCTGTGATTTAGTGCACTGGGCTTTCTCCTGCAGACCCGAAGCCAGATGTGGCTTTGGATCACAAGTGAGAAGTTGCCGTTTTTCCCACAGTCCAGCTGTTTGCAGTTATTTGGTTGCAAGACAAAAACCGTAACGTGCTTTGGCAAGACGAGCCGTGCTTCAGAGATGCTCTAAGACGTAGATCAGCAGGAACGAGTAGCACCAGCATACAGGCAGACCAAATCAAGAAAGCTGATGAGGCTTGGATGTGTCTGGGAACAGAGCAGTGGAGTTTAGCACAAATGGAGCTGGACAAATAGTGCAAAGAACCAAAGGTCAGACAAGCCCAAAAGATCTCCAAAGGGCTCTCTCCTTCGTGCTTCCTAGAGCAGACATGTACAGCAGGGGCACTAGATGGCACTCCACAGCAGCGTGCATGAGCACAGTTATTCCCGGAGAAAAATCACTGCTAGGACTGTTGTTAGCTATGGCCAAATAAATGCTTTAACAACTTGATTGTTAACCACAGTAATAAGTGATTTTGGGAGAATCGCTGCTATTATAGACAGTGGTTGGTGAAAAACTACAGTCTATTTAAAAATAATGACTCTGCCCAGCTGAGGGCTGCAGCTAGGAATTTTGCTTATCATCAATTAGCGGCTGCTTTGCCAACAAAGGACAATGCTGAGCCCACAGGACAATACTTCCCAGATGGCCTGTCCACAACAAATTAAAGTTGCAGCCCCAATGAAGCAGGAGCTGTTTAAACACAGGAAGCTTTTTGGGCAATTAACTCTGTCCTACTCCTCCAAAAGGAACACCTCCCCCGCAGCTCGGGAAACTCAGGAAGAAAATATTCCAAGGATGCTGGTCCAGAGCCATGTGTGCTCCTCAGCGACGCAAGGTGACCACTTCTCGCCGTCACAGAGGGTCGGCTGACCCCCTACCACACGCAGCCGTTACGCGACAGCACAACACACAACAGGCACAGGAGGACGCAGGGCAGAAATACCGGTCTAGGCAGACAATCTGATTTGACATGAAGTGCAGCTCCTTTCCAAACCCCGCGGAGGAAGCTTGCTAACAGAGGGACATCAGGACACCCTCCCACAGACAGCTACTTAATTCTGCGGGTTGCAGCAAAAAGGCTTTGAGAGCTAGAATTTTGTGCCACAGTCTGAAAATACATTCGTTAACACAGCAAGGGAACAGCGAGGTCTTTTTTAAGGGAAACCCCATCAACACACTCCTACTCAGCCTGTGGCCACAAATATACCACCCTGAAATCCGCCCCTCGTGCACCTGAGCAGGAACACCCCCCTTTTCCCCAGAGCAGGCAGGCAGAGCGCTCTCTCTCCTCGCACGCCAGGCCACCGCTCCCTCCAGACACTGCACCGGCCTCCACCAGCGCCCCCCGACCAGCCATACCTTTGCTCAGTGAGTATCTCAAGGACATTCTCAGCCAACCAGATATTCTTTGCTGTCACATCCCCGCCTGAAACCAAGAGAGCAATATGGGAGAGAAAAGCTGGTTAGATTAATGGCTGCGGTTTTCTCTGTTGTCAGATTCACCTGAACCACTGACCATTTAAATCCCTGCACCCTCAGTAAAGCAAAGCTAATTAAAGAATTTGCTCCCTGTCTAGAGCACGTACTTGTATCTGGTCCCATTCTGCCAGCCATGTATGCTTGGTTGTTCCTAGATATACAGTTAGCATATTTCTAGGCATAAGCATAGCAAGACTTTTTCTGTTACAAAGATGATCAACAGGGTCTTTACTGCAACAGTACTCTTGGAAAAGAACTGTAATCATCTGGAACAGGGAATCAATAATTACCCTTCTGGAAAGCAAGGGAGAAGCCAGAAAGGGATGAGATTCAGTAGTTAGAAAAGAGGCTGGAAGAAGGAAAACCCAAGTGCTTTAAAACATGTCTGGGACAGTAAAGGAAGCAGGTCCAGTATGAAAACACAGAAAACAACAACGTGATACTGTGGGCAGAACAGAGGATCAAGACTCCTTGGTACTGTCCTTGCTCTCACTGATCCATGACATGACCTTGGCCAAGCCCCTTCCTCCAATGATACAGTATCTCACATTTTCAGAAACACATGATCTGCAGACATCCAAGAAGAGGAACAGCTTAACACTCATAGCTGCTGAGCCTACAAAAAGGATCAAGTGTCTGCAAACGGCCCCATTCTCAAATAGGGGCAGGTCCTCTCCACAGCACACGCGTCCCTCCTCTGCAGCATGAAGCTGGAGCCTTTGGCTAACACCACGGGGAGCAGAGGTGGACTCCTGTGGCCTGGCGCAGAGAGCTGCCACGGCAGGCAAGCCACTACGACGGGATCATAACAATTAAGGCATCATAAAAGCGGTAAGAAGCGAGACAGCAGCATCCTTCCAGAACAGAAGGGGCCCTGAATAGGGAGGTGCAACCGAGGGGAAATAAGGGATGCCTTCACCAGCGGTTTTTAAAATGTTCTGTGTTTACAATGTGACAACAGGGCCAGGGCAGCTTGGCTCGCGCTCAGGACTCTGTCCCCTCCCTCCCTGTTCTTCCTCTGCTGAAAAGCAGACATGGCAATTTCCAATCCGAGCTGCCCAGCCCCATGTCACAGATGCATACAATAAAAGCACAATGTCAGGTTTTACTGTAGGACATTAATTCCTCCTTGTGGACGTCAGCGACCAGCACTAGCACTGAATAGAGAACACGGAAGAGGCACCGTTCCTGTGAATCCGGAAAGGCGTGTGCGTGTGTGTGTGTGTGTGTGCATGCACGGGTGTGGGGCACTTATGCCGAGGGCCAGTGGAAGCAGACTACAGGCTACCGTGCGGAGAGTCCCAGCTCCCTGGGGGAGTTACTGACCCTACATGGGGAGAAGCAGCCTCCCATCTCGCTGATGAGTTACAGAGGAAAGCTGCAAGCACGGCACTGGCTAACCCACAGGTCAAAGCTGAGATTAAGGATGATCTTGGCGCTCTTGTGCAGCGCTACGCAGGGAGAATCTGGCAGCAGCAGGAACCAATACGCTTCCTGGCTGTTCCAGCAATGCTGTGGCATTTGCCAGAAGCCTCCTGGCTCCCTCTCATGACTCACCCCTTGTAGAGGCTGTTGGGAGCAACAGACTCTTCAAGGCTTATTCTCTGCTTCATCCTCCCTGGAGAGATTTCCTCACCAGACAGGTTGGGACAGGCTTGGTGCCTGCCAGTGAGCCCTGCTCTTCCTGGTGTCAGCTGGGTACTACGCAACTCCGGAAGCCTGCCAGGACCCGGCCGCACAGCAACCCAGGCTCTTCGCACGGAGGCAGGAGGCCCCAGCTCAGACCTATGTGCAGCGCACCATGAGCCAGCCCTGCTACGCCACAGACAGCGCCCAGCCTGCTGGCACGAGCACAGAGGGGTAGGCAGAGAGGGGTCAGCTCCCCCCTGCTGCCCAGGGCAGAACTCACCTGCAATCTGCTTCATGAACGTCATGCAGACACCATCCGCTCCAAGCACCCCGCTCTTCACCAGCTCCCGCAGCAACCACACCAGCTGGACACACGGAGAGATCAGTGCAGCCTCTGTCACAGACCCTCCCACGACCCCTCTCCCACTGCAAGTTAGACTTCCAGCAATACTGTGGCTTCCCCTGAAGGTGACACTGCCACCCTCCCCTGCTGGGGTTTTCTTTCCAGATGTGGGTCTTTGGCATGAGAGCAAAGAGCTCCAAGGGTACCGACTGTCCCCCGAGCCTTTCATACTCAACCCTGAGCAAGCAGATGCCCTCTGCTCACCCTCTGCTAGGTTAGCGTGTCAGGCGTGATTCTGAGGGCAAGACCCTCTCCTCACCTGGGTCCGACAGGTGTCCTGCAGCTTCAAGTATTTCTCCATGAGAATCTGGTTGATCTTGTTGAGAACAATGTTCATGCCATCTCGGCTCACCAGCGCCAAGTCCCGGTAGCACTGCAGCAGAGAACATGAGCAGGAGATAGTTACAGATGGCCCATCAGGAGCAAAAGGACCCTAACAGAAAACTCGCAACGATTCTTCAAGTCTGACTAGATAACACCAAATAAACTAATTTCAGAGAAAGAACATAAAGACCATCAGACTCCATGGGGTGACCTGAACCAGCATCCCAGGCCAGGCAAAGTTAGAGGGGGAAGGGCCTGCTCCCTTGGGTTTGGAGAGCTAGCTATCCTTTAGGGTATTACAAATGACAACTGGATTCACTGGATTTAGCCCCAGAAACCAGGTGTTTCTCGCTCCAGTACAGATGCCTTTGGGTGGCTGCAGAACAGTATTCCCTGTTCCCTTATCCCAGCCTTCCCTGAACTCTGCCACAGTCCTGGAGAGACCAACATTAGAGAGAAAAGAGAGAGAACAGTTCTTCAGTCCTGTGGCAGGGGAGGGAGAGGGCAAATATCAGTTAGTGAACAGTCACGTCCAGGCTGCTTAAGCCTCCTGCTGTTGCCCATTCCCATCTCTCTGGAAGCAGTGACAACTGGAACCTCACTGAAGACACCCACGGTGTTATTGAATGGAAGCACAACGTGATGCTAGTTAAATATTGCTGCATGGGAACTCCATGGAGATGCAGGAGTGAAGGCAGATTGTTCCCATGCCACCTGCTCCTTCTCACACCTGTTAGCACCAGACTTCTGAGGTGAACTGGAGCTGAATTCAGAGACCTTCAAAACCAAGCTACTGTGTCAGCTTGTTTCAGGTTAGAAATTCAGACATCCCGCCTGCAGTCCAAATCAGCAGAGCTGATGGGGCTCTGCAGCAGGAAGAGGGAACTATAGGCATTGCATCTTAGGAAAGGGAAGGACCTTCTCCACTTCTGTCTGCCAGGAATAACGCTGGCCAGAGAGCAAAGGTGCTGACTCTCCCCTTCCCCTCTGGTATTGGCAGCAGGGGGTGGAGGGTGATTAGGAAGTAATTTGCTAAGTGGTTCTGCATGAATGTTAATTTGTGCCGTTAAATGTCATGATATTCCAGAGAGCAGGGGTCTGGTCTCTGCATCCTCCTTTGGAGAGTTAATGAGGCCTCAAAAGATCTCTTTGATTAGACTCCCTGTGCTCAGGCTCTCTTCCCTCCCTTTTTCATGTAGCACTGGGTTAAAAAAAGAGGGGGGGGGAAAAAAAGCAGAATCCAACAGGTGTAGACTTCTGGGGGTCTTTTATTGCTTACAAAATGCTAAATGAGCACCCACAAAGCAGAGCCAGACCCCAAGCCTCCACACAGACTGTTACGTGGCTTCGCACGTGAGCTCTAATGAGAGCTGAGCACACGCAACACCTCCCTCCACTGCACCAGCTTTTCAGAAGAAACACATGCATCCCCACGATGGGAAGACACATGGGACCAGCTGGTCCAGGACACAGAACGCCAGGAAGCATCCTGGTTGCTAATTCCCCCGATGGTCTGCCCAGACTCAGGTGAAGCTTTACCTCATCTTTTGGAAAATGCTGGTGTCATCAGGCCCCTACACTGCCCGGATCCTACCTCCTCCTGGGCTCGATTACAGGGTCAGGACTACCATCCATTGCCCCGGCATTCCCCCTCACAGCTAGGTGCATTTCTGCACCCTTAGGAATAGCAAAAAGATGAACATGCTTCATCTGAGTGACTTTTCCAGGTGGTCAGTAGCTGCTTCCGCATTCAAAGAATTCACACTTTTCTGGGTGGAACATCTGGCTTTTGGTTTTCTCCCTCACATAGGTAAGGTGCGCCACGTCCACATTTGCATTTAAAGCCACAAAGAGATTCTGCGACACAGCTCTGAGAGCCTGGATTAGTTCCCAACCAGCTGTGCAGATTCCGGCTGTTACTAGCCGAATCCTCAGGAGAAGGGGTGGAACAAACAGCTAGAAGAGACACTAAGGGATTTAGCTTTTGGTTCGGGATTTAAGTCCCAGGAGGAAGGACACCCTAAGCCTATTACCTAAGAGAAGTTTGGCAGCTCTTCACCTTGCTTACTGCACGCTTCCTCAAATGTAAGAAACAAACACTGCAAAAGCCAGAACTCAAACCACACGTTGGATGCTGCTGATGCTTGGCCCGAAGCACAACTGGGCAGAAGAGAACAAACCCCGTTTTGTCAGCATCACTGAAGTATCGTGTGTCACTAACTAGTTGCCCAGACAGGTCAGACTGGACCCCTACCTAACACCCTCCGGCACAAGGACGGCAGCAATAATTCGAAGGAAGAAAGGTGGTCGGAGAAAATCTCCAGGGCTCCAGTGGCAAGGGAGGGGGGAGAGAACCTGAATTTCTTGATTATTGCCAAGGCTGCAAACAATCCATCGTCTCCTCCCTGCTCTTGGCAGATTGGAGCCACCGCTCGCACAGGCCGTTTAATTAACAGGAAGGAACAAATGATAAATGTTCGCTTTAAATGAGGGAAGAGGGGGAAAAAAAATAAAAGAAAACAGCAATCGAGTGGAGGAGCGAGGCCCCCTCCCGCCAGCACCGGGGCAGAAGAGGCCCACGCCAGCCGCTGGAGATGTCAGGGAAGCAGTCGCGCCCGTCCGCGGGGAGGGCTCCATGCACTCTGATCCCAGAGCAGAGTGTTAATTAAAGTGAGAGGTGCCGGGCGGAGGAGGGAGATCTGACAGATCAGTTGCTGTCACTCTGATATTTGGACATGGCCAAGTGTCCCTCCTCACAGCTGGACAAGTTTAGCACGGCTAAACTCTCCTGGCTGGAGAGTCAAGGCAACAAAGGGGGAGGAGGAGAGCCGCGTGCTTCAGCCGATCCTCCGTCCGCAAGGGGAGGGCTGGGCTAGGATTTCTTTCATCAAGCAGCAAGGTGCTAGGGGCAGCTCAAGGTCCTCTCCTGAAGTGGGGGAAAGGGAGGCGGCTGTGCTTTAAACAAGCCCTCCTGGAGGAAAAGGAAGCCGTGGTGCCTCCACCTCCCACCTGAGCCTCCCGTCCCAGCGACGCGGCTGGGGGACAGCAAGGCCACGGTGCGGGAGGAGCTGGCTCAGCCTGCGGAGCACAGACATCCACTGAAGAAATACAAGATGACCAAGCAGATGGCTCGGGATGCCTCCGCCGGCGTGCTGGGGGACCGGAGCACACGCTGCACACCCCCGCTCAGCTTCGAAGGCGACAAGCACACAAGTACTCTTGAAGGCAAACCCAGCCAGCTGCAACATGCAGCTCTTTGCAAACTGACAGGCTCGAGGAGGAGAGCAAAGCACTTGTGGGTACGCTCAGTTCAGAGCGTGCTGCTGGCGCGCACCACCACAGCCTGCTTCCAGACCGACCTCAGAAGGTCGGACCTTCCCTGACACGACGCTCCCGTGCTGATGGCCAGCCAGGCAGAGGTTGTGCATCTTCACCGGTGACCAGAGGTGGGAACTGTTACTGCTGACCACTCTAGGGCTGGGGGCCGCTTGCTGGTGGATGAATAGAGCTCTGTCCTTTGCGCGACGTTTTCAAGGTGCTCTGAAGTGTTTCACAAGGTCCCTTATCAGTCGGTCAAGTGTTAACCCTCTCCACAGGCAGGGAAGGAGTAACTCACCCCCAAAGCCTGGCAGAAAAATCACTGACTGGCTTCCTGTCCCTGCTGTCTGGATACAGGGCAGGTGGCAACAACAGATGACATCAGAGGCCAGCAGACAGGCAGATCCAATTACTCCCTAAGAAAAGTAACGTGCTCCTAGGAGCAGATCTGACAAGAGCAGGAGGACCAGCCATGTCTAATTAACATGGCCATGAGCAGCAAGCATGTCCCCAGCCTGATGTTTCTGAGAGACAGCGTCAGCGCCCGTCAGCAGCTCAGCCGCACGGAGCCAGACCATTCGTCCCCTCGCTCCACTTGCCAGAGGACATTACGGAAGGGAGAACGCGCTGGGCAGGTTTAGCTCGGCCCCTCGCAGTAGGATGGCCGAAGAGCGCTGCGCAGATTGAAGGCTGGAGACTGCTGAGATCACTCAACCTCGGCTTCCAGGGCAAGGAAGCCCCTGTCCCACGAGTCCTTTGCTACCTGTGGGCAGTTACTGGTGTTTGAATATTCCTCACCACATCACAGCCATGGTTCGCCACATCCTAGAGGAGAGAAGAGCCTTTCATTCCTCACGGAGCAGTTTAACCCTTTAGACAGACCATCCTGCACGGTGCTGCTATTCGGCAACAAGAAATAGTCTTTGGCTCCTACACTGTACTGCAGTTTCTTGGAAAGAAAGAGGTGTTCACCAGTGCTCTGAGCCCCATCCAGATTCAACCTGTCTGGGTTTCCAAGCTCAACACTAAAGTGCACTTAGTGCACGAAGCAGTATCAGGCCAGAGTCTGACAACAGCAGGGCTGGGGACTCTGGACAGGATTTGGGAAGGCCTTGAACCAACAGAGAGACGGAACAAAACACAGCCACACAACTGAAGAAAAAACTGTCTTGCATCAGCACAATAAACAGCCAGGCGTAAAGACCTACAGGAGAAGTGTGTTCTGCTTTTAAGGTGTGATTCCTGGGGAACAGAACTGTAACTTCATTGACGAGGACTGTCCCATCTAGCAATGCCAAGACAGCTATGAGTCCTGGGAGTTAATGTGGATCTATTGCTTTGGTGGAGAGAGCTCTGCCCTCACAGCAGTGATTAAATCAAGAGAGAATATTGCATGAGTCACCTTCAGTCCAGCGCCGCGCCAGGATTTACAGCACATCTCTAATAGCATGCCACTCAGCCACACTCGCAGCCGACCCTGGCAAGTTCCTGCTTCAAGAGAGTCCACTTCAACCCTTTTAAATTCTACGCAACACCTGTCTCCTGAAATGCATCCAAGCAAGGACCCCCCCGGTATCACTCTTCATGCATAGCTCTTCCACCATGCTTTTGTTTTTCCTTTTAGCTGCCACAAATGGATCTGGTTTCTAAAACAAAACATTTTCAACTCCCTGTCAAGCTCTGCATTGTTTGCAGCACCAGTGCCAAATCCAAGATCTTTAGAATACAAAACATTCATCTTCACGTAGGTGACTTATTTTAAAATCAGAGTTTACAGCATCATTAAAAAGCAATATTTAAAAATTAGATCCAGCCTGCAAAGTTAATAGAGGTGAATTGCAAAAATGAAGTTTTGTTTAGGAATTAGATCTGTTTCTTCTCCAGAGTCTAAATGATTATTTTCCGTAGGCATATACATCTGGCCCCCAGCATGCAAGTCCATTCTGGGCCTCCAAAGGCCAAGGCAGAAACTGGGAAATGCCTTACAGCTTCCTTAGGAATCAGCATTCACCTCCCATAATGAAAAACAATTAATTCTAGGGCTGTGAAAGAATCCAGCCAAGTTCCACTCT
Source organism: Apteryx mantelli (assembly GCF_036417845.1). NCBI lineage: Eukaryota > Metazoa > Chordata > Aves > Apterygiformes > Apterygidae > Apteryx > Apteryx mantelli. The sequence continues at coordinate 761,596 of NC_090008.1, forward strand.
CTCGTGGCAGTATCTGCATTCCCCGAGCAGCAGCTGCTGCAGTGCCTGTGCCACGTGGATGTAACAAAAACAGAAGTGGTACAAGCAAAGTCATCGTCCTGCTACAATAAACATTGCTTAGAGTGCTGCGGATTCCAGCCAGGAGGCCTTCAATGCCTGCACGAGACTGAAAGGCTTCTCCAGTTAGAAGCACCTCTCCAAATCCCAGGGCTGCCTGGAGAGCAAAACCTCTTGTGAAACAAACCTTCAGCACTCGCTGACAGGAGCACGTGTGCCTTACCTTCTGTGCCTGGGCGGGTTCAGTCAAGACCAGAGTGAAAAGACCCAGGCAAATCTCCTCGTGTTGGGGGGTTCCTTTACATATCTGAGCGAGAGAAAGCAAGTACCATCCATGAGCAGGTGAGAGATGCTGTGAGAGGAAGGTCAATAAAACATCTGGAGAGGGAAACCCTCCTCGAGTCTACAAAATGGATGGTTAATGGAGCAAACAGCAACCCAAGAGGAACTCACAACAGGATCACAAATGGATACAGAAAATGTAGAGGGTCTCCCTAACATTTTTATCCATTTGCAAAATCCATGCTGCTGCAAACCTCTCACAGGGATTGGCTGGCCAGTATTTTGTATTTAAAAGACATAGTTTAAGAAACACCAATCCTCCAAAGTGACAGAGAGCATTCTAGTGATTCTAGTTGCATGATTTCAGGATACTCGCGAGCATCAAAACCCCAAACAAATTGATCAAGAACACGAGCAGAACCTCTGAGCCCTCTCCTCCTGTTGGGGACCTGCCCAGGCTCTGCGCTATACACAGCGCACATTAGTATTGTTAAAGATCTTTCTACAAGCTGTTCATCCAAATGGGAAAGGATTTCACAAGCTTCAGAGCCCTGAAATCCAGCCTGCGTTGCCCTCCTTTTCCCATTAAGGAAAAGGCAACTTGTACCACTGATCCCAACAGCCTAAGGTGTTCTGGGGAGTAAAAAATGCAACCAACATGCCTGAGAGCCCATTAAGATGTCACCCGACTGTTTTCCTTATACGGTAACGTCAGCAGCTTACTGGCAAGTATTTTAAGACTTTGCGGAGTTAGAAATAAATGCTGCATCCCTCAACAGAAAGAGTGAACCTGCCCTTTCCAGTGGTCTGGAGTCTGGCTGTTTGGAGGCCAAGAAAAAGTTAAGCCGAGCAATGCAAGAGTACAAAAACATATGAGAAATGCATATACATTCTGTAAACATCGGAAGCATGTGCACAGTGACAAAGATCCATGTGTGCGTGCACGACCCTCCTTTCACAAGTACCCATGCAATGGGAAAGAGACACATTCAGCCAGATTTCAGCAAGAAACTGCACTGCAGGTTGGCTTCCAAATATGTTACTAGGCAAGGATTAAAACTATGGTGCTGTTTTGTCTTTTAACTGTAATAACTCTGGGAATCCTTGACAGGTTCAGAACAGTGAGAACCCAGCAGGCTCCATTCCCCAGCCTCTTAATACCTGCCTGTTCTTTGTGCCTTGTTAATGGCTTACATGCCTGCTCTCTCAGAGAGAGATCTGTGCAGGTACAGAATACCATGAATTACTTCTTCCAGTCAAGATTTCTCGTTTCTCCAGGAGATGACACTTACATGAGCATTCAGGGCATCATTAGCTTCCCTTTCCGACAGCCCGTTGGTCAGCGAAGTCACGATGCCCACGCATCTTTCTAGTCTCTGAAACGAACAAAAACCAAGGTCACAAACTTGAAGCACGTCCTCTCAGGCACAAAACACAGCACAGGATCCTTTGAGCCGGCGATCCAATTTGGAAGCCTAGTTTTCCAGAGGTGTTGGGTACCCGCTCTCGAAGAACAAAGCTCCTTTGGAGCCTTGCCTGCTTGAGCAATAGCTAACAACCCTAAAATAACTCAGCAGTTTTGAAAATCTTGCCCCTGTTTATTCTTGCTGACATAGAAAGAGTGATAGAAGAGCCCTAAATTGGTTAGCAAAGAAGTTACAAGTAAGGCAGTAACAGCATCCCACACAAACACCTAAACAGACAGAAAAAAGCCAGTGATGCAAGAGACATTCTCAGCTTGTGTCAAAGCCCCAGAACCTCTTGCCAGTTGGAGAAGCTGCTGCCTCATAAATGTTCGTTTGGGTTTTAAATGCTCTGCTGACACTGCTCGAAGAGCCAAAAAATAAATATGGTATTATTCCGTGACACTAATATTGATGTCACTTGGATACAAGGCCAAGATGCATTCGTACAGAGGCTGATTTGAAACGGGGTTGTCAGTCCTCACTCTGAGAGGAGAGCTGCACTCCGAGCTGGTGAGCTTTCTCTGCGAGGGAGCCACAGGGCTGCGTCCTTCCCCCACGACAGGCAAGCTAGAGCCTGACGCTGTAATTCAGCGGCTCCCAGGTTCTCCGCGAGACCCAAAGTGACAGAGAGCATTCTAGTGATTCTAGTCGCATGACCTCAGGATGCTTCGTTACTCGTGGGCATCAAAACCCCAAACGAGTTGAACACCGGATCTTCACCCAGACCCAACATGCTGCTGTACCTGACCAATATTTCTGGCTAGCCCAGCACAGGAGCTGCAGGCCCTCTCTCGCCTCCTACAGCACATGCTGAGCCCCTCATTAACGACTCCCACGAGGTTCCCTGTAGGGGAGGAAGACGGCTCCAGCTCCCGCAAGCACTGGCGGGGAGAACACAGGGGAGGCAGGAGGGGTTAGCTGCCCTTTCTGCATAAAAGCTGTGGTCAGTGCCTGTGCCGACAGAAGCAGGCGTGCCAGGATCACGCTGAGGAAGGCAGGGCTAGCTCAGGCCAGCGCGTTACCCGCCACCTACCTCTTCACCGAAGGAACGGGCAGCCACGCTCAGAAACGGCTACCTCCATAGGCGGGCAGGGCCCCAGAGGTAGCTCGGGACCAACTCTGGTGCTGGGGAAGCGCGAGCAGAAGTGAAGTGACTCTGAGCCATTAAGTGCCATGAATACACGGGAATGCCGCATCCCCTCCCGCCTTCCCCTGCGACCTCACGGACAGGGACACAAGCGCAGTACGGATACGCAGGCTTACCACAGGCTCTTGAAGCAGCGATGGCACCCGAGAGCCTGCAAACGGGCGAAAAGCAGCGTTCCCAGGCTGTCAGTGCAAGAGCAACTTGACTGCACAGCTGACGCTGCAGGGCTCCTTTAATTCTTGCGTCTTATTCTCACACTACAACTTACACAGCAAGATGTTGGTCTAAATTTAACTCTTCCATAAACAGGTACATTGCCTTGGAAGGGAGATGTGCCCTGTCGGCTGTTCACTCCTTCTTTGCCTGTGCCACAAATGCCACGCAAGAGCTGCAGACCTGGCTGGAACACTTCTGCCTCTGCAATGACTGCAGGGTCACCCGCTGCCCATAAAATGAGGTCTCACTTTTCTGGAGTTTCCTTGGTGCCCACAGTTAATGGTGGAGTGACCTGCCTGCTTCAGGCAAAAGCACCAAATGAAGTCTAAGACAGGCAATAAGCAGGTTACAAGGTTATTTCTACAGAGTCGCTTCTTGATTAAAATGCAAACACATCACGCTGATTAGGGAACTGATTAGTGACTCCTTTGCATATCAAAGGGGCTGCAGCGATGAAGCTATTGAGAAGGGGGTCAGCAGTTCTGTGCTCCAGGCGATATGAAAGAAGATGTGCTGGTCAGTAACGCAGAGATAATGCCTTTGTAAAACAGGCTTTGTTCAAGACAGAGCAATAGCATTATTAAAGAGCAACGGGGCAAAATCCATGAAAATCACAAATCTAAGGCAGATGAATTATTTGAAAGAGAGGACAAGATCCAGCAACTGAAAAAGTTAGAAAAGTTCCAGTGAGAAGTAAGACAACTCGTTGGCAGACAATGCAGCCAATTAACCACCAGAAGAGCTTTGCAAGGAAGTTCATCATCACATAACGTCTTTGCCCCGAGACCTGCCGATGGACATACTAGATCAGTTTTTGGCATTCCCTTCTTGGGATAAATGGGAGAGGCACAAACTCGATCCTGCAAGGTATGCAGTTTATGTGAAAACAGTATGCCTACCTCAGAGCAACTTTAACAGCTCACATTCCAGTAACAAGCTCTGTTGCCTCTATCTAAATCCACAGCAGACCAAGACAAACACTTGTTTTTGTTTTAGCTTAACACCTAGTATAAGATATGTTTTGATGAGATCCAGTCCTTCCAGTCACCTCTTTCTCCCCCAAAACAGAGGTGTTCAGCCTATCGTTACAAGCAACTCTAACCACTGGTAGGGGGAACGACCAGAAGAGGTTTTTTCTGAGCACGACGGTCTGTTTACTTCAATAACTTAATGCACAGGGAACGCACAGTTTTTCCCATGTACAGGCTATTTCCTGTTTGTGAGAGTCTTACACAAACAAGTGAGCAAGGAACCTGAAACCTGTGACAGCAAATCCATCAGCACATACAACACTCAGGAGCATAATTAATACCTGAAACTACTTTAAACTACTTTCTTCAACCAGACTGGACTTTTTGTTGATAGTATTGCTTTCCAATATTTTAGCTGTTTAAGAAGGAATGCCACCTAAAAAACAGAAATTCGTTTCTTCTCGACAGTTTTCTCATCCTGATTCTTGGGTTTGTGAACTTGACTGGATAAGTCATTTCACCAGCCCATCGCTCCATCTTGCTTGCTGAGTCGGGGCAATTCCTTCCTAGACCTGTGAGATTTTGTAGCTGAACAGATCTGCGGTTCCTCAGAGGAAAACCCTGCAGAACACTACTTATTAGTGCTGTGGGTATCCCAGAAGATCCACTTCGGAAGTCCTAGGCCAACTTTCAAGCCCAAGCGAACCACTTGGCTGTGCCAGGCACACGGAGTTACACAGGGCCGAAGTTTGGAACGTTCTGTTCAGACCTGGACAGGACCCAAAACACACACGGGGACCGCTGAGCGCTTTGAAGGAATATAAATACACTCCAAATGGCAAAGGACAGCTTCCAGACCTTGAGACCTAGTTATTCCCGTTACCATCCTGTTTTTCTTCTATAATTGAAATCCAGCACAATTTTTGTCCACTGCTTCCAAAGCTCCAAATACATCTGTTTCCATCACACAGTAAATAATCAGTTTCTCCCACAAGTCTAGGAGCTCAGGAGAGCCCAGCTGCTCCCCTGGCACAGGGGAAGTTTGCCCTGCAACAGCTTCTTTTACAAGATCCCTGAACACTTTATTAATTTATCCTGCGAGACAGGTGTAAGTCAGTGTCACAGAGCAGCCCGGGGAGACCAAGTGATGCGCCCGCACTCAGGGAGCTCCCCCGGCCCCTGCTAACCCTCTTCCACAATTTCTCAGCACCAAGAACAGATCCCAGTTGTCCTGGGGAGATCCCAGCCCTCCCCACCTGCTACAGAGCAAGCTCCCTTTCCATGGCGCAGGGAGAAAAGCTCAACGGGAACTAGGATAATGCAGTTGCACGGTTTTATAATTTGGGGCCTGTGAGGCCTGAGAAACACCCTGATGGTGGATACAAACAGCTAGCAGGCGAAAAAGTTTTCCAGCTGTAAGAAAGATGAATCCTGCCAGTGCTTAAGCATGAAACAAGCTTCACAGCCCTGTTCCACGGCCTCCGCTCCACGTACAGGTTGCACACGTCCGCGCCTCCGCTCTACCCAAGCCCAGCCGCCGCAAGGCAGGCAGAGACCCAGGCCGAGAGGACGAGCTGGGGGCTAAGGCGCAGCAGAGGCAAGTCAGGACACCGTCAGCGGCCTCTGCGCCACGGCACCCGATCCGGGGAGCCTGGCACACACACGCACACGACAGGAGGCCTGCGAAGCGCTCGCGGCATGCTCCCTCCCGCAGGGAGAGGCGAGGGGGGCAGTCGGCCCTGCACGCCGGGGGGACGGGCCCGCCCTGCCTTCCCCGGACCCCTGGGCACGGCCGTGTCCTGCCAAGCCCCCAACCCTCCCCCTGGAGCCTCCCCAGCCCGAGCCCCGTGCACCTACCTCCTCCAACTCATCCTTGGCATCCAGAAGAGTGGAGACCAGCAACTTCCCTCCTCCTCCTCCTCCTCCTGCTGTTCCCCCCTTCCCCTTCTGCATCTCCATGGCTGGGGAGGGGGGGAGGGCAGCCCCTCTCCGGGGGGGCTTGGCTTGGGGGGAGCCCCCCCTCTTTGCCCCCTTTGCACGCTTGGCAATCCCCCCCCACCCAGCTCTTCCTCGCTGGAGGAAGGGGGGGGCTCTGTGAGAAATCCCCCTCTTCTCACCCCTGGGGCTCCCCCAGCTCCTGCAATGGGGGGGGGGGAAGGGGAAGCGATGAGGTGGAGGGGGACGAGGGCTCCCCCGCCTGCTCCTCAGGGGCTTCAGCCCAGTGCGGGGGGGTTGCTGGTGGGATAAGGGAAGGTGCTGGGGGGATAAGGGGGGGGAAAGGGGGATGCTGAGGGGCCGGGGGGGGGGCTGCCTCGCCTTGGCAGGGGGCGGAGGGGCTGCTCTTTGACTGGGGCAGGCGCGGGCCTCCGCCTGCGGCCTGTGCTGTGGGGGGGCTGCTACGGGGGGGCCTTACGGGAGGGTGCTATGGGGGGGGGCGCTATGGAGGGATCCTGGGGGGGGGGCCTGTGGTAGGGGGGGTCCCCGGGGGCTGTGGGGATGGGGGGCCGGGGGGGTGCGGTGAGGGGGGGCCCCGGGGGGGGGCCGCGCGGAGGGGCCCGGGGGGGGCTGTGGCGGGGGGGCGGGGGCCCGCGGCGCGGGGGGCTCGGGCGTGACAGGCCCCCGGCGCGGGGGGGGGGGGGGGGGCGGCCGGGGGCTGCCGCCGCGGGCGGGGCGGGGGGGGTCTCTGCGCCGGGGCGGCGGGGCGGGGGTCTCGGTGCCGGGGGGAGGGGAGCGGGCGGCTCCGCACCCCCCGCCCAGCGCCGCCGACCGGAAGTCACTGGGAGAGGGACAGCAGGGCCGGGGGGAAGAGGAAGCGGCCCCGCGGCCGGAAGCGCCCGCCCTCCTCAGCCCCGGAGGCCAATAGGAGCCCCAATCCGGCGCTGAGTGGCAGCGCGGGCGGGCGCCGCCGGCCCCTCCCAGCGGCTGCTCGAAGGGGCGGGGCCTCCCGGGGCGGCGCGGCCAATAGGGAGTCGGGGGCGTGGCCTGCCGCGCGACTGCCCCGCCCCCGCCGCCCCGCGTGCTCCCCCCCGCCCCTGCCCGGCTCTGCCCCGGGCGCGGCCCCCCCGGGACCCCCCGCAGATCCCGCCCCATGGAGACCCCCCCCCCTCCGAAGACCCCCACCCCCCGGCACTGTCTGCAAAGACATCCCGGTCCCCTGGCCCTGCAATGGCCCCCCACCCGGTGGGGGGGGAGTGTCACCTGGCCTTGGAAAGCCCCCCCCACTATGCACTGCCCTGCAATGCCCCCCCCACCGTGTGCACTGCCCTGCAATGCCCCCCCCCCCCCAGTGTGCACTGTCCCCCCAGTATGCACCATCCTGCAATGCCCCCCCTCCCCAGTATGCACTGCCTTGTAATGCCCCCCCCCCCAATGTGCACTGCCCTGCAATGCCCCCCCCAGTGTGCACTGTCCTCCCAGTATGCACCATCCTGCAATGCCCCCCCTTCCCAGTATGCAATGGCCCCCTTCTGTGCCCCCCCCCCCGGGACCCACTGCCCGGGTCTTGCCAAGCTCCCTCCAGCACACGCTGCCTTGCAAAGCACCCCCCCCCCCCCACCGCCCCTTCCCGGGTTCCCCGGTCCCCTTGCAGAGCCCCCCCCGCCCCCGGATACACAGTGCCCTGCAAAGACGCCCCGTGGGTGCCCTGGTCCCGCACAGCCCCCCCCAGCCGTGCCCCACCCTGCACAGACTCGGTGCAAAGCCCCCCCCCGCCGCAGGCTGCGGTGCAAAGCCCCCGCCAAGGGCCCCCCCCAACCCCCCCACCCCAAGCCGCAGCCTGAGCCCCCCCAGGTGCGGGGGTTCGCCAGTGCCCCGGCGGGGCCGTGGGGTGGGGGGGGTGCAGGGGGTGACGCCATGCCCCCCCCCCCCCCCCGCAGCGCGGTCGCGGTCCCCCCCCCCCCACACCCCCCCCGGGCGCGCGGAGCCCACGCCGAGTGCAGCACAGGAGCTTTATTACAAAAACGAGAGCGGCGGCGCCGCGGCCGGTGCCCGGGGAGGGGGCTCCCGGGGAGCGGGGGGTGCACGGGGGGGGCGCGGGGGGGGTCAGCCCCGGGTGCTGCTCCCGCGCTCCCCCAGCAGCCAGTACGTCCTCACCTTCCCCTTGCCCTGCGGGGAGAGAGGTGTTGGGGGGGGGGGGTCCGTGGGGCTGGGTGCCCTGCTGGGACCCGGGTGCAGCGGGGCCCCACATCCCAGCAATTTCGGGGTGCAGGGGGATGCCCGATGCCCCAGAGGCCCCGGGTGCAGGGGGGCCCCAAATCCCAGCAATTTCAGGGTGCGGGGGGGGGGGGGGGGGGCTTGGTGCCCCGCTGGGATCCGGGTGCAGGGCGATGCCCAAAATCCCAGCAATTTTGGGGTGCAGGGGGACGCCTGATGCCCCAGTGGGAGCAGGGTGCAGGGGGGCCCCAAATCCCAGCAATTTCGGGGTGCAGGGGGACGCCCGATGCCCCAGTGAGACCCAGGTGCAGGGGGGGGCCCATATCCCAGCAATTTCGGGGTGCGGGGGGGGGGGGGAGCTCGGTGCCCTGCTGGGATCCGGGTGCAGGGCAATGCCCAAAATCCCAGCAATTTCGGGGTGCAGGGGGACGCCTGATACCCCAGCAGGAGCAGGGTGCAGGGGTGCCCCACATCCCAGCAATTTCAGGGTTCAGGGGGACGCCCGATACCCCAGTGGGAGCAGGGTGCAGGGGTGCCCCACATCCCAGCAATTTCAGGGTTCAGGGGGACGCCCGATACCCCAGTGGGAGCAGGGTGCAGGGGTGCCCCACATACCAGCAATTTCGGGGTGCAGGGGGACGCCCGATACCCCAGTGGGACCCAGGTGCAGGGGGGGGCCCATATCCCAGCAATTTCGGGGTGCAGGGGGACGCCCGATACCCCAGCGGGAGCAGGGTGCAGGGGTGCCCCACATCCCAGCAATTTCGGGGTGCAGAGGGCGCCCGATGCCCGGGGGGAGGCGCCGCCGGGGCTCGGCCGTGCCGTGCCGGGGCGGCGCCTCACCTTCATCTCCACGTCGCCCCGCAGCTCCAGCTCGAAGCAGCCGAACTCCTCCAGCACCGCCTTGGTCACCGCCGAGATGTGGATCTTCAGGGCTGGCCGGACACGGCGCCGTCAGCGCCGGCGGGCGCCCGGCCCCCCGGCCCCCCCCCGCGCCCGGCCCCCCCCCCGCGCCCCCACCTTCCCCGTTGGACTCCATGCGCGAGGCCGTGTTCACCGTGTCCCCGAAGAGGCAGTACCGCGGCATCTTCAGCCCCACCACGCCGGCGCACACGGGCCCTGCGCGACACCCCGTGAGCCGAGCCGGGGGGGGGGGGGCCGCGGGGGTCCCCGACCCCGGCGCCCACCCGCCGCGGCCCCCCCCGGCCCCGCTGACCCGTGTGGACGCCGATGCGCAGCTTGAGCTGCTGCTGCGGGCGGTGGCGGATCTTGAAGGAGCGGACGGCGTCCAGCAGCGCCAGGGACATGCGGGCCACCTCGCGGGCGTGCAGCTTCCCGTTGCGCACCGGCAGCCCCGACACCACCATGTAGGCGTCCCCGATGGTCTCCACCTGCGGGGGCACCGGGGGGTTCGGGCCTGTGCGGGTGCCTCTGTGCACACGGGCACGTGCTGCACGCGTGCGCGCCCGTTATGGGGGTGCGCGCCTCTGTTTTGTGCCCTGTGTATGCGCATGTGCATATCCTGAACGTGCAGGTGTTTGCAACTCCATCTGTGCACCTTCGGGTGTGCATGGCCACCTGTGTGCACGGATGTGAATGTGCCCATGGACATGAACGTGTCCATGGATGCACTTGTGCATGGATGTGAACGTGCCCATGGATGTGAACGTGCCCATGGATGCATGTGAGCAAGGATGCATGTGAGCACAGATGTGAATGTGTGCACGGATGCACGTGTGCATGGATGCGAACGTGTGCATGGATGCACAAGTGCATGGATGCACATGTGCATGGATGCGAACATGTGCATGGATGCACATGTGCGTGGATGCACGTGCGCACGGATGTGAACGTGTGCATGGATGCATGTGTGCATGGATGCACGTGAGCATGGATGTGAACATGTGCATGGATGCATGTGTGCATGGATGCATGTGAGCACGGATGTGAACGTGTGCATGGATGCACGTGAGCATGGATGCATGTGTGGGTGGATGCACGTGAGCACAGACGTGAATGTGTGCATGGATGTGCATGTGAGCATGGATGCACACCTGCGTGCCCACTGCAGGGGCAGGCGGCGCGGGCGCGCGCTCACCTTGTAGACGTCGAAGTTGTCGATGATGGCGTCGAAGCAGGTGTAGAGGTCGTTGAGCAGCGTCACCACCTGCGCCCGGCGGAGAGGCGGCGTGAGGCCGCGGGGGCCGGTCCCGCGCCGCCCCGCGCCGCCCCGGCGCTCACCTGCATGGGGGTGCTCTCGGCCGACAGCGCCGTGAAGCCCACGATGTCGCTGAAGTAGATGGTGACGCTCTCGAAGGCCTCGGCTTGCACCGTCTCCCCGCGCTTCAGCTGCTCCGCCACCGAGCTGGGGGCGCGGGGCAGCGGTGGGTGCACGGCTCGGCGTGGGGGGGGACGCGCCGGGGGGCCGGGGGCACTCACTGGGGCAGGATCTGGTAGAGCAGGGCTTCAGCCTTGCGCTTCTCCTCCAGGTAGGCCTGGGTGCGCTCCTCCACCAGCTCCTCCAGGTTGTTGGCGTACTGCTCCATGCGCGACAGCAGGTTGTCCAGGATGTTGCTGCTGCTCTCCCTGCGGGCGGCGGGTGAGCGGCCACGCGCGGCGCCCCGGCACGGGGACAGGCACGGCACGGGGACGGGCACGGCACGGGGACGGGGACGGGCACGGGGACGCGGCGGCACCTGTTGAACTTGCGGATCTGGACCTTGATCTGGCCGAAGTCGGGGCGCTCCAGCGCGTCCTCGGCCCAGCAGTGCTGCATGAGCTGGCCCAGCTCCTCCACGTGGCAGCCCACGCCGGCCGAGGGGCGGAAGCTGGGGCGCTCGCCGCTCTTCACCCGCTCGATGATCTCTGCGGGGCGGCGAGCGGGGCCGTGAGCGGCGCCCGGCGCTGCCGCCTCCGCTGCCCCCCGCCGCCCCCCGCGCTGCCCCGCGCTCACCTTTGGGGCTCAGCTCCAGCCCCTCCACGTAGAAGACGCCGTTGCGCAGCGCGATCTCTTGCAGGATGATGCCGAAGCTGTAGACGTCGCCCTTCTGCGTGCCCCGCGCCGGCGGCGCCTCCATCCGCAGCAGCTCCGGCGCCGTCCACAGCTTCTCTGCGGCGCCGCGCAGCGGGTCAGGCGCCCGCCCGGCGCGGGTGCCGGGGGGCCGAGAGAGCGGGACCCCCCCCCCCACCCCGTGCGGGTGTTCGGGGCGAGGGGAACCCCCCACACGGGCGCTGGGGGTCTGGGTGAGCAGGGACCCCCCAACACAGGTGCTCGGGGTGAGCAGGGACCCCCCAGTGTGGGTGCTGGGGGTCTGGGTGAGCGGGACCCACCCAAATGCAGGAGCTGGGGGTCTGGGTGAGCAGGGACCCCCCTGATATCAATGCTCGGGGTGAGCAGGGACCCCCCAATGTGGGTGCTGGGTGTCTGCAAGAGCAGGGACCCCCCCAGTGCAGGTGCTCAGGGCAAGCAGGGACCCTCAATGTGGGTCCTAGGGGTCTGGGCAAGCAGGAACCCCCCAGTGCAGGTGCTGGGGGTCCAGGCAAGCAGGGACCCCCCCCAATACAGATGCTCAGGGTGAGCAGGGACCCCCCCCCGCAGTGCTGGGGGTCTGCAAGAGCAGGGACCCCCCGGTGTAGGAGCTGGGGGTCTGGGCGAGCGGGACCCCCGCAGTGTGGGCGCTGGGGGTCTGCAAGAGCAGGGACCCCCTGATGCAGGAGCTGGGGGTCCGGGCAAGCAGGGACTCCCCTGATACAGATGCTTGGGGCAGCAGGGACCCCCCAATGTGGGCGCTGGGGGTCTGCAAGAGCAGGGACCCCCCCGAGACGGCTGCTCGGGGCGAGCGGGACCCCCCCCCCCCCCCGGGGCGGGCGCAAGCAGGCTCTCACTGGCGAAGAGGGCGTGCGAGTCGTCGCCGTCGGGGGCCAGGCGGAAGCTCTCCAGCCCGTAGTCGGTGATCTTCAGCACGAAGCGGCTGTCCACCACGCAGTTGGACGACTTGAGGTTCCCATGCGACACGATGACGCCGCTGTGCAGGAACTGCATCCCCTGGGGGGGGGGGGGGCCGCGAGCGGCTCAGCGCCGGGGGGCCGCGGGCGCCCCCCCCCGCCCCCCCCCCCAAACCCGCCACCGCCGCCTCGTTACCTTGACGATGTCGTGGGTGAGGGAGTAGCGGAACATCCAGTCCAGCGTGATGCTCTCGTTCTCCAGGATGTCCTGGGGGCGCAGGGGGTGACCCGCCGGCCCGGCCCGCCGCCCTCCCTCCGTCCCCCCCCCCCCCACCCCGGCCCGCCGCGGCCCCTGCAGCCCCGACGCCGGGCTGATGGGCAGCCAGGGAGCCGCGTGCCGGTACCTGGAGGCTCCCGCGCGGGCAGTACTCGGTGAGGATGCAGATGTTGGGGGGGTCGGTGCAGGCGCCCACGAAGCGGGTCAGGTGCTCGTTTTGGACGTCCCGCATCTACGGGCGGCGGCGGTGGCGGCGGTGGCGCGTGGGGCTCTGCCCCGCGCCGGGGACCCCCGGCCCTCGGTCCCCATCCCCATGCCGTCACCCCACACCCGGAGCATCCCTGGGGAAGGGACCCAGGCGTCCCGGCCCCCAAAAACGGGAGGAGAGGGGCAGCCCCCAGGGTGCACCTACGTGCTTCAGCTCGAACAAGACCTTGCGCGTCAGCTCGATCCGCTTGCGGTTGAGGTGCTTCACGGCCACGAGGTTGCCCTGGGTGGGAGTGGGGGGAGGACGCGGGGCGGTGGGTGCCCGGCGGGGCGGTGGGCGCCCGGCCCCGCTGCCGCGCCGTTTCCCCCCCCCCACCCCGCACCTTGTAATACGCCGTCTTGGCGTAGACCTGGAACTGGCCCTCGGCGGTCATCAGCGAGCCGTAGTTGGAGCCGCGCTGCGGGAAGCGAGCGGCGGTGAGCCCGGCGCCAGCCGTGCCGTGCCGCGGGATGCCGTGCCGCGGGATGCCGCGCCGCGCCGGCTCGCACCAGCGAGAGCGTGAGCTTGCTGCCGGCGCTGCGGAGGTGCTTCTCCAGGCTGCTCATCTGCACGTCCTCCCAGCGGACCCGCCACAGCTCGGCCGCCAGCTCCTTCTCCAGCTGCAGCTTCCTGCGCCGGGAGGGCAGGGTGAGGCCCCGCGGCGCCGCCGGCCCCCTCCCGGCCCCCCCGGCACCGCTCCGCGCCCCGGCGCCTGCCCCGCACCTGTAGATGAAGAAGGAGGTGACGGTGATGGCCAGGAGGATCAGGCTGACCACGAGGGACAGGATCTCCAGGGTGGACAGGTTGGCTGCAAAACAGGAGGGGAGCGGTGAGGGGCTGCGCCGGGCACCACGCCGGCGGCCTCGGGCAGAGCCTGGTGGTGCTGGGCCCCGGCGGCGATGCAGACCCCGGCGGTGCTGGACCCCGGTGCAGGACCCCAGAGCTGCTGGACCCTGGTGCAGACCCCAGCGGTGAAGGACCCCGGTGCAGGACCCCAGCGATGATGCAGACCCCAGTGGTAAAGGACCCTGGTGCAGGACCCCAGAGCTGCTGGACCCCAGAGCTGCTGGACCCTGGCGCAGGACCCCAGCAATGATGCAGACCCTGGTGCAGGACCCCGGCTGTGCAGGACCCCAGAGCTGCTGGACCCCGGCGCAGACCCCAGCGGTGCAGGACCCCAGTGCAGATCCTGGTGGTGCAGGACCCTGGCAGTGATGCAGACCCCGGTGGTGCTGAACCGCGGTGCAGACCCTGGCGGTGAAGGACCCCAGCGCAGGACCCCAGAGCTGCTGGACCCTGGTGCAGGACCCCGGCGGTGATGCAGACCCCGGTGAGGATGCAGACCCCGGCGGCGCAGGACCCCGGCGGTGCAGGACCCCGGCAGCGCGGCGCGGGGCCCCCGGCGCCCGGCTCACCTTTGCGGCACAGCGGGTCGCTGTTGTCGAAGCCGCAGGGCGGCACGTCGGGCGGCACCACGTTCCCCGGCCAGCGGATCTCCCGCCCCGGCACCATGTGGATCTTCTTGGTGGTGCCGTTGTAGTTGGCCACGATCTGCCGGGGGGGAGAGGAGAGACGCGGTGGGAGACCGGCTCCCCGCGGCACCGGGGGGCCCGGCACCGGGACCGGGGCTCACCTGGAAGTCGCCCCGCGCGGGGTCCATGTCCCACAGGGAGTAGTCGCTCTCCCGGTCCCCGTTCTCGTCGATCTTCAGGAAGCCGGTGACGCCTGGGGACGGAGACGTGAGGGACGCGGGGGGACCTGCCGCGGGGTGTCCCCGGCAGCGCCCCGTTCCCGCGCCGGGGCCCGGAGCCAGCCCCGCGGGGATGGCGGTGCCGCTGCTCCCAGGCTGTAAATCTCTGTCCCAGTGGCTCCAATCCCAAAATACCAGCCTGGGAGCGGGGCAGGCGGGCGCTGGGCAGGCGGCACCCAGCCCTGCCAGGCTGTGACGGGGACAGGGATGGGGACGGGGATGGGGACAGGGACAGGGACGGGGACGGGGACGGGCGCCCACCGTAGAAGGTGCGGTTCCACATCTGGCGGGTGATGGCGGTGGCATTGGTGATGGAGCCGCCCCGCTCCAGCGTCTCGTTCACGGCCTGGGCGTAGAGCAGCACCCCGTCGTGGAAAGCCGCCGCGATGTAGTTCATCTGGGGACGCGGAGACGGCTCGGGGATGGGGTCCTTGTCCCCAGCATCCCCAGCTCCATCCCGTGTCTCCTCCATCTCCAGCTCCATCCCGTGTCTCCTCGTCCCCGGCATCCCCAGCTCCATCCCGCGTCCCCTCCATCCCCAGCTCCATCCCGTGTCCCCTCCATCCCCAGCTCCATCCCGCGTCCCCTCCATCCCCAGCTCCATCCCGCGTCCCCAGCTCCACCGTGGCCCTACCAAGCCGTCGCGCATGGTGAAGTTGAAGTGGGCGCGCGCCTCCTCCTTGAGCCGTGCCAGGAAGGGCCGGTACTCGGGGTTTTCGGGCTCCTTGTAGGTGATGATGGTCACGGCCTGGGGGGACAGCGGCTGGGAGCGGAGGGGACGGGGACCCTTCCCCGGGTCGCCCTCCGGGACGGGGTTGCCCGCACCCCAGGGCGCAGGGAAGCCTGGCTTCCCGCCCAGCCTATTAATAGCCTCTGTTCAAGGCAGTGCCGGAGCTGGGACCTGGGGGAAATTAATCTCGCTTCCTTCCTCCTCATTAGCTGCCAGCAACGGGGAGCGAACGGGCAGGGCCGGCGTGGGAGGCCGGGCTGC
Organism: Apteryx mantelli; assembly: GCF_036417845.1. Classification (NCBI taxonomy): domain Eukaryota; kingdom Metazoa; phylum Chordata; class Aves; order Apterygiformes; family Apterygidae; genus Apteryx; species Apteryx mantelli. The sequence continues at coordinate 777,097 of NC_090008.1, forward strand.
TCCGCCAGCTCCGGTGCCCACCCCGGCTCCGCACCAGGCTCCGCTTGAGCTGGGAGGCTTGGCTCGCGCGGGGGAGAAGAGGGCACGTGTGCATGCCGGGGAGCGCGCAGGTGCATGCACGGGCACACGGGTGCACGCGGGTCTGCATGCCCGTGAGCACATGGGTGCATGCATGGGCACATGGGTGCACACGGGTCTGCATGCCGGGGAGCACACGGGTGCATGCACGGGCACACGGGTGCACGCGGGTCTGCATGCCCGTGAGCTCATGGGTGCATGCATGGGCACACGGGTGCACATGGGTCTGCATGCCCGTGAGCACAGGGGTGCATGCATGGGCACACGGGTGCATGCCGGGGAGCGCGCGGGTGCATGCATGGGCACACGGGTGCACGGGGCTCACCTCGAAGGCCTGCCGGGCGCTGGCATCGTCGCGGTCGCCGCGCTTCCAGGGCCGCTGGGGCTCGGGGAAGCGGGCGCCCTGCAGGCTGGCCCCGAAGATGTCGATGTAGAAGAAGGCGTAGTCGCCGCGCGTCAGCCCCTCGCGCCAGGCCTGCAGCATCAGCTCCCGCAGCGTGTCCGGGGCGCAGCACACGTAGACGACTGCGCGGGGTGACACGGCTCATGGCACCGGCCCATCCCGGCCGGCACGGCGAGGGCAGAGCCGGGCATCCCGGGGGTCCCCACGTCTCGCGGCTCCATCACTAACGCGCGAGGCAGGAGGGGACGAGTGTCGGGGTCGTGCCGTGGACCCCATGGGGCAGCGGAGCCGGCGGGCAGAGGGAGAACCGCGAGGCCGGATGCCCGGAGGGCGGCGGGGCTATGCCGGGCGCAGCGGGGCGTGGGGGTCCCCCACGCTGCTGCTCTGTCCCGCGTGCCGCCGGCGGGCCCCTGCCCTCCGCCAGCGCCCAGGCTTCCTGTTTTCCTGACTCCGTTTCCTCCTCCACACAGCCTGGATCGCCGGCAGTGATTTATTCCCGGCGGCGCTGGGACCGCTGCGGCCCTTGCGCCCAGCCCGGCCGGCGGGTGCCGGCTCCCCGCGTCCGACAGGGCCCCGGGGTGCCGGTGCAGGATGGACCTGCCGGATCCCGGTGCGGCTGCGTGCAGGTGCCGCCGTGCCCTGGGCACCGGCTCCGCCTGGCACCACGGGGTCCGTCCCCAAAATAGCGGCCGGCGGGACGAAATGGGGGCTCGGTCAGAGCTGCTCGCCCGATGCAAAGCAGTCCCTGCTCAGTGCCGGCGGCGTCAGGGCACCCTGACGGCCGGCAGCGGCCGTGCCAGCCCGGGGCAGGAGGTGCCCCGGGAAAGCGGCCGGAAAGAGGGAAGTGCCGCGGCCCCGGGGCCAAGATAACCGGCCGCGGGCCGGGCTCCAGGTCTGGCCGGCGCCCAGCGGGGCCGGCGGCCGGTGCCAGCCTGGGACGGAGCAGCTCCTGGCGCTGCGGAGTGCCCGGGTGTCCTGGGCACGGCTGCGGCAGGGCTTGGGGTGCAGGGGCACGACATGCGCATGTGCACGCAGAGACACATGCAGCCATGCATGCACACCCATGCACACCCGTGCACATGCATGCACACCCATGCACACCCTCCGTCCCCCTGCCCGCCACCCCGCCGCCCCCGGGGGCTCTTACTCCGGCCCTTCTGCTTGATCTCCTGGATGATGAAGGAGTAGTTGCCCTTGTCGCAGAAGACCACGTCCATGACGGTGAGGTTGCGCAGCGTGGGCAGCTGGACGTAGAGCCCCTCGGCGGCGAAGAAGCAGGGCCGGTCGTCCATCTTCTCGTCCCAGTAGACGAGGAGGGCGCGGCGGGTCCAGCCGAAGCGGCGGTGCAGCTGCACGCCCAGCTCGCCCAGCTTGCGGTGGCTGGGGCCGGCGCGGGTGGTGAGCCCGAACTGCCCCCGCTTGTCGTCGAAGCCGTGGGCCTCGGCGCCCGCCGTCACCAGCGGCAGCCGCCAGTGGCTGGTGAAGCGGGCCACGGGCGCCGCCGTGTACACGCAGCCGGGCCCCAGGAAGGCGGCGGGCTGGTGGGCCAGGCGCAGGTCGACGGCGGCCAGCGGCGCGGCCATCTCGGAGCAGACGCCGTGGCGGTCCTCGCTGCTGCCGAAGACCCAGCGCAGCGTGTAGCCGGGCAGCAGGTCGGCGCGGGCGTTGACGGCGGCGGCGGCCAGGCGCACAGCCGGCCCCACGCGCGGCCAGGCCCACGCGTAGCTCAGGTTGCGCTCGGGCAGCACCACCGCCAGCGTGAGCGTGAGCGCGGCGCCGCGGCCGGCCGCCGCCAGGGCGCCGAGCAGCGCCAGCGCCGCCAGCATGGCCCGCGCCGTCGCGCCCGCCGGCACTGGGCACCGCGGCGGCGGGCTGCGCCTTTCCTTCCCCCCGCTCGGCTCGGCGACAAAGGGCTGTTATCATCCGCCGCGCTTAACCCCTTCCTGCCCGCGCCCCGACGGCGCTCCCCCCCTGCCCGGCCGCGGCCGCGCCGCCACGCGGGACGCGCCCACGGGGCGGCCCCGCCGCGGCGATGCGCCCCGCCCGCCCGCCCGCGAGCGCGGCCCGCGGAAGGGGGGGACACGCGCGCTCCCACCCCCCCCCCCGAGGGCTGAGACCGGACAAACTCACGGCACGCACGGGGGGGGGGGGGGAGCGGGAAGGCACCGCCCCCGCCGGCTGCTGGCGCCGTCCCGCCGCTCCCCGTCCCGGTCCCGCCGTGCTGCGGAGGGGTCGCCGGGCCGGGGGCGTCCCGCGGGGTCCCAGCACCACCCAGCGGCTGCGAGCGCCACCGACCCCCCGCCCCGCACCCTGGTGACATCCACGGTCCCGGCCACTACGGGGACACGCACGACGCTGGGCACCCCGCGGTCAAGCACATTGCGCGTTCCGCCGCCCGTGTGCACCACGCACACGCGTGACACCCCAGCTGCGTCCCGGGACCGTGTACGGCGCTTCCAGCGGCCACGCGGGGACGCGCGGCGCCCCGGCAGCGCGCACAACGCCTCCCGCCGCCCGGGCAGGGGGCACCGCAGCACCCGCGTCCCCGCCCGCCCAACGCGGCCCCGCTGCAGCCAGGCAGATGGGCGTCTTGGCGGGTGGCAAACGGCAGCCCGGGGAGCACCAGAGGTGCCGGCAGCAATTAATGTAATTAGCTAAGGGGTTAATGAAGAAAGAGGGAGGGGAGACCAAAACAGCTAGCAGAGGATGGTTTCGATCCATCGACCTCTGGGTTATGGGCCCAGCACGCTTCCGCTGCGCCACTCTGCTTCTTGCCTATGTGGTTTTCTCAGCGCTATATAGATACATTACAGAGGCTTATTTGATATACACGCATGCGCACTGAGCACGCGAACCGCTCCATTCATGGACGTTGTACTCCCCCCAGTGGCCGCTAGCAGTCCAGCGCGTGCGCATCACGGCGCCTCCACTGACCCCTCCCACCCCTGCCCGGAGCAGCATGTGATTGGTCACTTCTCGCCCTCGGGCTTAGAGTGATGGCTAGTCGAACCAATGGTCTGAAGCGGAGTCCTCCCACCGACGGCCCTTGCGAGCGGCGGGAGCCAATCGGCGGCCAGGTTGTTGCGGGGTGTGGGAGCGCAGCCCGGCGGGTTCTCCTCGGTGGCGGCGGCGGGGTTCATTGTTCGGTCCGGCGGAGCCATGAGGTGCGCGGGGCCGGGGACCGCTGCCCCGTGAGGGGACGAGGGGCCGGGCCGGAGGGGTGGGGGGCGCTGCCCCGTGAGGGGACGAGGGGCCCCGGGGGGGCGGGCAGGCGCGGCAGAAGGACGGGCCGAGCCCCCGGGGAGCTGCTCTGGGGCTGGCGGGGGCTGAAGGTGGTCGCCGGTGGGCGGCCTGCACGGATATGGAGCCGGGGGGGGGGGCACTTCGATGTCTTTCCCCCTTCCCTAAAACGACCCTTTGCTCTCTTCCGCAGGGGCGATCGAGGCAGAGGCCGTGGCGGACGCTTTGGTTCCAGGGGAGGCCCTGGCAGTGGGCGAGTCTGGCTTCTGCTTTAGAGAGGGTGGCTCTCTAGCGTTGCAGGCTTAGGGGGTGGGTTACAGCCGCTCTCAGAGCGAGCTGTCGGGGGTCACAGAGGCCGGGGCTCTAGTTTGCAGTGTAGCACAGGGTTACTGTGAGGAGTAGAGCGGGTTGGGGGGGGGGGGGGGGACTGGCATCTCCAGGCCAGTTTTTTCACCGCTGCTGGTGCAGGGAAACCCTGGTGTGCAGCCACTGTCTGATCACTCCAGGGTGGTGGGGCGCTAAGGTATTGTTAGAGGGGTTATGAAGAAAGCTCTCCTATTTCTGTAGGGCCTTTCTTTCATCTTGGGGACAAATCTTAAAAGAACCGTGACTGAGGGGGGTAGCGGGAGGGTGGCGATGACACGAACAGCCGCGAACAGGTACACACCTCTACAGAGAATAAAGTTCTTTTTTCTTTCCCCCTTTAGGTTCCGGCCCTTTGTGCCGCACATCCCCTTTGATTTCTATGTCGTGAGTAATTGTATCCTACCGAGCTGTTTGCAGGCAACAGCTGTAGGACTTTTGTTTGTTTAAAGATGCTGTCTTAAAGTCTTGTTTGCTGACTTAATTTGATGGTTTAACTTCTTCTAGCTTAGCTGGAGTAGAGAAGCTCACTGAAAATGCAAACAGCTGTTGGTTCAGTAACTAACCTGAAATAGACCTACTTACTATCCCTGTTGGTTTGGATTGTTTGATGTACGTGTTTCACCTTGAATGAACAGTACGCGGTTAAGGAATCATGGTTGCAACAAATAATGCCTGCAGGTTTACTGCTTTTTAAGGCACCTGCTCTCCCAAACCCTCAACTCTGTCAAATCTGTCTGTAATATGAACATTTTAAATTACTTTGATAGCTGTCACTCACCCTTCAGATGTTCTCCAGGCTCCTTTGCAGTGTCAGTCCTCACAAGGACCAAGAGGAACACAAGCCTTTCTCACCCTTTATAGAGGGAAATCGTTTCCTCCTTCTGCTGAGCATCTGTGCTTTAAAGACATGTGACTCTGTCAGGGAAAAGAAGTTTACTTATTCTTGCCTTCCAGATATTGTGCCTGTGAACACTGTCATAGCAACTGAAAAGCTCTGGCTATCTGCAAACAAAGCATGTTACTCTTAAGGGACTCTAATGTAGCTACTTTTACTACTGACAGAGCTATTCTTAAATTAGGTCCACCCTGTCTCACATGCCTTAATCCTTTGGCTTAGAAACTAAACACCATGCAGTGCAGAACATACCTAAGTGGATTCGTACAGGCACTCTAGTGGCTAATGTGCCGCTTCTAGAGACCTGCTGTTCCTGTTAGAGCATGCGAATGTATATGGGCAGGACTGCCAGCTCTTTTTACCCCTTTAGGATAATGTAAAAGTTAAATTATAAAAGCAATGAACTTAAGAGCCTGATGTGGAATCACAAAGGAACCAAGCATCAGAGAATTAAAAAATGGAAATGTTTTATCGTCTTGCCAATGAGTGGGTTGAACCAAAGTCTGTTTCTTACTTGGGCATTGCATTCTGATGTCTGATCCTGTTTCAGTGCGAAATGGCTTTCCCGCGTGTAAAACCTGCCGCAGATGAGACTGCGTTCAGTGAAGCCTTGCTGAAGAGAAACCAGGATCTTGCTCCAACTGCTGCTGAACAGGTTAATAGAAGTGTGTTGCTTCATGTTGAAAATTACCTTAAATCCTCTAGCTAGATGTTACTGCAGCATTAGAGAAACCAGAGAGAGCCTATCCTTAGGAGAATATAGCTAATATGATATTAGCAGTTACTAGTCTAAGAGCAATCATTTGCCCCCGAAATAGGTACTGCAGTAGAAATATGGGTGGCATTTCTTGAACAATGGTTTCTAAACATGCTTATTCTTATCTGTTTAATAGCTATCTTACATTGGGGCTGTCTGCATTATGCTGTGTGAGATTGGATTATCTTTATCTCAAGACTGTAGTTGTACTGGACGATGGACTGGTACTACCACCCCTCTCTAATTCCTTTTCAGGCTTCTATTCTTTCTCTGGTAACTAAAATAAACAACGTGATTGATAATCTGATTGTAGCGCCAGGAACTTTTGAAGTGGTAAGTCAAACTTTTTTACTTGAAAAAAGCTATGTGGGGAGACATTTCAGCACATGGGGATACTGGTGTTCTAGCTACCAAACTTTGTGCCAAGTACAATTACCGTGAGTTTTTTGTTGCTTAGTTCATGCTTTCTCCCAGAGAAGTAGCACGTGCATTAACCGCATTAATTTTTGCTTTGCTCTTTCAACCAGCAAATCGAGGAGGTTCGCCAGGTGGGCTCCTACAAGAAGGGCACCATGACAACAGGGCACAACGTGGCTGATCTGGTTGTGATTCTGAAAATCTTACCCACGTGTGAGTATTATTTACTTTAGTGCTGCTGGCTGAGCACAGCAGTCAATCCTGCTCTAACTGCCCCTTCTGCTTCTCCCTAGTGGAAGCTGTGGCAGCCTTGGGAAACAAAGTAGTGGAAAGCCTGAGAGCGCAGGATCCCAGCGAAGGTGGGACACTCCTGTATAACATGAGGTAGAGGGGGCAGAGTTGAGGAGGACAGATACTGACATTAGTGTTCCTGTTCCCAGTCAACATGGGGACTGTCTTCCTGTCCCTCTGTGAGAAATTCTTGCTCTTTCTCCCCAGTCCTGACCATGCTGACCAACGAGACTGGCTTTGAGATCAGCTCGGCCGACGCGACAGTGAAGATCCTTATCACCACAGTGCCTCCCAATCTCCGCAAACTGGACCCAGAACTACACCGTAAGGGCTCAGCTCGCTCTGTACTGTATGTGGGGGTGGAGGGGCTTTTACAGCTCCATTATGGAGTGGGGACAGTCACCGAGTCACCCTAGACGTTCAGTGTGAACCTTCACTAGGAGAGGGGAGCCAGCTGGCCTCCCCTGGCTTGCGGCTACTCACTGGTTGAAAAATGAATGTTTCTGCTGCTTCTTTCAGTGGATATCAAAGTGCTGCAAAGTGCTCTGGCCGCCATCAGACACGCTCGCTGGTTTGAAGAGAACGCTTCTCAGTCCACGTGAGTTGGACCTTAAGCAGGAACTGTAGCTTTAAGGCCCGGTTAAAACAATCTCATTTACAGAGAATAAAACACCTTATATTATATAAACCTTATATATATAAACCACCCTCAATGCAAGGGCGTGCCTCAAGATCTGTCCCCTACATTAGTGATACTGAAGGCTCTTTTAAACTGGATGGTGACTGAACAGCGCAGTCTTAAATCCAGTTGTAAAGCGGCACCATGCAGCAACCCTGATAAACTCAGATATCCCAAATCAGTACCCTTCCACACTTGCTGCACCCGGTGGCTGTTCTGCCCGGGTCCTGCTGAACTGCACTGTGGGGTACCTGCTGCGCAGTGCAGTAACTGCCAGGGAAAGGGCAGTGCTTTCCCTGCGCTGCAAGGAGAGCTCCTGTTCCTGCGGCAGGACTGTGAGCGACGCATTATAAACACTGTTGTCGCAATCTTCTCCAGAGTGAAGGTCTTAATCCGGCTGCTGAAAGACTTGAGAATTCGATTCCCCGGTTTTGAGCCCCTCACTCCATGGATTCTTGACTTGCTGGTGAGTGCATGAGGGGGACACTGATGTTCTGCCAAACAGAATGTTGTACCTCTGACCTGCAGATTTTCCCCCCCTTGGGTACCTGCGGTTGCCTGCCTGGCTGTTCCTTCCTCTGCTATCTTGTAACTGCCTGCACATCCCTGGGCTCCAGCACAAAGCAGCTTCTTGTAGCTCCAGCAGCAGAAGGATTTGGGATGCTTACACTTCCCTTTTATAAAGCCATTCTTGTCCTAACACCCTCTTTCTCTTTTCCCCCCTCTCTCCAGGGGCACTATGCTGTGATGAACAATCCCACGAGGCAGCCCCTGGCTCTGAACATCGCTTACAGGTCTGTTACCCTCTTTGCTTCACTTTTATGAACTCCTATTGTCACCTTAGTTTTGAAAGTACCAAATAAAAAGCAGTGGTGTCTCAGGACTTTACAGTTTGAAGGGACCTGAACCGGAGACAAAGCAAACTTCTCGTGTGCCAGTGCCTATGGTGTCTGTCTGTGACCTACCCCCTTCACCAGCAGCAGGAGCTGGATTCCTGTCTCACTGCCTGTTTTGGCCTGCTTTGCAGATCTTCAGGCTGCGTTACTGTGCTAGCTACGGGCTAGTTCCTAACGTGCAATGTCTTGTCCGCAGGCGCTGCCTTCAGATCCTAGCTGCGGGGCTCTTCCTCCCTGGATCTGTTGGTATCACCGATCCCTGTGAGAGCGGAAACTTCAGAGTGCACACGGTTATGACCCTCGAACAGCAGGTGAGCTACCTTGTCTGCTGTGCGAGGTGGGACTAATATCTGCCCCCCAGAAGTCACTTCCTGCTAGATAACTGCATCTGGGAGTATCTTGCATCCTTGCTATGTACGAACCAAATTTCCAGAGAAACTATAGGTTTAACTTGTTGCAAGCTTGTTGTTTCTGTGGGTATGGGGAAGAGCATCAGGAGGATCACTGGAGAGACTAGTAGCAGTTTTCATAAGCTAATATTCCACATCCCTGCAGAGCAGATCATTTCTTACCTGAAGCAGAGCTGTGCTGCTGAAGGACTCGGCTCTGGCTAGATCTTTCAGAGTGTTGAGTACAGAATAGCAGCTTCTCTGACCTTGCGTCACGGAGAGAAGGAAAACCGAAGAGGGCGAGTCCAGTACTGCTCAGGGCTCTCGTAGCAGAAAGCCTCCCAAGTTGCTAGCTGGGACGGGATGCTGCATGTCCTCTGACTGTCATCCCCGTACCGTAGGACATGGTGTGCTACACAGCGCAGACACTCGTCCGGATTCTCTCTCATGGAGGTTACAGGAAAATCCTTGGCCAAGAGGGTGATGCCAGCTGTAAGTACGGCCTGTGTAACGCGTGGCTCTTCCTCCATGCAGACTTGCCAACACTTCTGCCTGGGAGTGCTCCAGGAGGGGGAATGGGACTGGTTTCCCGTGTTGCTCACAAAAACCCAGAAACGGAGTGGAGAGGCCCAGTTCCTGCCAGGAGCAGCTGTGCTGCCCCAAAGGGGAGGCTGCTGCCCCGACAGGAGAGCTAGCGCTGCTGGGAAGCAGAAGCTTCCTTGCCCTGAAGGGCCCTAATGGCTGTTTGCAGCAAGCAGCAGTTGTTGGAGCAGCTGCTTAGCTTTAGGGAAGCTTCTCCTAGCTGGCGATGCGGGGTGTCGTGCTTCCCCCTGCCGGCACCTGCCACGGCTGCACGCCTTGGGAACGGGGCTTGCCCGCGCTGCCCTGACAGTGCCGGGGGGCTGCAAGCTGCCTGCTAAACGCCGCTGTTTGCAGACCTGGCTTCCGAAATGTCCACGTGGGACGGAGTGATAGTGACGCCTTCTGAGAAGGCTTACGAAAAGCCCCCAGAGAAGAAAGAAGGAGAAGAAGAAGAAGAGAATCAGGAAGAAACCGCTACAGGCGAGGAGGAGGAAAGCATGGAGACTCAAGAGTGACTTGCCCAGGTAAAGCCTGCTGGGCAGTTGTCTGTCTACTGCTGCTTGGGGGTGTCTAACAGCACCCACGGGTGAGGGGAGCCCCAGGCACGTGCCTTTCCCCATGCTGTCCGTGCCAGGGCAGCGGCTGCTAAAGTAGCTCTGCTGCAGCATGGGCCTGACAGGGGAGGGGAGTGTCTGGGCTGCCCCCACCCCGGGGCAGAGCTCCCCCCGTAGCAGCCTGTTCTCTCCCCTGCAGCTTGACTCCCCACCTCTGGACACTGCTGGCCGAGGCACATGAAGAACCACAGCAAGAACTTGGCCTCTCCTCAGCGAACGCACCGAGTTGACGTGACCCGTTCCTTGTATTTGTCTTGTTTTTTATAGGTTGACAGTAAACTGCTCCCTGTTTTGAGTGCGTTCTATCTGTTCGGGTGGAAGAACCTCCCTTATAAAAATGGGTTGGAAAAGGGTCTGACACCCTGGGCTGGGGGGTGAGAGGGGGGGTGAGTCTGGGCCTCAAAACACCCCCTGTTCTGGGGGTGCTCAACCCTGGCCCCTTCTGTCTGGCAGCAGCACCTGCCCGGCTCCGCTTTCGCCAAGGCTCACAGGGGCTCAGGCAGCCATGAGCTGCATCTGTGACCCAGCGATGGCGTTAGAGTCACGGTGCCTCACTCGGTTCATAAGCAAGACGCAGTCACTTTTATTACAGTGCCTACAAGCCTCAAAATACAATACACGGGGTCGCCCCCAGTTCATTACGCTGTAGTAGAAAAGCTGCAGCTTCAATTTGTAGGACTTTTCCCCCCCCTCCAGTGCTGCGGCCGTTAAGAAAAGCATTGCTACAAACAGAAATACCTGCTCTGCTCGGGGGTGGCTCAGTCTGTTCACTGTCCTAAGGCAGGAGCTGGGTTATGCCTGCCGCCGACCAGGGCAGCTCCTGCTCCGACCCAGCCGTAATTGGGAGGCTGTAACTCTCAGGACCGTCGGCACAGCCGCGTCCCGAGGGAGTTGTACAGGCGGAACCAGCCCAGCGCTGCTGCCGGGGCCTCACTTGCCGGGCAGGCCCTGGGGGTAGCCGCCCGACGCCTCCAACATGGCCTTTCTCCGCACCGTCTCCTTGGCCACGCTGTGGTTGAGTCTCCGCAGCCGTTCCTGCGCAGGGGAGCAGCGGCCGTCGGGACGCGGGGCAGAGCTCGCCTTCCACGCCCCGGGAAGCCGGCGGCGCTTCCCAGCACCCGCTCACAGCCCCACGCCCCGTGGCACAGCGCGCCCCCCGCTCACCTGGGCGTTCTGCAGGATGTTGTTGACCAGCACCACCCTGCGCCGGGCGTTCAGCAGCTTCTTCACGTAGGGGTCGAGGTCGAGGGCGACTTTCTGGTCCTCATTGATGCGGCACAGCTCTAGGGAGAGGACGGGGGGTGACAGCTGCAACCCGAACCCCGCTGCCCCCCTCGCCGGCCCCCTGCTCGCCCCGCCCCGGGCTCACCTGCGGCCAGGCTGTCGATGTGCTCCCGCAGCTCCACCTGGCTCTCCCTGTGGAGGGGAGGGGCTCGGCGGTCCACAGCTGCAGCTCGACCCCCAGCCCTGCGCTCCCTCCCACGCGGCTGCCCAGCCCCAGGAGCACCTGCCAGCCTCCCAATCCAGCTCCCTGCCCCTGTGCTGCCCCACAGCCACCCCTAGGCCCTCTGCTACCTCCTCCTCTCCCCCCAGGTGCCCCTAATGCCCCCCAGTCCAACAAGTTGCCCCCCCTCCTCCCCGATACTCATCCTTTCTGCCCCCCCCAAACCAACTGCCTGTTCCTCTGCTCCCCAGCCCCCCCAAGTACCTGCCCCATAGTCCTTCTCAGCCCTACTCCCTGCCCCATAGCCCCCCCCCCCAGGCGCCTCTAATACTCCTCTCAATGGGTACCTGCCCCACAGCCCCTCATGCCCCCCCACATACCTGCCCCATAGCCCCTCTCAGCCCTTAATGCCCCCACGTACCTGCCCCATAGCGCCTCTCAGCCCCAAATGCCTCCCCCGGCCCACCTCATGCGCCCGCCAGGCGCCCTACCCGTCCCCGCGGCCCCCCAGCGCCCAGACCTGACGGCGTGGACGTGTCCGTCGAGCTGCCGCACCGCGGGCCGCAGGAACTGCAGCAGCCCCTCGGCGAAGAGCTCCCGCGCCGCCACCGGCCCCGCGCCCCCCGCTGCCGCCGCCGCCGCCATCTTGGCGCCCCCGCCGCGCGGCCCGCTGGGAAATGGCGCCGCTCCCGCCCAGCGCCGCAGGGGGCTGCCGGGAAATGGAGTCCGCCCGCTGGAGCCGCCGCGAGGGCTGCCGGGAAACGGAGTCCGCCCGCTGGAGCCGCCGCGAGGGCTGCCGGGAAATGGAGTCCGCCCGCCGCCCTCGCAGCGCCGAGCACCCGGGCGCAAGGAGCAGACACAGAGGCGGCAAAAAAAACCAAACCCCGTTCATTAAATAATGGTAAAAAAAAAAAAAAAAAAAAGAGCCACACCGCCTCGGCCCCGCCGCCCCCAACCCCCAGTTTTTGGTACTTTTACAATTTTTTTTTTTGGCTTTTTCTTACAAAATTAAATTAAAAAAAAAAAGAAAAGGGCCTCCAAGGGGAGGGGGGCCGGGGCCGCGGGGCCTCTCCCCCACCGCCGGGGGCCGCCGTCCTCGCTGCCCGGCAGCGCCCGGGGGGGCCCGGCTAGCGGAGGGGCGCGGGGTCGGCCATGGGCATGGTGTGCAGGACCTCGTCGAGCAGCTGCAGCGCCCGGTGCAGGTGCACCTCGATCCAGCACGGCGTGTGCTTGATGCTCTGCCGCGGGTAGTCGGGCCCCCAGCCCTTGACGAAGCTCAGCCGCAGGATGCAGAGGCGCCGCAGGTCGTCCACGCCGATCCCCGCCGCCGCCGACAGCCCTGCCGCGGGACACGGCCCGTGGGTGGGGGGCCCAGGCGTCCTGCCCACCCCCCTCCCAACACCCGCTCCCCGTGTGCTGCTCACCGACAGCGGGCGCGATGCCGCCCACCGAGCCGGGTCCCGGGATGCTGCCGGCCACGGCGGCCGCCTGAGCCGCGGCAGCCGCCTGGGCCGTGGCCGCTTGCTGCTGCATCTGGCGGTGGCACTGGCGCAGGTCGAACACCTGGGGACGAAGCGGGGGGACAGTCCTGAACCGGGGGGACCCTGAAGCCGTTCGGCGATGGGGATTTGGGGGGGGGGGGGAGGCCCCCACCTTGATGTAGGCGCCGGGGTAGATCTTGTGCACGGCATCCCCGGGCGCCCGCCCGGCCTCGCGGTCCAGGTAGTAGCTCTGCACGAAGACGGCGTGGTCGCTCAGGCAGCGCATCCACACGTCGCCCTCGCCGCGGCACTCCAGCTGCACGCCCTTCCCGATGTGCAGCCTGCCGGGGGGTGGGAAGGGAGGGGGGGACACGGCACGGGACGTCACCCCGGCGCTGCCGCACTGCCCCTGCGCCCCCGGACTGCATCGGTCCCGTTTGCACCCCCGCAACCCCGATCTGCCCTGTGCGTCACTCCTGTATCCCCATTTTCCCTGAGCATTCCCCATCCGCCCTCTGCATCCACCCCCAATCTGCCCCATGCATCACCCTCCGCATCCCCAATTTGCTCCTAGCATCTCCCCCCGTGCACCCCTGACCCGCAGCTGCCCCATTTGCCCCCCCCTGCAACCCCAATCCGCCCCATGCATCAGCCCTGCATCCCCGTTTTCCCTGAGCATTCCCCATCCGCCCCTGCACCCACCCCCAATCTGCCCCGTGCATCACCCCCGCGTCCCCAAATTGCCCCTAGCATCTCCCATCTGCCCCCTGCATCTGCCCTGTGCACCCCTGACCTGCAGCTGCCCCATTTGTCCCCCTGCAACCCCAATCCGCCCCATGCATCACCCCTGCATTCCCATTTTCCCTGAACATTCCCCATCCGCCCTCTGCATCCACCCCCAATCCGCCCCGTGCACCCCGATCTGCCCTCTGCTTGCCACATTTGCCCCCCTGTAACCCCTATTTGCCCCAAGCATCCCCCGTCCACCCCTTGCACCCCTGATCTGCCCTCTGCTTCCCCACTTGCCCCCTTGCAGCCCCTATTTGCCCCACGCATCCCCCACCCGCCCCCTGCTTTTGCTCCCTGCAGCCCCACCCGCCCGGCGTTGCCCCGGCATCCCGTCTCCACCACCCCCCCATCCGCCCCCCCCCGGCCGCCCCACCGGGCCCGCTCGCTGGCGTCGGTGCGGTGCACGTTGGAGAGCTGGCCCAGGCAGAAGCGGTCGCCCCCCGAGGGGTCCACGTAGCCGTCCACGGTGACCACGGGGCAGCTGGATGGCACCTTGAAGATCTCGCCCACCTGCACGTCCATCTCGAAGTAGGCGATGGAGCACCAGAACTCCGGCCCTGGGGAGGACGGGGAGGACGGGGGGGGGTCAGCGCACCCGCGGCTGCAGGAGGGGGCAGCTGCCGGGGTTGGGGGGCAGCTGCCAGGGTCGGGGGGCAATAGCTGGGTCGGGGGGCACTTACCGGGGTGGGTGGACACCGGCTGCGGGTAGGGCCCGGAGCTATGGTGGGGGGGCCCTGGGGACGCAGCAGAGCGGCGTCAGCGCTGCAGCGAGGCCGGGGGGGAGCGGGGGGGGCCAGGATGTGCACCAGCCGCGTGGGGCCGGTCCCAGGCCCCCCATCCCCTTGCCCCCCTGTCCCCCCCCCCCCCCCCCGCCGTCCCCCCAGACCTACAGTAGTGGTTGGGGTGGTGGAGCGGGGGCTGCGGGTGGCTCCGGGGGCCGGGCTGCGGCGGGGGGCCCCCCAGGCCGGGCGCGTAGACGGCCGCGGTGCCGCCGGTCCAGCTCGCCGGCGAACCTGGGTGGGGGGCAGAGAGGGTGGTGGAGGGGGGGGGACGTCCCAACGCGGGGACCCCCAGGCGGAGTTGGGGGGGGGGGGCATCGGCCCCGGTACTCACCGCGGTAGGGCGGCTTGGGGTAGCCGTTGTGCGGGGGGGGCTGCGCCGGGGCGGCCGGGGGCGGCGTGGGGCAGGCGAGCTGCAGCAGCCCCTCGCCGGGGGGCAGCGAGAGCAGGGAGCCGCCGGGGGCCACTGCAGTGGGGGGGGGGGGGGGGCAGAGCGTGGGGCCGGGGCTGGGGGGGCTCAGCCCAGCGCCCTGCCCCGGGGCGGAGGGGACACGGTGGGGGGGGACAACGACGCGGTGGGACTCACCCGGGGGCGACATGGGCAGCGCGGGGTAGAGGCTGGCGGGGGCGCGGGGGGAGGCGGGCAGCTGCAGGGGGGGCAGCGGCTGGCGGTAGGGCTCGGCGGGGGGCAGCCGCGGCGCCCGCTTGGCCCCCTGCTCCCGGCCGGGCGGCACCTCCATCTGCACACAGTCATGGACAAACTCCTCCTTCACCAGGCGCGCGGGGGGCACTGGGGGGGGGACACCGGAGACCGTGGCGGGGGGCGCGGGGAGGCGCTGGGGCGCGCGGGCCGGCGGCTCCGGGGACGCTCCGCCACGGCCCCCCGGCCCGGCTCTCACCTGGGCTCTGGATGCTCAGACCTGCCGGGGGGGGAAGGGGGGAAGGGGGGGTCAGGGGGCCGCCCGGCGGGACCGGGGCGCCCGGGGTGCCGCGGCGGTGCCTCACCGATGCCCGGGGACACCACGCGCTCGTAGTGGTAGGGGTTGACGCAGACGCTGTCGTACTTGAGGTCGAAGGCGAACTGGCAGAACTTGGCGTGCTTCAGCTCGTTCTTGTGCAGGTCGGGCCAGCGCCAGAGCCGCGCGTAGATGACGTGCGGGAAGCCCTTGCGGCCGGCCACCTGCGGGGGGGGCGACGCACGCGGGCACCGGGCGGCCCCGGCACCGGGGTCCTGCCCCGTGCATGGGGGGGGGCGATGCTCCGGACACGGTGTCCCGCGTGCGGGGGGGGGGGGGCGATGCTCCGGACCCGGTGTCCCGTGCGGGGGGGGGGCGATGCTTCGGATCTGGTGTCCTGCATGCAGGGGGGGTGATGCTCCGGACCCGGTGTCCCATGCGGGGGGGGGCGATGCCCTGGACCCGGTGTCGCGCGTGCAGTGGGGGGGGCGATGCTTTGGATCCGGTGTCCCGCACATGGGTGGGGGGGCCCACGCTCCAGAGCCAGTGTCCCGTGCATGGGGGGGGGCAATGCTCCTGACCCAGTGTCCTGCACGCTGTGGGGGGGGAGCAATGCTCCAGAGCCGGTGTCCCGTGCATGGGGGGGGGGGGGGGCAATGCTCCGGACCCGGTGTCCCCCGTGCGGCCCGATTCCCGCGGTGCCCTGGGGTGGGGGGGGGAGTCGCTGCCCCACGGGGCCGCGCGGCGCCCGGACCCCCCGGAGGGAGGGGGGGGGCTGGCGCCGGGCCGGGGGGCTCCCGCCGCGCTTCCCGAGGAGCCGCGCTCGCTGCAGACATAACAACCCCCCGGCTCGGCGGCTGCCAGACGGTGACTCATCGCGGCAAGGGGGGCCGCGCCGCGGGGGACGGGGACGCCAGCGCGGGGCGGCCGGAGGGGGCGGCGGGGGGGACGACGGCGAGGCCCGGGGCGCCCGAGGGGGGCTCGCGCCTGCCGGGGGCGGCCGCGAGCCCAGACACTGAAGTCAGCGTGGCCGCGGGCCCGGAGCCGCAGGCTCCCCCGGGCTCCCCCCCCCCCCCCCCCCCCCGCCCGCACCCGGACGCCTGGGCCCTCCCTGGCTCCGGGAGGGCTCCGGGGCTCCGGTGCGGCGGCGTTACCTGGAGCCGCCCGTCCAAGGTGCGCTGGATGGTGACGCACTTGCTGGGGTGGGCGCCGTTGGTGGTGATGGCGGCGATGAGCGAGTCCAGCTCGTCCTTCTTCTCCTTGAGCTTCTTGACGAGGCTCTCGATGGCCCGCTTGGCGAAGGTCTCGTTCTCCCCGCCCTGCCGGTGGCACATCAGGCTGTGCACGATGCTCAGGCAGGCGTCGCTGCTGGTGGGCGCGCCGAGGGACATGGCGCTGCTGCCCTGCAAGGCACGGCACGGCACGGCCCTGCCCGTCACCTGCGGCCGGCGGGGGCCCGCCGCCCCCCTGCCCTCGCCTGCGGGGGGGCCACGGGACGGCGATGAACCACCTTGCAGCGCCGCCGGGCCCCGGGAGGGCTGGCACCGGCGGGAGGCGACGCAGCCCTGCGCCTGGCTTCCCGGGAGGGCGGGAGGCAGCAGGGGGTCAGAGCGACGCCTGGCACACTTGGGGCGGCCCCGGGCCCTGCAGCGCGTCCCCAGCCGCCTGCCGGCCCCCGGCTCCGAGGGCGGCAGAGTCTGCCTGGCCTGGAGCCGGGAGCTTGCAGGGATGATGGTCAAAGGCGTGCGCGCACCAGCGCTATTACCAGTTGTGCGTGTGCGCAGTGTGCAACGTGCACGCACAGCGGCTGTGCGAAGGGAGCGTGCCTGCATGTGAGCAGCGTGCAATGGTGCACGCACGCCGGCTGTGCGAAGGGAGCGTGCCTGCGTGTGCACGGTGTGCAACGTGCATGCACAGCGGCCGTGCAAAAGGAGCGTGCCTGCGTGTGCGCAGCATGCAACGTGCATGCACAGCGGCCGTGCAAAGGGAGCGTGCCTGCGTGTGCGCAGCGTGCAACGTGCATGCACAGCGGCCGTGCAAAGGGAGTGTGCCTGCGTGTGCGCAGCGTGCAACATGCACACACGCCGGCCGTGCGAAGGGAGCGTGCCTGCGTGTGCACGGTGCGTGACGGTGCACGCACGCCAGCCGTGCGAAGGGAGCATGTCTGCGTGTGCGCGGTGCGCAACGGTGCACGCACACGAGCGCTGGCCCCGGGCGCAGGCCTGGTGTGACAGCCACACGCTGCCGGCCCTGGCTCCCTGCAGGCTGCATGGGGGGGCCCAGACTAAACAGAGCCGCAAGCTGCTGGCGCCGCTCCTTAACCCCTCGCTGCCTCGGCCGCTCCGGGACGTCTCCCCTTCCTGCCTCCCCGTGCACGTGCCGAGCGCCGGGGGCTCCCGCGCGTGCCAGGGTCCCGCGAGCACCCTGCTGCGTCGCTCCCTCCGCGCCTGGCTCCGGGGCCAAATCCCGGTGGTGGCAGCTGGCCCCGGCTCTGAGTCACGGGCGGGCGCAGCAGCGCTCAGGGCCTGGGAAAATCCTTGGGCCGGCGGCAGACACAACAAACCGTTAACCCCTGCTCAGCCCGGCTTATCCGCGCGATGGGAGCCGGTCCGGCCTGCCAACGCCGCCGCCGCCTCGTCCCTGCCGAGCGGGCGCGGAGCCAGGGCCCCCCTGTCCCGCGGCGGGCTCCCCGGCCGCCCGTGGAGAAGCGGAGCCGGGGGCCGCTGGAGCATTCCCTCCTGGAGCCCTGTGGCGGGGCCAGGGGACGCCAGGTCTACCCCAGCCCATGGGGGGGGGGTCCCTCTTCTCGCGGCCTGGGGCAGCGACGGGGAGGGAGACGCAAAGCCCCTGGGGCTGGTTGGGCCAGCAGAGCCCCCGGCGTGGGAGCCCCAGGGCTGCGGTGGCCTCACCTCCTCGCCAGCCCCCGCAGAGCCGGAACCAGAGATTGCGGCAGGGGGAAACTGAGGCAGGGAGAAGCCAAGGACGCGGCCTTCGGGCCCCAGAGCGAGCCGCTGGTCGGGCTACGCCGGCCAGGGCGGCCCGGTCTGACGGCAGCCACGTCCCTGCCTGCAGCCTTCCCGGGCGCACTCATAACCTGGGCTCGTTTTTGAGGCCAAAGCAGGGCAAAGCAGGGCCCAGCGGGGGGGTGGGACCGGCCGTGGGCCTCGGTCTCCAGTTCCCACAGCTCCGGCAGCCCGGACTGCCGATTCCCCCCCAGGATGATGCTCCTTCCAGCTACAGCCCCCCCCCCCCCCTCCAGCCCCCTTGGAAACTCAGTGCAGACCAGTTTGGGAGAAAGCGGGGCGAGCGGGGGCCGGAGACGGCTCCAGCTCCCCCGCAGCCGTGTGAAGCCCTGGAGCACCCTCCGGGCTCCTGGAGAAGACGTCGGTCCTCCTGCCACCTCTGCCCGGAGGAAAGACCCGGCGACATCCCGGCCGCATCCCCGCCGGCCCGGGGACCCACGCCGCCCGCCCGCCTCCCCGGCGCGGGCAGGGGCTCCTGCAGCCCCGGCGCCGCAGCAAATCAAAGGAACCATCAGGCGCCTCATGTCCCCGCTCCAGATGGGAAGTGACATTTCTGCGCTCGTCTTTTGTCCCAGCCGCCGCGGGGATGCGGCGCGGGGCTTTTCACGGACCTGTCAGGGCTGCTCCTGCGGATCGAGGATCTGCCCGGTATCGGCCCGGCAATAAAAACGCCTCATCCGTCTCGCGGCCCCAAACCCAAAGCCGCAAACGTGCCGCTTCCCCCACGCCAGGGGATGAAGGAGCCGGCGGGAGCGGGGAGCCGAGTCCGGCCGCGGCCCCCGGCCCTCCGTGACCTTCCCGGCTCGGAGGCCGCTAACTTTGCTCCCGGATAATCCCAAGGGCAGGGACAAAGGCTCCGGCGAGCAGCTGGGTGGGGGGTTTCGTTCCTCCCAGCCCGGCTCCCCGGCGCAGCGGGAGTCCCCCCTGCCCTGCCCGGATTTCCAGCCCGGGAGGATGCGGAGCGCGGGGAGGAAAGCGGGAGCCGGGAGGCAGCCGGCCTTCGCCCCCGCACCGGCTCCCACAACTTCCCTGCTGAGCAGCCGGCCTCCCCCGGGGGACCCCGTTCCCGGGGGGCACCCTGCTGTCCCCATCCCGGTGGGGGGGGCACGGGGATCTCCCCCAGGCAGGCACAACGGGGCTGTTTCCCCCGGTTTTGGGGGCAGCGGCGGAGAGGGGCTCCACGGCCCGGCCAGGGCCCAGCAGGGCGAACGGGGGCGGCTGCATCGCTCGCGCTCGGGCCGCAGCCGGGCAAGTTTCCTTGCTAGCGACGGGGGCGACGGCCCGAGCGCGGCTGGGGGAAAGGGACCGGGGGGCCCCGGGCCGAGGGGGCGGCTGAGGCTCGGGCTGCTCGGGGGAAGGGGCGTGAGCGGGGCCGGGGGCAGCGCGGAGATGCTACAGCGGTGGAGGGGGGAGGCACTGCCCGTGCTCGGCTAAGTGCCCCCCTCGGGCAGGGCAGGGCAGGGCAAGGCGGGGGGGGGAAAGTCCATGGCGCCAGGGCCGGGCCGGCTACTCACCTCCGCCGCCCGTCTCTGCTCACTCCGGGCCCGGTTCCCGGCGCATCTCCTCCGGCTGCCGCGGCCCGCTGCCCGCCCCGGTCCTGCCCGCAGCCCCGGTCCTGCCCGCGCCCCCAGACCGGCCTTGCCCTGCCCAGCCCTCGCCCCCGGCCGGGCCGGGCCGAGCCGAGCCGAGCCGAGCCCTGCCCGCTCCCTCGCCCTCTCCCGCTCCCGCCGCCGCCGCCGCCGCTCCCGCACCCCCCGCTCCGGCCGCCGCCGCCGCTTTGCAACTTGTTTGCTACAATAACAAAAGGAGAAGCCGGAGCGCGTGAGGCCCTGGCGCGCCGCAGCCAATGGGAGGCGCCGTGACAGGCAGCAGCCTCGCCGCCAGCCAATAGCGGCCGCGCTAGCAGGGCGGGCGGGGGCTGCTGTCTGCTCCCCAGACTGATCCATTTCCCGGCCCCCCCCGGCCGGGCGGCGGCGGCAGCGGGCGGCGGCAGCGGCGGCGGCAGCGGGGCCCCGGACAGGGCGGAGGCGAGCCCGCGCCCGCCTTCCCCTGCCCCGGCGCCTGCTCGCCGCCCCGCCGGCACCGCGGCCGAGGTCGCCGGGCTCCGCCGCTGCCCCGGCGCGGCGCAGGGAGGGGGCCGGGAGCGCGGGGAAAGGCTCCCGGGACGCAGCACCCCCTGCCCTGACACACGCTGCCAGCAAGCGAGGTCGGGGTGCGGCACCGAACAGGGCCCCGGGGGGGTGGGGGGGGCAGCAAGAAGAGCAACCCCTTCCCCTGCAGACTTACACCCCCAAACCCGGTCCGCTTTCCTGGCTGAAGGCCTTCGCGGGAGACCTGACGCTCCGCAGGCTCAGGGCTCCCCGGAGCCAGCAGGCAGCAAGAGGAACGCGCGGGCTTCAGCGACACGCACGCTCGCAGGAGCCAGGAAGATGCCTTCATACTCAGCGCCTAATGCAATAAATACAAGAAGCAGCCAAAAAGCTCTGGTAGATACTTGGCCGAGCAGCTCTGAGAGCTGCTCCCCCCCCCCCCCCCACGGGTGCAAGCAGGCAGTCAAGCACCATCCAGTGGCCAAAATAAGAGTTCACAGAGCACAGTGTTTTGCTGAAGCTGTGATTGTGCAAAGTACTTTCCCCCCCTCCGACTTCCCAGCATTTTTAACTCCCAAGTTCCTTTTCAGTGGATTTTCCCAAGCACTTACATCTGTAAACATTAAGACTCGGCTGGGGAAGTATAATTCAGGAAGGAGACCAAAACACAGTGGTTTCCTGAAAGTGATAACAGGTATTCCAGGAAAACACAGGAAAGTATCAGTATCTTGGAGTCTTAAAGCAGGGAACAGTGTTACGATAAAGCTGGACACACCAGCACACCTAGCGAGCTAAGCCACTCTTACTTCTTTCTGCAAACTGAAGAGTTCAGGGTCCTCTTAGCCCTTAAAAATGTCCTGATAAATTTGGAAAGTTAAACATTTCAGCTCAAGCACAAAATGTTTAAAGCTCCTCTCCTAGGTGGGCAGTGTTAAGAGTATCTCGTGAATTTTTTGGCTAAGATGAAAAGCTTCCAGATGGCACCAGAAGCTCTCCCTGCCTTTTCCGATGGGGCCATTTAGTAGAACCAGTTGCTGGGAGTGTGACCTGCACTTTTACCTACGGCACTGCATCAGTGTGCAGGAGAGGGTAAGGAAAGAAGCGTGCCTGCACCATCGTCACTGCCAGCGAGAGCAGTTACAATACCCGGACGCAAGGGGTTGTCAAGGAGGAGCACGCAGCTATTCACCAGCCCTTTGTACTGTATTCCCTGTGCCAGGAGCAGCAGACGAGCAATATCCTGCATGCGGAGGCTGGAAGCAGCAAGGGTTGACCACTCCCACCCCAGGAGAACCGAGGTTTCGTGTTGCAGCCCGGCTCTGCCAGCGCAGATGAAGGCGCGATTAGGGACTGCTCTATTCCGGAGCACATTCCAAAGAGTGGTTGTGATGTCTCGTCTTGCAGTGGAGGATACAAGCTTACTGGCTTCCTTTTGCCCCCTATAAAGCAGATTCATCTCAGGGTACCAGATAAGAGACCAGCAGCAAAAGGCACTACTTATGATTTACAGCATTTCAAGGGGAAAAAGAAAAAACCCAGAGTCCACATCATTTTTACAATTATTTCTCCTTTGTTACAACAAACCAGAAATACAAGATTCCATTGAAACTGGAACAGTTCACAGAATGGCTGAACTTAAAACTTCAGGACAGAGGGAGGAGCAGACCCCTTCTCAACTTCCAAAACCAATCTGGGTTAAGTGCACACAGAGTTGGTCTGATTTGAAGATTCAGTTTTGGTTACACTGAAAGGTAACAGCGTTCATTAGCAAACGAATTTTGGACCCCGTGTTTTAAAGAGACAGTTCTACCATGATTTTCTTTCACAGGTGTAATTTTATGTTCCTACTTCCAATTTCTTTAAATAAACATTTGCTCTTTTCCAGATCAGTATACAGAAACCACTGGTGCCATCCATTCAAAACACGATACAACAGAAATTCAAACTTTATCTAAAAGAAGAAAAAAAAGCAAACCAAAAAAGCCTTCAACCTGAAAGTCCTCTGCACTACTTTTTAACAGAATGCTAGCTATCAACAGAGAGGAACTTTTGGTACGAAACAAGAAGCTTGGCAATGTCTACAGAGGAGCACTATACCTAAAACCCGACTTGACTGTTAGCCCTGCTGGGAGGAGTTTTGGTAGGCTTGCTTCAGAAGGATCAAAACAAAACTGCAGGTGTAGGACTTGACCATTCAGTCACACTAAGGGATAACACCTATCCCAAAATGTAACCATGAAGTGTAATAGGCACAAACACGTGATCCCACACCTTATATTCAGCACCAGCGAGCACTTCACCTAAAGCAGCACAGACTGTGGCATGCATGCAGCGTTTCCCTTCATGCGCGCTAAAAGAACCTTAGTGACCAGTGCCGCCTGGTTGGAGCCTTGGACACATGCCAGCATTGATGTCAGTGGATTAACTGCAACAGATCTGTCACATTCTTGTTTGGAGTAGTTAGGAAAAAAATATAAAAAAAGAAATAATCAAAAAAAGTTTCATACAACACATAGTATCAAAGTGTTAGAGGAACACACTAAAGTCTGATCTCTTGGTAGAACAGGGTCGCTCCCTATTCCTGCAGGTCCTTCCAGCACGAATCAGGGTTTCCATTTTTAGCTTATGGGTATTGACATACACACTAATTTTGACAACAGTCTCTCAGAACAACCTTCAGTCATTTGTTTCTGGGTCTGTCTGAGCCATGTAAGCATCCAGCTCAGCATCGAGGTGTCCTTTTGTTTTAGACATGTAAGCATCTAATTGGTTGTCCAGCTGCTCCTTGGTCAACGCAGGACGTGCCGATCCTCTTCCTCGTCCTCTGCCTCTGCCACGACCTCCAAAGCCCCCTCTTCCCCGGCCTGCCATGCCACGACCTTACAGTGAGACAAGATGACAGTTACATACTACACCACACAGAGCCTCAGGGTCTGGCACAGCTATATTCCTCCGGAAGAGCTACAGCAGTCACTCCTCAGCGCCTGCACATCACAGCACACTTGCCAGTGCTGCTTCAGCATCTCTGAGCTCAAGTCATATGCAGCACCGCTTAAGCAGCTCCCCCACAGCCTGCCTCCAAAGCCTGGGCAGTGCAGTTTCTGCTGAGTTAAAGTTGCTCTCCAGGCTGCTTCTGTTTCAATCTAGAAACCCAAATGGACATTTGATCCACAACTATCTGCTACGCTCTCAGCTCATGCTACCATCTCACCTGCTTGTATTCCACTTCCACCTACGCTTTGCATGTTTTTTTCTTTCTGGTGGAATGCACTAGTCATCCAATGCCTTCAGACCCGTGGGACAGATACAAGTTTTTGGCAAAGCGGTAATGCTCCCAACTAGTACAGGCAAACTTACTACAAATACCTCAAATTTAGAGCCAGTTTCAGACTACTTCTGAAGTAGAATAGCAAGAGACCACATTGATGAGTATTCATTCATCAGGCTAAGAAATACAGCTAAAGCTACAAACCAAAATTTTTGAGGGAGAGACAGGTTCCTGAAGACTGCTCTAACTCCTAGAAACATTTGGCCGATCTCAAAGTCACACAACTTTTGCTTAACAGAAAGAGCATTTGGCTGATGTTCTAATCAAACATCTGTGCAAAGCATTAACAATCTTAGCATCAACAGCTGTCTCCTGTACTTCCTCCTGTATGCCTAGTTTACTCTGATCCTTCTCTGTCGTTGTTGACAGTGAAGAGTTTATTTACCCAAGACTTGCTTCATATCAATGAAAACTTAAATTTGAAGTCTGAAATTGAATCATCATAGAGGAAGCTGCTCACTGGCATGTAGGGGTTTAGGTTCTCTCCTCTATTAGTTCTCCCCATCACTCACCAGTTATTTTAAAAGCCTTATGGTTTACAAAGGCTAGACATAATTTGCTCTTTCAAATGCGAGAAGACAGTGCAGTCTTCAGTTCATGAAAATACTCTGTCTCTACTACTATTCAAAGCATCCAAGCAGCTACAGTGCTATCTGCAGGAGTGGACAACTTCACTGATACTCCCCAAAACCCCTCTGGCAACAGTGAAACAGTTAAGGATCTCATTTAGGCACAAGGCTTGCTAAAATGTTTCAGAAGAGGAAGCCTTCCTTTAGTACTACACTGAACACCACTTCAAGAATGGAGGGGTTTTAAGTCTGCACGTACTTACATATGCTAACCTGAAACAGGAAGATAAGAATTAAAACTTATTCCGACTTATTCAGCAGCAATGCCCTCACTCCTGAAGTTTGTGCTCACTAACCTCTGCCACCGAGTCCTCCACGGCCCATGGCTCCTCTGCCTAGACCACCTCTTCCAGGGCCACCACGACCTCTAATGCCACCTCTTCTCAGGCCCATCCTTGGGGATATACCACGTCCTCCCCGAAGCAGACTCTGACCTTCAACAGAGTAAAGAAATTCAAGTTAGGCAAAGAAATTATTTTTAACACTGAGCAAGTCATTGTATTAATCAATGCTTAGAAGGCAACAGAATCAGAGTCAAGCTGTAAAAAAAAAAAGACGGTATCACTGTCTGCTCACACATGAGCAGCTACAATTCAGCTACGGTACTGACCTCTGAGTGGGATTCCTCCTCTCAGCAGAGCTCTTGCTCCACGCCCACCACGCATGGCTCCTCGTGGCAAGCCTCTCTGCCCCATAGATATTCCTCTTCCTCCCATGGCTCCACGAGCAAGCGGTCCCGCTGGTCGGCCTAACCGTGCCTGAATGTTACTTTTACCGAGGCGCTGCTTTAAGCTCTTCTGGAATAGAAGATTTTTAAGGAACAGGAAAGTCATGCAGCAATCCCAGACTTACAGTGTAAACAGCATAGCAAGAAGCGTCACAGATCAGCAATAAGTCCGTGTGCGTGTATAACTACAGGGTCACCACCTCTCCACAATATACTCAAGTCTCAAAGGGAAGACAATCAAACCCGCTTAGGGAGGGATAATCTGTGAAGGTCAGAGAACAAAGACCTTTCCTGGAAGAAGCTCGCAACTTAAAAGGAAATATTTTTCTCCATTTTTAGCAGTGCTGCCCAGTCCAAATCAAAGCAGACACTTAATCCACAAGGCAGCCTAATAATGCTTTTTGCTGGAAGGTTACAGTATCAGCGATTAGCTCAAGTAAGCCTCTGAGATAGAAAGTAACTACCACCCCTACTGCAGAACAAGCCTAACCTACCTCTCCAGAGCTGGTGACATCTGTGCAGCCAAATGCCACGACCATCAGCCCCACTGACCTACTGCTACAACCCTTTCTTGGCTGGCTTCCACAAAGACTAACAGACAGCTAGGAAATGCATGAACTTTTCCACATGTTTTAAAGAGAAAACTCTATACAGGAGGAAGTCATCCTCACCAAAGCAACAGCATAATAATGATCTTGGCTTGTGCAGCTTTTACAGTGGAGTTTGTGTCCCGTATGCCCAGCCACCACAGGCTCCATTCCACAGGCAGAGCTGGCTTACCTTGGGACACTGTAGCTGCTCCTGGCCTCAACTGCCTGTACCAGAACTGCTGCAGGAATACCTCAACTGCCAATTTAAATCTCAGTTTGTTAACATACCCTGGTACCAGCAACCTGGTCTGTCTTTGCATGGCAGGCTATGGTTTCTGTAGCAACTGCTGAACCCCACAAAGAGCTTCCCCTGAAGCACGTGGGAACCTTTATGGTTGTCTCCAGAACAAGAGCTCTTGGTCCAAAGAAGTTAAAGCAACACGGATCAGTCTTTTACCACAGGTTTCAAGACTCACTTAAATTGACTGCTTGACAGCTTTACAAGCCCAGTTGACCCAAGTCTGTGAACAGCTGAACTGGTCCCTCTAAGAGCAGTATCTTCTGTAGCAGTAATAGGATTTAAGATTCACTGCCTCAGAGCTTAGACATTCATTCACTTTTCCAACAGCTGCAGCAGACAAAGATGTTAGCATCTCTTTTGCCCAGCTGAGCTGGCAGAATGGAACTGGAAAGTATGTTTATGTTCCAAATCCAGTTCTTAGTTTACATCACTTACCATAGCAGTTTAAGATAAGCTGCTGGACTTTGCACTGGAAGAACCTAAGAGCGCTTGCCTTTCTGCTTTACTAGAAGTGCTCAGCATGGTAGCATCTTGGTCTGCTCCAGCTACTAAGCAAATGCACGTCTAGAACCACAGCAAGTATAAAAGCTTTTAGATAAAAAACACAGCAGGCATACATAAACACATATGCACGCAGATGTGGAAGATGCAGAACACAAACCCACAAAGCCAGCACAAGCAGTGCTCCACAGCAGTTTGAAGAAGTACTTTTCTGAAGCACAGGTGACCCAGCTCTGAAATCAATGCTCCCCTACACTTCTGGATGTAGCGCACCCAAAGGCAGCAAAAAAAAAAGCTCCCGGTGATACCATGTATATTACTTGTGGAAAAACAAATCATGCACTACATCAACTTCCAAAGCAGCTTGCGATCGTCAAAGGACGACCCAACATTAACTGGATTTCCCCACAAGGCCCTTCCATAGTCCTCCCTTGCAACTGGGCAGAATTCAGGGCAGCATTTAATCCTAGAAGATCATGAAAGTACACCCACGCCAGACGGGCTAATGAAACAGGTAGCAGAGCTAAGCCCAAAGGTTAGTTCTTTCCTGTTCTTCCATAGCACCTCAATTTAGCAAGCAGTCACTTTACACTATAAACCCAGTTTAACTTACCACTTGTGACATTCTTTCTTAAGGTTTCAACAGATTTTTTTTTTTAAAACAGAAAATCATTTAGACTATCCATTTACACAGCTTTTGTTTACAAACTCTGTAAGGATAACTGGCACCGCAGTCTGGTTTTTCCAACAGAAGTCTCAAAAGATCTTAGAACGCAGTTATATTCCTCTTTATCACAGAGCCCCCAGTGCTAGCATGTGTGGCAGATTTAAGTATTCCAGCTATTCGATGAAGCAGCTCAGCTAAAAACCTTCCAGGGCTTTCTCCTGGTGTGCTAGATAACATAGAAAATTGCATTTAACTACTACTGTAGTCAAGTCATGCAGTGCTGCCATTTAAACTCAGTACACAGCTGCGTACCACTACCCTGCAGGTTTCAATTTGCACATACATTTCCAGCGAATCATTCCAACTCTTCCATTTAAACAGGTTTACAACTTGCAACAATCCTTTCAGTCTCACAATGAACGAACTCTAGTAAAACAGCTAACTCTTCTGTATGTTATTTTTAATTATTGCTGTAGCATGGTATTGCCCACCTCAACCGCCTCCCCCATCTTCCCTAAGTCCAGAGCTATGGACAAGCACATTGAGTACAGCAGAGGAATCAAAGGCGTTTGTTTTCTGTTCTACAGACAAAAGCCAATATGAGGGCCACACAGTAACCTGCAGTACTAATCACCAAAATATGGAATGATAAAACACTTTTATATAAGGAGAATGTTGCACTATTCCTTAATTTAAGTGAGCCCTGAATTCTAGTATGCACGAGCAATCAAAATCAGAGTTTGTTCATCTGGTCCTTGCAGCCAGCTGTTATCAAGGGAGTGCACCAAGAGAGGGTGGTGTTGGGGATGGGAGCAACCAGCCTCAACTGGATAGTAAGTACTGGAAACAATCTGCAGCAATTGTAGCTGCAGCTAGATTGAGAGGTGAAGCACTCAGCAGATCCAGAAACTCAGAATGAGAACATTTCTCTGAAAAAATAGAGAGGAGATATGAACAGCCAGCACAAAAATGATTAACTCAGTAATATTAACCATAAGATACAAAGCACTACTTATCTTAAGCAAAAATGGAATTTTCTGTTAGCCCCTTATGTCTCATCTTTAACTTTCAGGGACATTTTCCAAAATCCACCATATCCTGAAAAGCCATCAGCTGGCGACAGGCATCATCAACTGGCTGCACTAGAATATGATACTTTCTCTCACCTGTTTAAGTTTCAAAGCAGCCTGGACAGAAGGTCTATTCTCCATCTGCTGGGCCAGTCTTCTGTTTCTGGCACTGGCTAGCTGCTGCTGCTGCTGCATGGTAGCCCGAATATTCACTGGCATCGGCTGTTTGTTCTTCAGCATGTTAGTAAAGCTTCAAGGTCGAATAAAATGGGTGTTTAAATAAAGCTTTATTACACACATTTATTGGCATTTCATGGTTCTCAAGACTGGATCTCCAGATCCCATGAACCTTATGTAAAGAGTGGTACTTAGGTCACATCATATGCGAGTTACGTATTTCTTGTTTTCCACAAATGTGCAAGAACTGGAAACTTAGAAATGATGTGTATTAATTCAGAAGTGATAAAGTTTTAGGTTACTGATTTTAGAAATGGAAGAAGGAATGAAAACAAGCAATAAGCAGAGATGACCATGACAGATGAGAGAGGACACTGCAAAGAAGTAGAAAAGCAAACTGAAATCTGACTGCAAAATCCAAAATAACCTCAAGGAGTTTAGAAAACTATTTAAAGACTCAATGCCAGAAGACAGTTTTATAAAAGACACTGCCCTGAGAACAGACTGGTATGCCTCTGGCACACCACGGAAGTGGTGCCATAAGAAACACCACCATCTGAGGGTACTCATTTATAAAAAACAGTTCATTTGCCAATTTCTTTGGTACATGAAGAATCTGCTGCCTTTAAGAGCTATAGGGATTAGAACATACAACAAGATGGTAAGCTTCCTTAGCAGCAACCCAGCAGCTTTCTACTGCGTCCTGGAAGCTACCCAAGACAGCAAAATAAAGCTCTACAGAATGAGTAATATGGACTGACCAAACCACAACAGGCAAACAGGCATTCACTGCACTGCACCTCACTATTCCTCTTTCCAGGATAAAAGCCAAGCACTGATTCAGACTAAATCTCACTGCAGCACTTGCTGGAACAGGAACTGCATACAAATGGTTCATTTTTCCCTGGCTTAATGATATTAACATAGTTAATCCAAGAGTGATTAGTGAGAAAATGAAATATAACTGAAGCACCACTGTTAGTTGTCACTGTAGAACCACAAAAAGCTTAATGGCGTGGAAAAGCAGAAGGATATTCAACAGAAGTAAAGAAATCAGCACCAAGAAAAGAGAGAGATGGAGATGGAGCAAAGCATTTGCCTCTTACAAGGCCCCAAACATTGTTAAAGGGTCTTTGGGCTTGTTTAATGGCCGGCTGCATGCCTCTTACAGGCCAGACCACATGCACGTGTGTCTGCCTCGGACAAAGCAGCAGGCCTACTGCAGCTTAGGTAACATGCTACCATACTGCAGCGTCAGCTATATAAATGTAAAAACATGTGGAAGAAAAAGGGAGGGTGCGAGGTTTCTCTTTTTTGTTATAACACATCCCACCATATTTATGTGTTGAATAGTTTAATATTAACTGCTATGGATAAATTTCTCCAAAACAATTGCCCTTTTAACCTTGTGTACCACATCTGTTGCAGTTTAAGACAGAGGTGCATAGCCATCTGCTTGTTTTAGTGAGGTTAAAACAGGGCAGAAACCACGTTGGTTTTTGGAAACCAGACAGTGATAATTAAGTAAAAAATTTCTTATGAGCTGAAGCTGCTGTTGGCTTCCTCACCGCTCGTTCAGAGACATCTTGGTGGTGCTCTTTAGCACAACCTTCGGTGCTGACTGTGCAGCCATCTTCAGATCAAGAGAATCTGCAAAACACGAGAGCCCGATTTAAAAAACAGCAGGAGAACTCACATTTACTTGGTTAAACATTCAAAAACCTGCATTCCGTTTCAGGTTCTTTTGTGGAGAGAGCCAAGAACTTGGCAAATAACACTCTATTGATGCTTTTCTCAAGTTTCCTAGGCCATTATCATGATATGGTAAGCTTAATAGACTAACAAGCTATGCTATCTCATCCCTTATTAAATAGTCTTCTTTTCAGAAAGGGAAGATTTGCCATTGGCAGGAATAACACTGCAGAAATAGTTCATCAGCAGCCAAGATGGCACCCAAACATCTTGCTTGGTACTGCACCTAGTGACACTTCTACAGCTTCTAAGCAGTTAGCATCAATAAAACAGAAAAATGGGGTTTCCATCTTAAACAGATGCATACCATGCATTTGGTAATAAAATTCAAAGCTTATCTGAAGACTCCTTTTCCTACAGAAGACCTATATACTTTCAAAATATTACAGTCACATCCCCTCTTACTACCTTAAGATTGCCACAGCTGGGCTGGACAGGGTCACCCGTATGTTTGTGCAATTACTTCAGCTTCCGAGTATGTGATACTCTAATAGGCAGCTCACCAGCGGTCACAATGCGGCTCTCTAATACGAAATCTTGTCACGCTGCTCGTGAAAGCAGCAAAGGGATTTAAACTCAGCTGTTATTATCTTTGGATCAGAGCGCAAGTTTTAGCGGTGATGACTACAACTTAAAACGCTACGGACTACAGCTCAAACCCGCTAGCTGTTCAAATCAGTGCCTCATTTTTATAATTAGTAATGCATCTAGCGCTTAGATGACTAGGGAAAGCACTTATTCTCAAACTACCAGTAACAAATAAAATTTTTACGATGTTCCACAGTCCACTCAGCTATAAATTGAGCTAATAATCTGCTGCACCACTTTCTCCTCCCCCCCCCCCACCCCGAGGGATGGGGGCAAAGAGGTGTCTCAAAAAAAGCCTTTTTCCCCTGCCCACACAAACTCCACAGTGCAGGTGGCGGAGAAACTCCGCTGACAGGTGCCCACCGAGCAGCCGGGGCGGACGGCACCCGCCGAGCACCAGGCCCGGGGAGCAGGGCGAGGCCTGGCCCTGCCGGTCCGGCCCCATCCGAGCCACCTTGCGAGGCCCCAGGCGGCGAGCTCAGGGCAAAGCACCGCATTTCCCCCACACGCGGCGGGGACCCACCGCCTGAGGCCACCCCGCGGCCCCCCGCCTCCCCTCAGAGAGACGAACGGCCCCGGGCTCCGCCGCAGAGGCCCCGGACAGATCCGGCCGCTCTTACCGAAGCAGACGGTCGCCAGGTCTCCGGTAGGGGCTGTCTGGATAGCTGACGGGTGCGTGGGTGGGGTGCGGGGCTCGCTCCGGTCCCCTCCGCCCGCTCCCGCCGCACTCGAGCGCCCGCGACAAAATGGCGGCGGCAGCAGCCGCAGCGCCCTCCCTTTTCCCCCTCTACCGCCCGCGCCGAGCCGGGCAAAATGGCGGCGGCAGGGCGCAGGGCGCAGGCGTCGGGCCGCGCGCGTGACCACGCCCCCGCCGGCAGGGGGCGGGGACGATCTGCTGACGCAATCACCGCCCCCCTCGGCCATTGGTGCCCTGAGGCGCGGAGGGAGGGGCCTCGGGGAGGGGGCGGGGCCACGGCGGGGGCGGTGGGGCCAGCGGGAGGCGCGGGCTGGCGGCAGGCTGAGGCCGGCGGCGCGGCGCGGCGCGGCCCGTCCCGCTCCGTCGAAGCCGGGCGCCGTTTTCACACCCCTCCGCGGCCGTGGCACGTGTGGGGCGGGAGCCCCAGGGGCCCTGCCCGCCTCCCCCGCCCCGGGGGGGGGGGTGCACGGATGCCCCGCCGGGCCGCCCCAGGGTGGGGGCGCGGGGGGGGTGAAGACCCCCGAGGGGGCCCACGGGATGCTCCCGCCGCCCTCCCTCCATCCCTCCCTCCCGCTCCTGCCGCCCCGCGCTGCCAGACCCGGCGTGTGGGGGGTCCCCGGCGGGAGGGGAAGGGAACCTCGACCCCCCCCCTCCATGGGGGCACAATGCCAGCGAGTCCCAGCCCACGGACACCCCCCCCCCCAATGCCCCAATCCCGGTGCCCCCCACGCCGCCCCCATCCCGGCAACCAAGGAGGTGACCACACGCCGCCAGCCGGGTCGCTGCCTTTATTGCGGAGCTGGATGCCGGCGGGATGCTCCGGGAGCGAGGGGGTGCGGAGGGGTGGGGGTTGCGGTGGGGGGGGGGGAAGCTCCGCGTTTCGTGGGGGGGGGGGGGGGCCGGACGGGGCGGCCCGGCTCAGGCGTTCTCCCAGAAGAAGGTGTTGCAGGCCACGGTGAGGGCGGCCACCAGCACCACGTACTCCTGGAAATCCACCTCCCCGTCGCCGTTCTCGTCCAGGTCCTGCATGATCTTCTCCACGGCGCCCGCGTCCTTCTGCGTCTGCGGAGGAAGGGGCAGAGGGCGAGCGTCGGGGCTCGGCGAACCCCCCCGGAGGCGCCCGGGCGGCCCGCGCGGCCCGCGCCGGCCCCTACCTCCAGGAAGCAGCCCAGCTCGCTCTGCAGCAGCTCCTTGAGCTCCTTCTTGCTCAGCTTGTACTTGTCGCCCTCCTTGCCCGAGTAGTGGTGGAAGACGTTGATGAGCGTCTCCATGGCCCCCTCCAGCTGCGACGCCATGGCTCCGAGTGCGCCCGGCTGCGGCCGCCCGGGCACCTTAAATAAGCTCCAAGCCCCCTCCCTCCGGGAGGATCCGATGGCCGCAGCTGGACAGCCCGGCTGGCACCGCCGGGACGTGCCGCGGGGGCCGGCGCGCGGGGTGCCCGCTCCAGCTCCGGCCCCGGCTCCGGTGGCCTTTGCACCCCGCGGATTTGGCGGCACGGATGCCAGGAGCTCCGCGTCCCCCCTGCGCTGCTAAACCTCCGTCCCTAATTGCCCCCCGTGCCTGAAATGGGATGAGCCGGGCGCTGCCCGGAGCGAGGTGCCGGGTGCGGGGGGGGGGGGGGCACATCCATGCATCCATGCACGCCGCGGGGGGCAGCGGGGACCCCCCACCCCAGCCGGCTTCGCCCGCCGGGTCCGGCACCTGGCGGGGATCCCCCATCCGTTGGCCCCCTGGCTGCCGGCCCCCGGGGTATCCGGTGTCCTCGGAGCCGGCCGCGGCTGGGGGGGGCCGGCGGGGGCTATCGGGTGACGCAGCCCTGGCCCCTCGGGGCCGCCCGGCCCCCGCGCGCAAAAAGGCCTTTTGTTAAATTAAAAAAAAAGCCCCACTATCCCTGCTGGAAAGGTTGCTGCAGCAACCGCGGGGGCCAAGAAACCGGATTCCCCGGCTGGCATCAGCGGGACCGATAATCCCGGCTCTCGTTACGGGCCAGCGTCCGCGCGGGAACGGCCCCGGAGCGGGCACCGGGCGCCCCGGGCTGCCGGGTGGGTGCTGCCTGCGCCGGCACCGGGCGCCGGGGCCCTCGCCTTTTCGCAAGAGCCGGGTGGTGCCGGGCTCTTTATCCCAGATTCCGATCCTCGTTGGGAGCTAATTATATCCTGCTCCCTCCGTCCCGCCTCCCGCTTCCACCATGCGCCACGGCCTCCGGCTTCCTGTCCCTGCGGTTGCGCAAGGTGGGGAAATGGGAGAGATCCCGCCGTTTCCGAAGCCCGGCGCGGGGGCGGAGGGGAGGGAGGAGGCGGTGGGGTTCCCGCCGGACCCCCGGCCGCCTCGCAGCCCCGGGGGTCTTGGAAGCGGCGGAGGGGAGCGGGATCCGCTTGGCGCACGCGCGCGGCCGCGCGTCTCCGTGCATCCTGCGTCCGTCCGGCTACGCCGTGCGGTGCAAAAAACCCCCTTTGCGGCGAGGGCAAACGGCGGCCGGACGCGCCGCGCCGGCCTCTGATCCCGGCTTCCCGGGGCGCGCCGCCGTGGCGAAAGCACGCCCGACATGTCCGCACTGGCGGGCGCCCCGGACGAGCTCTTACCAAACCGGGAGCAGCGGGGGACGTGCCAGCGGGTTTACACACACCTTGGAACAGGTTCCAGCCTCTGCGACTCCCCTGCTCTCCAGTTAAACCAGTTGCTCCAGTTGCTGGTGCCGGGGCTGGGCCCATCTCGTCTCCCCGGCCCACGGGCTGCGCGCGGAGGAGGCTCGCGGGGAGCTTTTCCGAAGGCACCGGCGTGCCACGGCCTCCGGGAAGGGGCTCGGATGCAGGGGGCCGCCGGCCCTGGGATGCTCTGCTCCGGCGGTCCCGGGAGCAGCCGCTGCTCCCGGCCCGGCTCCGGGGTGGCCGCGGCGGCTGCTCCCGCCTGGCCCCCATCCCGGCACCCCGAATTCCAGGGCCGGCACGTCATGGTCCCGCCTGGCACCCGGGGCCGGTGACTCACCCCCGGGCTGTCCCCGTCCCCGACCCCGCCGGGCCTGACTCACCCCGGCGCTTCCCCAAAGCCGGTGCCCGTGTCCCGACGTGGGGCTCAGCGGAAGTCCCGGCTCCGGCCGCTGCCGTCACCCCGGGGCAGAGGGACAGGCCGGATGGGACCGCAGGAAACCAATTCCTGCCCCGTGAGCTGGTGCCGCGGGCGGGTGGGGACCGGGATGCTCCGTGCGGGCAGGAGCCTCCTATCCCCGTGCCCAGGCGGAGTGAGTGCGTCAGGGCTCAGCGAAACCGGGCTGGCCCCAGCGGGGGCGTCCCCTGGGCCGGGGTCCCCGGAGCGCCTCCGGCAACCGCGGAGGCATCGGCGGCAGCCCACCCGGCTTTCCCGGCGGATGCCACCTCGGCACGGCCCGGTCGCCTCCATCCCCTGCCGGGACGATGCCGGGGCCTGGGGGTGGCCGGGCGTTTCGGCGGCGGGTGCCCACGTCCCGCTCCTGTGGGAACGGCCCTTCCGGAGTGGGGACCCGCTCCGGCTCCTGCGCCAGGTGGAAACCGGCCAGGGCTATCATGTTAAAAATATATGATGATTAAAGGAAAACACTCGGGCAATTCCCACCCCCTAATTAATTTGGATTAATTAATTTTTTACAAAGCCCACTATTAATAGGGATGATGTCAGCGGGCGGCTGAGTCACCACTCTCACTTGGCGCGGGTCGAGCTCGCCCGGGTCCGCGGCGGCGGTGCCGAGGCCGGGCTGCGGGAGCCGGCTCCGGGGGCGAGGGGACGGGAGCAGGAAGATCCGGGCCGCGGTGCTGCGTTCGGGCCCCCGGAGCAGCCCGCTCCGTGTCGGAGCAGAGCCCGGGCTGCGCTCGGTGCACGTGTGGTTTAATGCTCCCCAAAAAGGTGCCGTTTGGGAGCGAGTGGCGGCTTTCGGCCGTGCTGAGCCGAGCTCTCCCGGCGAGGTGGCGTGGGCGCCCGGATCTGCCGGCAGGTGCCGAGCTCCCGGGGCCGCGGTCCCATCCGGCTCTGCCGGCCGCGTCGGGGCCTGGCGGGATTGCAGCAGCGCCGTGGACTTGGGACCCTGCCTGCTCCGGGAGGAGGGAGGAGACGGCGGAGGGGGGCTGGCTCCGCTGCCGGGCGGTGTCCGTGCGTCCGGCCGCTGCGGGAAACCCTACACTCCGGGCTGGGAACAAAGCGCCGCGCTCTGCCCGGCTGCACTGCCGCCGCGCGTAAAACCCCGCGGGGGGCCGCGGCCGCCCGCAGCGCTCTGCCCGCCGCCGAGCGGGGTAAGTAGGGTGCGCTGCCCCGGCCGAGCGGCGCGGCAGCGCCCCGGCCCCCCCCCCCCCCCCCCACCGGGATCCCCCCCGGCCCCTTCCCGCTGCCCCCACGTGCAGAGGGGCCCCCGAACGGCTCCGACCCCTCGCTGCGCCGGCAGAGCCCCTCTCCGGAGCGTTTGGTCTGCGCGGCATGATCCCGCTCAGCCTCGCGGGGGCCGGCAGGAGCTGGGCTGAGACCTCGCAAACTCGTTGCACCTGGGGAAAGGGAAAAGGCCCCGTTCTGCCCCCCACCTCTTGCCCAAACCCGACTCCGGCCAGCCGGCCGCCCTCCCCGGCGGCACCGCGCGCCCCCCACCTCCGGCTCCGACCCGCCGCCGGCTCCTCTCGCCCCGCAGCCCGTGCGCCATGGCCGCGGCGGAGCTGACGGAGGTGGAGAGGGCCATCGAGAAGATCGTCGCCGTCTTCCTGAGCCACGCGGCGGAGCGGGGCCGCGCGGGCGCGCTGACGGCTGCCGGCTTCGAGGAGCTGCTGCGGCTCGAGCTGCCCAACCTTGCCAAGGTGACGCGCGGGGCGGCCGGGCGCGGGGTTCCCCGGGGCGGGCGCTTCCCGGGATTTGCAAGCCGGCGGGGAGGGAGGAAGGAAAAAGCAAAAGCAAAAGCGCTTCGTGCCCGGCCGCGCCGACCTCGGCCCTCCGTCCCCGCAGGACGCCCCGTCCCTGAACGCCAGGATGCGGGAGCTGCACGGGAGCGGTGACGGAGAGCTGCAGTTCGGCGACTACTGGCGGCTCCTCGGGGAGGTGGCCAGGAGCATCCGCAGGGATGGAGCTGGCAGCAGGACGTGACGGCCCCGGCGGGGGCACCCGGCCGCACCGCCCAGCGCGGCCCTAATAAACGAGGTTTTCCTGGAGCACCGGCGTCGCCTGGGTTATTAGCGGGGGCTAACGGGTGGGGGGGGTCGCGCCGTGTCGGGGAGGGGGGGGGAACTGCCCTCCCGCTGCCGTTCCCAGCGCCAGCCCGGCTCCCCGCCGGAATCATGGCGCAGGATGGGGGCAGCGGGGCCGTTCCCACGCGCGGCCGTGCCGTGCCGTGCCGTGCCGTGCCGTGCCGAGGCTCCGCGGGGAGCAGCGGAGGTGGCCGGGAAGGAGGCGTTTCCCGGCCCCACGCTGGCGCGGGGCCAGGCTCCGAAACGCGACGCCTTGCCCCACGCCGCAGCCGGCGGCGCGCAGGGAGCTGCCGCTCACGCCTCCCCGCCGTATAAAACCCCGGCGCGGCGCAGCCCGGCCCGCGCACGCCCCGGCCAGCCCGCCGAGCAGGTAAGCGGCCCCGCGCCGGGCTCCGCCGCCCCGGGGGGCCCCGCCGCCCCCGGCCGACCCGACGTCCCCCCCGCCGGGACGCGTCCCGGCAGCTCGCCGCGTCCCTCTCCCGCGCCCGGCCCTTGCCGGGACTCGCTCCCCAGCGCCGCGCCGGGGCGAAACCCTCCCCGGGGCCGAGCGCTGAGGCTGGTTTTCTCCCCCCCTCCCCGGCCGGACCCCAGGATCCCGCGCGGACCCGTTGGAGAAGGCACCGCAGGCAGGACCCCGCCGCCGCCACCACCGAGGAGCTATCGATCCGCCGGGAGCAGCATGGGCCAGTGCAACTGCCGCAAGAAGCGCAAGGTTGCTGTACACCGCCGCGGCACGGCCCCGGGCACAGGGGGGTGCGGAGCAAGCCGGGAGGCTCCCGGACGGAGCCGGGTGCCCGCGGAGGGGCTACTCCGGCGGGGGGGGGGGGGGGGCGGATGCTGCCCCGGCGCCGGGCTCGCGGCTGCTTGAAGGCTCTGGGAACCAGGCGGCTTTCTGCAGCCGGCGCCTTCGGAGCCCGGCTCGCTCTTTGCAAACTCTCCGAGGATCCCGAAGGGCAGAAAGCCTCCTGCTTTCCTCGGCTTTCAAACGGGAGGCGCCTCCCTGCGCGCCGGGGCGATGGGCATGCCAGGCCCCGGCTCTGGCGCAGGATCCAGCCCCAGCTCTGGTTTGCTCCGGGACAAGGTGCCGAAGATTGCTGGTTCCTTCTTAATGGGCACCTCCTGATGTGGTTAAATGGTGTTTAAAGGGGAAACCGCGGCGCCAAGTGAATCACCATCGTTTGGCTTCGGCTAATTAGCACCGGTGTCCGGGGAGCCCTGGCCGAGCCGCGCGCCGGGGGTGAGGGCAGGGACCGGCCCCGGCTCTCCGGGAGGGAGCCGGGATGGCAGGGAGCGGACCGCGGCCCCGACCCCGGCCCGGCGGCCGCCCGGGCACTGACTCACGCCTCCCGCCGCCGCTTGTGCAAACGAGAGGAAGAACCAGTCGGGACGGCGGCGGCGCCCCGTGGGTGTAGCGCCCGGGGGACGCCGGGGCGGCAGGTCCTGCCGGGGCGAGCGGCCTCGCGGGGAGGAGCAGATAGGAGGCAGTGCCACATCTGTACGGGGTATCACATCTGTATGGGGCATCACATCTGGACAGAGGGGCATAGCACCTGCATGGGCTGGGTCACAGCTGCATGGGCTGGGTCACAGCTGTATGGAGGGGTATCACATCTGTATGGAGGGGTATCACATCTGTATGGGGGTATCACGTCTGTATGGGGCGTACTGCAGCTGTATGGGGCTTGCATGTTGGGATGGCACATCTGTATGGTGGGATGGTGCATCTGTATGGTGGGATGTCACATCTGCATGGTGGGATGGCACATCTGTATGGAGCGGTAGCACATCTGCACGGCGGGTATCGCGTCCCCGCGGTGCTGTCCCCTCCGTGCGGGGCTGCCGGCTCACCGGCTCCCCCCCCCCCCCACCCCCGCGCAGGACTGCCAGGAGCTCACCGACGTGGAGCGGGCCATCGAGACTGTCATCAACCAGTTCCACTGCTACGCGGTGAAGGGCCAGAAGGAGTACCTGACCCCCAACGAGCTGCGCGAGCTGGTGGTGCAGAAGCTGCCCCACCTGGGCAAGGTAAAGGCGGCGCCGGCGGGGGGCCGGGGCGGGCGGGCGGGCGGGGGGGCCGCCGGCTCCCTGCGCCCCACTGACGCCCCTTCCGCCGCCCCGCAGTGCGTGGGGCCCCTGGATGAGAAGATCGAGTGCATGGGCGACCCCGACGAGGCCAAGCTGGAGTTCGGCGAGTACTGGGACATGATGGGCGACGCGGCCAAGGGCTGCCGGAGGAAGTAGAGGGCGCCGGGGACGGGAAGGCGCGCGAGGCCGCCGGCTCCGCACCGAGATGCTGCCGGCCCCGCCGGGCTGCGCGCGGGACCGGGCAGCGCCGCTCCGCGCAGGCTCGTCCCCTCCCGCGGCCCCGGCCGGGGCGCCTGGGTCTCCCCTCTGGCTCCGTCCCTCCCCTCTGCCGCCTCTCCGTCCCGTCAGGAATCGTCCTTCCCATCGCCAGCTCTGGCCCCGCCGCGGCGGAGGGAGGTGTGAAGGGTTCCTGGCCCCGGCCCTGGAGCTGCCCGTCTCCGTCCTTTCCTCCAGGGCCCCTGCCCCCGGGGTGCTCCCGGCTCTGCTCCCCCAAAGCCCTCCGACTCGCACCCGAAAGCCTCCGGTTGCAGGTTGCCGGCCCGGAGCGGCGCCGCAACAGGAGCTCGGCCCCGGCCCGGAGCCTCCTTCCCGCCCCGGCACGCTCCGGCCTGAGCCCGGCTGTGCCGCCGGCTGGGAGCCGGGCCGCGTGTGCCGCCGCTGCCCCGCGCCTGCCCACGAAGGTTCAGGATGCGGCGCCGAGGTGCTGGCTGCGCGGCGCTCCCCCGCCTGCCCCTCGCCGCGGCCTCCCCGGCCGGCGGCTTCTTACCAGCTCGCATCACTTGCAACCATTTTTGTATAAATTAATAAAGGAAAACATGGGAAAAGACAGTGCTGGGCAGCCTTGTTTGTCCTCCTTCGTGTGAGCGGGATGGGGGGGGAGCACGGAGGGACAGAGGCTGCAGCCGGTCCAGCTCTGAGCATTGCTTGCTGCCTGGCCTCATGGCCGCGCTGGCTCCTGCATGGAGCGTGAGGGTGCACAGTGCTGCAGGTGTGCACAGGGTGCTGCAGGTGTGCACAGGGTGCTGCAAGTGTGCACAGGATGCGGTGGGTGTGTGCAGGATGCTGCAAGTGTGCACGGTGCTGCAGGTGTGCACAGGGTGCAGTGGGTGTACACTGGACAACGCAAGCGTGCACGGTGCTGAAGGTGTGCGCAGGACGCTGCAAGTGTGCACGGTGCTGCAGGTGTGCACAGGGTGCTGTGGGTGTGCATGGTGCTGCGAGGGCACTGCCGTGCAGCAGGTGTGCATGATGCTGCAGGTGTGCGGGGTGCTGCAGGTGTGCGTGGTGCAGCGGGTGTGCGTGGTGCAGCGGGTGTGCGGGGTGCAGCAGGTGTGCGGGGTGCTGCAGGTGTGCATGATGCTGCAGGTGTGCAGGGTGCTGCAGGTGCGCGTGGTGCAGCGGGTGTGCGGGGTGCTGCAGGTGCGCATGGTGCTGCAGGTGTGCGTGGTGCAGCAGGTGTGCATGGTGCAGCGGGTGTGCGGGGTGCAGCAGGTGTGCGTGGTGCAGCAGGTGTGCGTGGTGCAGCGGGTGTGCGGGGTGCAGCAGGTGTGCGGGGTGCTGCAGGTGTGCATGATGCTGCAGGTGTGCAGGGTGCTGCAGGTGCGCGTGGTGCAGCGGGTGTGCGGGGTGCTGCAGGTGCGCATGGTGCTGCAGGTGTGCGTGGTGCAGCAGGTGTGCATGGTGCAGCGGGTGTGCGGGGTGCAGCAGGTGTGCATGGTGCTGCAGGTGTGCGGGGTGCTGCAGGTGCGCATGGTGCAGCGGGTGTGCGGGGTGCAGCGGTTGTGCGTGGTGCAGCGGGTGTGCAGGGTGCCCGGTCCCCGTGGCCAGCCCCAGCCCGGTGGGTCCCCTCCTGCGGGGCCGTGCCGAGCCGGCGCCTCGGCGGGTGCCCCCGTGCCGGGCTGCGGGAGCTCGGAGGAGACCCAATCCTGGGCTCAGAAAGACTCGTGTGCCACAACGCCAACGGTGAGATCTGCTGGGATCCTCCAGGAAAGCCTGGGATTCTGTGCGATGGCCCCCAGTCCCCCGCATCGGGCCGAGCCAGGGTTGGCGTGCGGCAGCATTCGTCGAAGGAAAAATAGAGCCCAAACCCGGACGCGAGGCGACGAAAGCTGCGGCAGCGCCGGCAAGGGGAGGGCGGCAGGCGCCACGGCCGCCGCGGCAGCGCCGGCACGGAGACTCGGTCGCGGAACGTCTTCTGCCGCCTCTCACCTTGGGGTGGATTTCACAACGAGAATGACTATTTATTGTTCCTGCCTTGGAAATAAATACATGGAAATTAAGCAGAAAGGTGTGGTGTGCATTTAATTAGAGGCAGGAAATGTGTCAAATGATTGGAGCGACGGGAGGGGAAAGGGGGGCCGGACTCCTGGGCCCTCGTCCCGCTCTGGGCAGGGAGCCCCGGGGTGCAATCGGGCCGTGGGAGTGGGGACTCCTGGGCCCTCGGTCTGGTTTGGCGACTGCTCCCCGGGGTGGACGGCGATTCCTGCGGCGTGAGCCAGCCGCGATAAGTATCTGTTGTATCTGGGAAGTCCTGGGAGGCGGCAGGACGGCTCAGCCCACGCCGGGGCGGCCGGTGCCCCCTCGGGAATTGCTCCAGCCGCGGCCGCCCCACGCGGGGGGAAACGCGGAGAAGCCCCGGCTCTGTGCAGAGCCGGGCTCCCCGGCACAACATCCCCCCAAAGACCCCCGAAAGCCAGGATTTGGCGTCCCCCTGCCGCACGCAGCCGCCGCGGGGCAGCGCCGGGGGCAGAGCCCCCCCCTGCGAAATGCCCAGCTGCTGGGGGCCCTGCAGGCCGGGAGCGGGGGGTGTGTGTGAAAAAAGCCCCACGGTGCAATCGAAACGGCTGGGAACCCCGATTGCACCGGGTTTGCACCGCCGTGGCCGCTCCGAGCACACGCACACGCCCTGGATGCCTTGTAAAAATAAGGGCCTGGATGCGGTTGTGACATCTGCCAGCTCCAGGAGGGGAATGAAAGGCGGTGACGCAGCGGTGAGCTGTTTGCCTGCAGGGGCCGGGAGGGATGGAGGGATTCCCACCCTCCCGCGATGTTGCATCAACGGCACCGGAGCATCTCGCCGGGGCCAGGCTCCCTTCCTCCCGACCGCGACGAGAAGGAAGTCGGCCGGGAGCGGGGATGACACACGGCGCTTTTCCCCGCGCTCCAGCCCCAAAGAGGCCAGGTCGGCTGAGCAGGTGGCTTCTCTCCATAACGTATCGCCTCCAATTTTGCACCTATAAATGCGCAGCTCCCAATAAGCCCCGTATCTTATCTCGGCATCAAATCTCTGGGCCATTGCTCTAGCAGACGCGCAGGGGTACAATTTGCCGGGACAATTAATTATGGATGTAAGTTTACGAGCGCAGCTAGCAGCCAAGAAGCGCCTTATCTGCCCCGGCGCATCTGGCGAAGGCTGGGAGCTGGACCCGGCCCTGCTCGGAGCCGGCGCCTGGGCTTCCCGCCGTGGCAGGAGCCGGAGCCAGGCCGTCCCGCGATCCTGCCTTTAGAACGGCTGCTTTCGGTTAAAAGAAATGGTGCCCGCAGCACTGCCGGGAAGGCGCCCGGGCGGCGCCGGCCTCGCCGGCTGCGGGCGCGCGGGGCGGCGGGTGCCGGGGCGGGGGCGCGGGAACGCGCCAGGGCACCGGGAGGCCGCTGCCGCCCCCGCAGGGGTTTCGGGCTGGCGAGGTGTTTAATGGCCGGGAAAGGGCCGGCGGGGACCTGCGGCGCCTGCACCGGGGAGGGCGGTTGCAAATGGGGCAAAAAGCGGGGAGCTGCACCGCGCCGGGGAAAACGGGGCGCGAGCCCCTCGCCCCGGGCGGCAGCCGCGGCCCCGGCCCAGCACTGCTCGCGCCAGCCCGGCCGGGTGTTGCAATTGGCTGGAGCCTCTTCCCAGGTGAGCCCCAGCCCGGGAACGCCCCGGGAACGTCAGCAGCTCCCGGAAGGGCGGGAGCCTCTTTAAAAGCCAGGCCGGGCCCTGGCGATATGGGTGCAAGGTGAGGCGAGAGCGGGTCCCGTTGTGCCCGCGCTGCAAACCCGGAGCGAGCCGGCAGGGCACGGATACACGGAGCAGGACCCCCAGGCGAGGCCAGGTAAGGGCCCGGGCTTGGGATGGGAATTGCCCCTCGGGTGAGTATTTAGCAGGGAAAAGCCATGTGCAGCGGCAGCCCCTTGCGTGGCGGGACGTGCCGGAGCAGGTTGGATGGGAATACCCTGGAGCCGGAGGGGAAGCAGGGGCCGGCACAGGGCTCGCTGGGGGCTTGCAAAAGCCATCGGCGTCTCCTGTGTGCAAAGAGCCTCGATGTGCGGCGAATGCCTCGGCTCGCCCCACGGGACCGGCTGCCGCCGCCGAGCCCCCGGGAACGGGGCGTTTTCCCTGGCTTCCCCACGGCAATGCCGGGCCATGGCAACGCCCAGCTGCCGGCCCCGGCTCCGGATCCCAGGGCTTGCAAGGAAGGAAGGAGAGAGGCGAGAGAAGAGGGGTGACGTCGGGCATGGAGACCCGCGTCCTGCCTGCGTCTCCGGGGGTGGCAGGCGGGATGCGGAGCTGCTGGCGAGCCCCGGCTTGCCCGGCCGCTCTGCTTCGCCCCCGCCGCAGCCGCACGGAGACACCCACATCCCGGAGCTGAGCCGGGATGCCCCAAGGATGGGCTGGGCACGGGCAGGAGCCAGCTCCAGGGTGATCCCACCCTGGACGGGGATCCCACCCTGGGCACCGCGACCAGGGGCCGGGGCTGCAAAAGGACGCTCCGTCTGCAGACATCGTCCCCCCATGCCGGTGGGGCCGGGATGGCGCTTCCGAGCTCGCCCTGCGCCTGCAGGGCCGGCGCAGGAAAGAGCCGAGGCCGGGCCACGCCACGCAGTTCCCCTTCCCGTCCGCACGCATCCTGCCTGGGATGCAGCCGCCCGACCCCGTGACGGGGTCCATCCTGCTGGGCCCTTCCGTAGAAAAGCGCTTCCTGGCAGGGGGGCCGCAGAGGGAGGCTCGGACGTCCCCGCTTGCGGGCAGGATTGGATCCCGGGGCTCGGGGGGGGGACTCTCGGCTCGGGAGCAGGTAAACCCCTGCGGACGAGGGCCGGAGCCCGCGGTGCTGCCGGCCGCGGAGCCAGAGGAGGGCCGGCCGGTAATTCCTGCCCTCGCACCCGGGGCTGCTTCCCGCCCGTCTCTCCCAGCCCCATTCCTGGCTAATGAGCCCTGGGAACGGGCTGCCGGGAGCCGGCGCCGTGGGGCCCCGCGGCCCCGGCGCCATAATTGGGACCGCGGCCCCCGCGCGTGGGCGGCCGGCCCGGGGCGCAGGTGGGGCGCCCGGCTCGGGGCGGACGCTGCGCCGGAGCCAGGGCGGCTGGCACAGCGCGGCGGGCTCAGGAGGGATTTGGGGGTGAACCTGTGGGAGCAGCACCGGGGGGTCGCGGATGGTGCTTCCCCCGGGATGCGCGGCGCCGGAGCGCCCCGCGCGTCCCCTCGCCGCGGCGGGAGGACAAGGGGGTGCCGCGGCGTCCCCCACAGCCCCGTCCCCGCAGGCGACGGCGGGCGGCGATGGCGGAGGGCACGGAGCTGGAATGGGCCATCCAGATGCTGGTGAAGAACTTCGACAAGTACTCGAGCCGCTGCTGCTGCTGCCGCAAGCCCCGGCGCATCAGCAAGAAGGATTTCCGCAAGATGCTGAGCTGTGAGCTCAAC
The DNA here is from genome assembly GCF_036417845.1 of Apteryx mantelli. Lineage (NCBI taxonomy): Eukaryota > Metazoa > Chordata > Aves > Apterygiformes > Apterygidae > Apteryx > Apteryx mantelli. Next base: position 821,247 of record NC_090008.1, read on the forward strand.
CACATGCTGACGGTGAGGCCGGGCCGGGGCGCGCGGGGCGGGTGCGGGCGCGGGGGCCGTCGGAGCCGCCGGCGTGAGCCGCCCCGCTCTCTCCCCGCAGGACACCGGCAACAAGCGGGCGGCCGACAAGCTCATCTGCGACCTGGATGAGAACAAGGACGGGCGCATCAGCTTCGAGGAGTACTGGACCTTGATAGGCGGCATCGCCAGCCCCATCGCCCACATCATCCGCCAGCAGGAGCAGAGCGTCAAGTACACCAAGTAGCCGCCGCCGCCGCCGCCGCCGTGCCCCCCTCCCCGGGGGCTGCCCCTTCCTCCCGCCGCGCCGCCCTCGCCCCCGTTTCTCCCCCGTTCCAGCCCCGTCGGCGCGGCGCCCCCCGGCACGAAGCCCGAGGCAGGTCCCGCCTCACCTGGGACGCAAACGGTGTCTGGTCTCAGCCCCCCCACGCTGCCCCGCTGGCAGAAACCCCGCGGCTACAGGGATTCCCTCTTCCCTTGGGGAGCTTGGCCCCCTTTCCCCAAAACCCCCACCCGGACTCCTTGGGAAAACGGCGCCTTTCCCTCCCGTCCAAGCTGGCAGCGGCCCCCGGCGCTGCCCGGTGCTCGGGGACCCGGCCGCCGTCGGGGGGCACCTGCCTGGTTATTTATTGCAGCAATAAAGTGTGGAGGAGCAGCGGGTCGCGCCGAGGCTCTGCCTTCCCGGGGGGGGGGGGGACGGGACCGGGGGGGGACCGGGGGGGGGACGGGGACCGGGGGGGACCGGGGGGGGGTGTCTATTGCCCCGGCCGCCGCCGGAGCGGAGCGGCGCTCGCCGCGAGGGGTCAGCAGACACCGCCGCCTCCCGGCTCCGGCGGCCCGGGGGGGCCCGGGGGGGGCAGCGGCCCCGGGGCGGCGCCTCGGGCCGGGGAGGAGCGGGGCAGCGGGGGAGGAGGAGGAGGAGGGGGGGGGGGTTTGGCCTCCCTGATCCCGCCCTTTCCAGGCTCGGGCTTCCCCAGGGATCATCCGTGGGCAAAGGAGCTGCGGGCGCTTCTCCGCGGGGACACGGGGGGTGGGGGGACACGGGGGCCCCCGGCCCGACGGGGCGTCGCGTCGCGGTCCAGCTGCGCGGATCCCGATCCCCATCCCGATCCCGAGTCGCGGCGCCGCCTGGGGATTTTCCACTGGGAGGAGACTCAAGGGGAAGGAGGAGGGGGGGAAATGCCAGGGCCTGGGGGCCGAGCCCTCCTCCTCCTCCTCCTCGCCAGCCCCCTTGCAGCCGCCGCCCCCTCGAGCCGAGCCGAGCCGAGCCGCGCCGGGGGTCCCGGGGGGGCGGCGGGGCGCGGTGCCCGGTGCCGTCCCGGGGCTGAGTCAGGCCGCAGGAATCCTGCTCCGCCGGGGCAGGGCCGTGCCGTGACTCAGGCGCCTGTTTGCGGAACCCGGCTGCGCCCCGCTGCCGTGGGAGTGGGGGCTCCTGCCGCGACCCGCCTCGCCTGCAGGTGCGGACCGGCTGCTGCCCATGGGGCCGATCCCAACCCCCCCCTGCTCCGCACACGCTGCCCCGTCGGACCCAGGCGTCCGGGCCGGGGCTCGGAGCCGCGGCAGCTTCCCGTGCTTGTTTTGGTCGAGGCCGGGCCCGTCGTTGTGCGCTTCATGTGCCTGCACGGGTGCTGGGCAAACGCCCACGCGCAGGGAGCCTGGATGCTCCCGGAGCCAGGAGGGAGATGCCGAAGGGCTCCAAGGGGTTAGCAGGGCTGCCGGGGGGAAACGCACGTGCCAGGGTGGTTTGTGCGCCGGTGCACGGCGCTGGGACTGCCTTGGCCCTGCAGCAGAGCTGGTTTAGGCTGGACCTTTCCCTGCAGCAGGGCTCGTCTCCCACCTGCGCCTTGGGGAAGCGGCCGCGGGGCGGGTGCCCGGCTGCTGGCAATGCCCGGCTGCACCCCTGGGTGCTCCTCCCGGAAAGCCTGGGGACGCTTTGCACGGTGCCACGTGGCAGAGGAAGGGCTGCAGGGCCCCGGGGGTGAGGACAGGGCCACCAGGCTCTGCAGCTGCTCCCAATTTCGGGAGCTCAAGCGCTCGCTCCTGGCCGGATCGCCCCCGGGCACCAGCTGCTAGCCGAGTCCTGGCGTGGCATCAGGCACGAGAGGAGCCGAGCTGCCTGCCGCGCCGGCAGCCCTTCGGCAGCTCGGAGCCCCACGCACCCCCCCGGGTTCACCGCGGGGTTACCCTCCGGCTCGTGTTTCTTTACCCGAGGATTTATGCCGGCTCCCTCCTCCTAATCAAACAGGCTCTCGCGGCCGTGCAAACACACCCGGGGGCTTTGCGGGAGCCCCGGGCGGCTTCGCCCGCTCCTCTGCCCTCGCCTGCCCTGCAGATTTGCCGGCCCTGGCTGCAAATCCCGGCTCCCCTGGCCAGTCTGAGCCCGCGGCCTTGACGAAACCCTGCTCCGGCCTTGCCCATGCGGCTGCGCGCTCGCCTGCACCGGGGCCTGCCGGCACGCGGGCGCCCCGGGAACGTCCGCCTTGGCGGGACCGGAGCGGCCGCGAGCGCCCAGCAAAGGCGGCAGCGCTGGGGGGCCAACAGCTCCCCCCGCCAGCGCCCAAACCCAACCGCCGCCCGCTAACCGGATCACACGGCCCGCTAGGCAAAAACGAGGCGTGGGCGAAACCGCTGGCGCGGAGGCGCTGGGAAAGCCCGGGGGCTGCGCGGGCAGCGCCTCCCCGGCCGGGTATAAGTGCCCCCGCGCGCGTGCGCTGGCCGCGGCACCCGGCTCCTCGCAGCCCCCCGCGATCGGCGCCCACCCCGGTGAGTCTTCTGCTCCGCGCGGTTTTGCTTTCCGCCCCTGCACCCGTTGCACCTCGGCCGGGGGTGCCGGAGGGGCCGCGCCGTCCCCGCCTGACCCCGGCTCCGCGCGGCAGGAGCCGGCGATGGCGTGTTCCCTGGAGCAGGCGCTGGCCACCATGGTCTGCACCTTCCACAAGTACTCCGGCAGGGAAGGGGACAAGTACAAGCTCAGCAAGGCCGAGCTCAAGGAGCTGCTGAACGAGGAGCTGCCCGTCTTCGGCAGCGTGAGTGGTCCCGGGAGGCGGCGTTCCGCGGCTCGCGCTCCGGCCGGGGGCCTTCTCCTTTGCTTTGGGATAACCCCAGAGGGACGAGCCGCGGGGGGGTCCCTGCGCTGCGCCAAGCGCCCTGCAACGCTCACAGCCCACCGGCGACGCGCGGAGCAAGCCCCGGCCAGAGGGACGGGAGGAACCGCAGCCCTGGGGAGGAGGAGGAGGAGGAGGAGGAGGAAGAGACCAGGAGGACCTGGGCTGGAGCAGGCGCAGCTCTTGGGCTCAAACGGAAAGGAAACTTGGCTCTTCTCAGACCCACAAATCGTCATAGAAATATTTTGATTGGCAAAAAAAAAAGTTGTGCTCTGATTTCAGTTTATCTTCCCCCTTTTTTTTTTTTGCGCTTCCCCTTGTGGTTTCCAGTTTAAATTGGGAGGGGGGAGGTGAAACCTACCGACAGATTTTTTTCGTGATCGGGAATGACATTTGCTATAGCCACGTGCAGAAGCAGCCAGCACGCCCCAACCGCGGGCAAGTCCCTGCGCTCCTGAAGGCCCCCCCTTCCCACGGGGACGGGAACCCCCCCTTAAGAGCAGGGAGGCACAGGAGCCCGGCCGGCCGCTGGGATCGCCGTGGGCACGAGCGCCAAGTGCTCGAGCCCTTTTTGCACCCTCCCTTGCAGCAGCGGGGCCCCGGGATGGGTAACAGGGGCCTGCGGCTCTGCACCCCCTAAACCCCAGCCCCACGTTAGGCGAGCGCGCCGTCACCCCCGCGCCGGCCGCGTCCCCGCTGACCGACCCCGCTCTCCTCCCGCGCAGGGGCAAATGGACGAGGGGGAGTTCAGGAGGATCGTGAACGACCTGGACCACAACAAGGACGGCGAGGTGGACTTCCAGGAGTTCGCCTGCTTCATGGCCTGCATCGCCATGGGCTACCACGAGTTCTTCAAGGATTGCCCTGGCAAGCAGCCCCGCAAGAAGTGAGCCCCGGCGTCCCCCCTCCGTGGGCACCGTGTCACTGCTGGGCTTTTAATAAATAAATAAAAAAAAAGCTTCCTAAAGTGTCCGAGTGCATCTGCAAGGGGCTTCTCCGCAGGGACGGGTCTGGACCCAGCGTGGGGCCGTTAGCGCAGAGGTGGCATCAGCTGGGACGAGCGCCAGCAGCCAGGCCAAGCGCCCGGCCGGGTGACTCACCGCTTTCTCCAGCAGGTTCTTCCCTCCCCTCCCCTCCCTGTGATTTTCCATGCTGCAGCTCGGAGCCGGGAGACGTCGCTGGAAAACTTTGAGCGAAGTTGCTCAAAGCCGTTTCTGAGCGACGCACGCAGCCCGGCCGATCAGCCGGCCGGAGGCAGCCCTGCGGGAAGAGCCGTAGCACACGCTTAACTCGAAACACATGAGCGTCTCGGAGCCCAGCCTGGCTCGGGGCTTAGCACGAGCCGCCCCGGACAACGCATCGAACGCGAGCTTGGGGAGCGAAAGACCACGTGGAGGAGCCGGGGGGGGAAAACCAAGGCTCCTGCAGAGCATGAGGGCCACAGCACAGGGAAGAGCCGTTCCCGAGCGGCTGCAGGAGACCCTTCCCCGCAGCCCCCTCGGGACGCGGAGGAGCCCGTCCCGGGGTGCTGCCGTGCAGGAGCCGGACCCGAGCCTGCCTCGGCCTCCCCCAGCCGCCACGGAGCGGCGGGTGACAGCGGTTTCCGGGCCCGTTGCCCTGCGATACTGGCTGGGCAGGATGTGGCTCATCCCCTCGCAGCTTCGGCAGCTCCTGCAGGTCCAGGCTTGCTTGCAGGGAGCGTTGCTGCTGCTGCTGCTGCTCTCCAGCCATGCTCAGCAGCCCCAGACCCCGGAGAAACAGCCCTCGGGCTGGAAACACCTTTGCAATGCTTCTGCCTCGCTGCACAGCCAAGCCAAGCCTACCCCCCCCCCCCCCCAGCATCTCCCTGCTCCCCCAGCAGCTCCAAACCCTTCCCTCTGCCGTCCTGCTCTTTATAAAGGCAGCCGGCCCCCGGGAGCCTCTTCCCCCGCCCCAGGGATCTGCCCCAGCTTGCACCCGTTTCTTAATGGGGAGACGAGGCCCAGGCTTGGGGCTCTGTTTGACCAAAGTGGTCCTTAAAGAGAGCCCTCCCCGCGGGGGGGCCGGTGCTGACCACCTCGAGCAAGGGACGTGGCCCCGGTCCTCGCACCCGGGTGCACGGCGTGGCTTTTCCCACGCGCGTCCCTGCTTCGCCCCCCCCCCCCGAAGGCTCCCGGGCAGCTGCTGTAGGCAGCAAGGGGGCAGGAAACCCCCCAAAACGGGGCTGGGGTCCTTGCGGGACCCAGCGCTGCTCCGGAAGCAGTCGGGAACCAGGGAAGGGCCGTGGGAGCCGGCTCACGGCGGGAGCACGGGGAAGGCTCCTGCCGTGACTCACCATCCCCGGCCCTTCCCCAAGGCAGGCATCTCTGGGGACATGGCTTTTCCCAGCTCCGGAGCTGGACTGCGGCTCAGGGCCCTGCCAGCCGCTGCGTTCCCAGTGGAAACCCCCTCCCGCACCTGCCCCTCTCTTTTTCCTGTGGGTTTTTCCCCGTTTTTCCTGCCCCGGTGCCAGCGGCGGCGGGCGCCTCTCTCCCAAGCGGGGCGCTGGGCTCGGCGCGACTCGCAGAGGAAATTCCCGGCGTGCGGGCAGCAGGATGCGCGGAGAGGAGCGCGAGCGCCGGGACGCAGGGACCGCGGCCGCGGGCTTTCCCGCGCGGCTCCCTGGCACATGCCGAGGCCACGCAGCGACCAAAATAGCGCCGCGTTACACAACGAGGCGCCGCGCCGCGCCTGCTTCGCCGTTAGGAAACGGAGATCCCGGCACGCAGCGTTAGCTAAAAACAGAGAGGAAAAAAGAAAACAAGCTCCAGCGCTGCCAAAGCCAGGAACAAACCGTGCTGGGGGCTGCGCGGCTCCAAGCGCCGCCGCTGCCGGAGCAGGGCTGGCAGCTGGGCCCAAGATGCCTCTGGTTTGGTTGTGATTTCCGTGGTTAGACTTGCTGCACCGAGGGAAGAATAAATGCTTGTGCGCAACGTGCTGGCGGCGACAGCTCGCTGCAAAGGGGTCGGCGTTGTTCCCGGGAAGGGGTGGCGTTTTCCTGGGATTTCGCTGCGCACGGGGCATGGAGGGGCTGCCAAAGCCCCCGTGCATGGCATCGCGCTCCGCACTGGCATCTGCCCCCGGCTCAGCGCCCGCAGCCGCCTCCGACCCTCACCGTGCCCAAGAGGCCGGTTGTGCCCCCGTCCCCCCTCCTCGGCTGGGGGCCCCCCAGCCCCTGGCCCAGATCTTGCTCTTTTTAACCCAAAGCAGCCCCGAGGCGCCCTGGCCGGCCGGGGGAGGGGCAGGACGAGCCGGGGGGGGGGCTGCGCTGGGGGGCCGGGGCTGCCCTCGGGGTTTCCTCTCTTCTCCTGCCAGCCAATGCCTGGACGGACGCTGGAGCAGCGTCGGCCCCTTTCCATCGCCGTAGCGGGGGGGCGTCCCCGGCGGGGCTATAAATGCGGCGGCCTCGCGCCGGCTCCGCTCCCGCCCTGCCTTTCCTCCAGCGTGTGGTTTGAGCTGCTGGTGAGTTGTTTTTTCCTACGATGCTCTGGCGTCCCCCGCTCCGCCGTTCCTCCAGATGTTGCTGTGCGGGGGCCGGCGGCTGGCAGCGCGAGGCGCTCGCTGCGGCGGCCCCCGGGAAGCGTGCGCCCCTTCCCGGCCCTGCTCCAGCCCAGAGACGCGGGGATCGGGGGTGGCCGCTGGCTCCTTGCCACGTTTCCCCCTCCGCCTGGCTTTTCTCGGCAGCGCCCAGCCCGGCTGCCGGCGGGTGGATTTGGGAAGGAAACGGTGATGCATCCCTGTGCATGGGGTGGGCGGGGGGTGCCCGGCCCGCACGGGGGGCTGCGCCTGGGGGGACACCGCAGGCCCTGGCGCGGGGTTTCCCCAGCTCTGTGTCCTCATCCTCTCCAGCTGTTCGCACTCCGCAGACTCGCCGGCATCCCCATGGCTTGGCCGCTGGAGCAGGCGCTGGCCGTGATGGTCTCCACCTTCCACAAGTACTCGGGGAAGGAAGGGGACAAGTACAAGCTCAGCAAGCAGGAGCTCAGGGAGCTGCTCACCAAAGAGCTGCCCAGCTTCATCAGCGTAAGTGTCCAGAGCTGGGGCCCTGCTGCATCCCACGGGCCACGCCGGGCTCCCGGACACCTGGGCCCCTCAGTGCAAACATCCCGGTTTTCCCCATCTCTCCCCTCTGCAGAAACAAACGGATGAGGCTGGTTTCCAGAAGCTCATGAGCAACCTGGACAGCAACAAGGACAACGAGGTGGACTTCCAGGAGTACACGACCTTCCTGGCCTGCGTGTCCATGATGTGCAACGACTTCTTCCAGGGCTGCCCGGACAAGATGCCACGCAAGAAGTGAGCCCGGCCGCCTCGCCGCTCGCCGCCTCTCCCTCGCCGCTGTCACCCCTGCCCCCTGTTCCTCAGATTCTTTAAATAAAGGTTGCTTTAAACAAAGCCCTCTGCAAGCAGGTTTTTTTGGGCTGGGGATGCGGGCTTGGACGCTGTCGCGCCCTGTTTCCCCGCAAACTTTCACCTGCAGTTTGCAGGAGCAGGTGGTGCTGGACGGCGCCGCTTCGGAGCTGGATTTTGCCCTTGGGGTGCCGGAAGCGTGGGCACCTCGCTCCGGTGAGCGTGACTCGCCTGGGAACCGAGCCCTGCGGCTCTGCTTGCTGGCGTGAGTCAGCCCCGCGGCGGCACCCTGCCCGGCGGTGCCCGGCCGCTCTCGGGCCGTGCCAGCGTTTGCTCACTTTATTACCCTGCGGCTGCGCAGGGCTCGGGATGGGGGGGGGGGCTTTGCCCCGGGCTAAAGCCTCCCGACAGGCTGCGAAGGGCGATAACGGGGACAGCGAACCACTCTTTCGTCCCTAATTATTAATGACTCGCGGGCGCAGCGGGTCCCTGGTGCTCGGCGCTGCGCAGCCCGGCGCCCGGGGGCTGTGCAAGGGAGGCGGCGGGGGCGGCCGGCAGCCCGGGACCGGCCCCCCCCCCCCCCCCCGGGTCCCCGGCCGCTGGGGCCGGCGCCGATCGCGGCCCGGGGGCGGTCTGGCCTCGCCCGGCGCGGGGAGGGGATCGGGAGCGGCTTCCCGGCCCCCCTGGCGTGGGAGGACCCGGCCGCGGCTATAAAAGCGAGGAGGAGCCGGGCGGCGCCGTCGCTGCTGCCCCGCTCCCGCTGGTAAGTGGCTTTTGATTTCCTTTCCCCTAATTCCCCCCTCTCGTCCCCCCCCCCGACGGCCGCGGCCGCCCCGGGGGGCTCCGGATGTGCCCGGAGCCGCTCCAGATGTGCCGCGGAGCCGCTCCAGATGTGCCCGGAGCCCGGCTGGAGCTGCTCCCGGGCCGCGCAGCGGAGCCGCCCCTCTCCCCCCCCCCAAACCCCCTCCCCTCCTCGCACCCCGCTGACCCCCCGCTCCGGCCCGCAGCCGCCAGCCATGGCCGCCCCCCTGGACCAGGCCATCGGGCTGCTCGTGTGCATTTTCCACAAGTACGCGGGGAAGGAGGGCAACAAGAACACGCTGAGCAAGAAGGAGCTGAAGGAGCTCATCCAGAAGGAGCTGACCATCGGGCCGGTGAGCGCGCTGCATCCCAGCCTCCTCCTCCTCTTCCTCCTCCTCCTCCTCGCCGCTGCCGGGGTCTGGGTGCATGAGACGGACCCGGAGAGCCGGCGTGGGCAGGGGGCAGCGGTGCCGGGGGGGGCCGGGAGCCGCCCCGTCACTCGCAGGGCCCAACGCGGATGCCGGCACTTTGCAAGGCGGGGGCGAGCGCGGGGGTCCCCACCCGGCCGCATGGAGCGGGAAAGCGCATGGGGGCTGGGGGGGGTCTCGCGGCATCTCCCGGACCCGCATCCCGCCTCCCTGCAGCAGCGGCTCCGGCTGGGATGGGCAGGATGGGGCAGCGCGTCCCGGGAGCGATGTCCGGGCCTGCAAAGCGGGGAGGCTCCTCCGTTCCCGCGCGGGCGGGCGCGAGGGGCGGCTCGGCATCGTCCCGCGCCCACCAACGCCTCCGTGCTTTTCTCCGTGTTCCAGAAGCTGCAGGAGGCCGAGATCGTGGGGCTCATGGCGGACCTGGACCGCAACCAGGACCAGGAAGTGAACTTCCAGGAGTACGTCACCTTCCTGGGCGCCCTGGCCATGATTTACAACGAGGCGCTGCAGGAGTGCAGAAAGTAGAGCCGGGCCGCGGAGGGGCCCCCAGGCCTCCTGGCGCCCAATAAAATTCCTTTTTTGTAAAGTTTTGCTGCTGTGTTTGGGGTCATTTTTGAATCTAAAATAAATGAGGGGCCGGGGCCGCGGAGGAGGGGGAGCCGCCGGCGGGAGGGACGGAGGTGGGAGGCCAGCGAGGGGCTGGCTGAGCCGCAGCCGGGGCTCCTGTCCCGAAGGGCCTGATCCGTCCATGCACCCGCTGGGTGCTGGTGATGCCCTGCCCATTCCCGGGACCTGTGGGGGGGGGGATGTGGTTCCCAATTTGGGCTGTGCGGGGTGCCGGGAGGAGGTGCGGGGAGGGCCTCGCTTTCTAGGGAGAGATCCTGAGCAGGAACATGAGCGCAGCCCGTTTGAGGGCTGGGGGGGATTTGCAGCGGGAGAATGGGGAATAATGTGGATTTTTCCCATCTGGGATACCGGCTCTCTGCGTTCCCTCCCCGCGCCAGTGGAGGGTGCAGGGGCTGCTTCCGAGGCCCCAGCTGCCGGGAGGCAGCAGTCACCCCAGCGTCCCCATCGGCACCAGGAAGCAAAAACCTCTCCAGCCCCCCCCCCCCCCCCCCCAGCTCAGGGAAACACCTGGCAGCATCGCTGCATCCGCATCCCGCATGAAGGGGATCCCCCTGCCCCAGCTGCCTTTCACGTCCGGGGTCTTTTTTTGTGCCTGATCTGTGATTTTTGCACGTCACAGGCTGGTGTGACTGTGCGGGAACGGGGCAAATTTCCTGGGTGTCCCAGTCTGCCCCTGCGGATCCGCACCCCGGTTACTGCCCTCCCGCCTCGCCCTCGGGGCCGTGCCGGTGCGGACGCCGATGCCCCGCGGCAGCTCGTGCCCCGCGGCCGGAGCAGGGCCCGTGCCGGAGCTCCCGGCGTGCCCAGGCGCGCTGCGTGCACGGCCCATCCGACGGCAGATGGCAGCACCAAGACCGGCGGCCGCACGCACGTCCGTTCACGCCTGCCCGGCGGCGCACGCCTGCCCTTTCGCGCCTCCGAAGGCGGCACGCGCGTGTCCCTTCGTGCCTACCCAGATGGTGCATCTGTGTCCCTTCCCGGTTCCTGCCCGGCAGCCTGCCTGGCTGCTGAGCGCCCGCAGATGCCGGAGCTGGCTCCGAGACGCCACCGTGGGCACGTCCCCCGGCCGGCTCCTTCCCACCCCTTCCAGGACGATGCTTCCCAGCATCCCGTTGAGGACAGGGCTGGCGTCACGGCGGAGGTGACAGCGCCTGCGCAGCAAAACCAGCGAGTTATTGCCAGGGTTTGAAAGGCCCATGTGCCTGTCCGAGCCGTGCCGGGTCCAACCACGCATGCCAGCGACCGGGAGCCCGCGGCGCTCCGGCGAGCCGGGCCGTCCCCGGCGCCGGGAGCGGGAAGCAGTTGCCCGTGCCCTCGTTTTCCATTGGGTAGTGATAGCCGGTGCTGGGAAATGATGCTCCGAAGAGTGTCTGGCTAATTTCCGGCACGCAGACAAGCCCTGATTTGTAACATCTTTCTTGGCTCCGCAGAAGAGCTGTTGAGAAAGAGTTTCTGCAGGGCGCTGGTTTATGGTTTCGGAGGGTTGACCAAAGGAATGAGACCCATCTCCCCACCCCAGCACCCAGACAGCGGGCTGGGGACGGGACGCACGACATGTCCCAGCGGGAAAAGCCGGTGCTGCCACCCCCTGACTCACTAGAGACCCTCAGCCGGCGCCTTTCGTGCGCTCCAGGAAAACCCGTCTGTCCGCAACTCCCCAGCTGCCGCAAAGCTGCCGGGAAAGGCCCCGCTCCGGCGCAGCCCTTGCCCCACCGCTGACCGGCCACGCCGGCTCCCCGCAATCCTCCCGCTTTGCGTTTCCTTGTTTTGCCCTAACAAGTTTGGTGCTTCCCGTGGCGCCTCCCTTGTTGAGCTCCGGGAAAAATCGGTTCCTGGAGCCAGGCTGGAAATTGCCGGCTGGGCGTGCTGCGCCGCCTTGCACAACCGCCGGGGTTATCGCCCTTGAGGAAATTTGAGGGTGTCACAAATCGTAGCGCAGGGAGAGCGTATAAAAGCCACCTCGGCTGCACCGCGCATTCACCGCGCCTGCCTGCTGCTCTCGGTGCACCGCCGTCTCCGCACGCCAACCCGGGACACCTCGCCGGTGAGCGGGTCCGCACGAAGCGCTAGCCGCCGGCCGAGGCCGGGGTGCTCCTGCTCCTCCGGCGCCTCCGAACGGTTTGCTTCCTTCTCTTCCCCAGGCACAGCAAGATGAAGACCGACCTGGAGCTCGCCTTGGACTGTGCCATCAACATCTACCACCAGTACTCCGTCAAGAAGCCCCTGGACGACTACCTGAGCAGGGGGGAGTTCAGGGCGCTGCTGACGGAAAACGCCAAGCCCTTCCTCACCAACACCAAGCCGGTAAGGGCGAGCGCGAGCTTGCCGGGCGGTGGCCTCCCGGGGGCACGCGGGAGCCCGGGAGCAGCCCGAGGGGGAGGTGGATTGCTAAGATGTTCCTGAAACTGCTCAGCCTTTGCATCGACCCCCCCCAAGCTCCCGCAGGGACCGGGCTGGGGGGCGGTGGGCGAGCCCCGCGGGGCGATCCTGCGCCCTGCCGTGCTTCAGCTCGGCTCTTTTTTGGGTTTCTCCTGCTGCAGCCTGGCCTGGGCATCGATGCCTACATTGACCGGCTCTTCGTCAAAGCTGACCACAACCGCGATGGTCGCCTGAAGTTCACCGAGTTCCTGACCACGCTGAATCTCGTAGCCATCGAAGCCCATAAGAGGTCCCACCAGCATCCCAATGAGCCTGGCCACGGCCAGGGCCAGGGCCAGGGCCATGACCACAGCCACGGCCACAGCCACGACCATGGCCACGGCCCCCAAAACTGAAGCGGTTCCCGGGGTGACCGTGCCCATGGGCTTGTGCTCTTCCTGCTCTGTTGTTTGCTTCTGCCCTCGGTATTGAAATAAAATTTCTTTCTCCAAGCACCAAATGCATCTGCGTCCTGCTGTGTCTGGTGGACGCGCTGTGCACATCGCCCCAGCCCGCAGCTGCGGGGGTTAAATGCAGATTGCACGGGGAGCAATGGGGAGGGGAAGGTGGCCCAAGGGGGACTCTGCTCCCTGCAGGGCGGGGAGCCAGGACGCCTGGGCCCTGCCGCCGCGTCTCCTCGCAGACCAAGGGACGCGCTGCCTCGGGGGGGGCTGGTTTGTGCAGTTCCCGCGCCCGGCCTCGCCGCAGGCTGGGATCCCGACCGCCGCACCGCCGCGGCTGCACGCTCAGCCCATGGGACGGGAGGCGAGGAGACGGAGCGGAGCCGCACGGCTGCCGGAGCCGACGTGACACAATAGCGCTATTGTCCCAGCTGCGGCAGGGCAGCACGGTCCGGCGGCTCCCGGCCTCGCGGCACGTCCTGTCCCGCGGCACCCCACCACCGCACGGACCGGGCGGACTGCCGGGAGCCGGCTCAGGCGTCCCGGCCAGGGCTGCAGGCGCCGGGACAGGAGCAGGGCCTGGGGGCTTGGTGCTCCTCGGGCTCGGCCCCGCACTGCTGTGACCTCTGCAGGAGAAACCCACGGGTTTTTACTGATAGCAACACACTTGCAAGCCACCCCGGGGACGGGAGGCCCAAGAGGAGAAGAGGGTCTCTGCCCTTTGGGAATTGCCCACTGTCCAAGCGGGAAACCCGCAGCCCCTGGAGGTGTTGAGGCTGCTGGTGCAGGATGAAACCAAGGGCCTGGATCACGAGCAAGCACAAGTGGGGTTATTTGCTCCTCGTAGCACGGCTCTCTGCATATTACCATGGGGGAGCAGCTCTCTGCCCCCAGGGCTGGTGGGGAAACCTCAGCATCCCCCCAGCTCCTTGCAGCAAGGGGCCTCTCACCCACCCAAGGCACCTTCCCGGAGGGCATCGCTCCCCTTCCGTCCCTGCTCGTGGTGGAGGTCGGCGCAGCCTCCGTTTCCCCCCTGGGACCGGCCGGCCGCCCCACGCCACAGCAGGAAGGTGCCGGTGCACAGGGCAAACAGCCCCGGCTGCGGCTTTGCAAGCCCAGCTGGGGAACGAGGATGCAGTTTCGGATTGCCAACAGTCCCCAAGGAGAAGAGGGGGAAGATAAGGAGACAATAAGATGAGTCAGGGACAGCAGGACAAAGCTCACGCAACAGATTTTCATGCTCCCCCCCAGGGCTTGCAGAAGCACCCTCAAACAGGAATGGTGACCCTGTCAGGTTTTTTTTTTTGTCCCTACCCTCTTCCTGGAACCTACTGTGCTATTTTTACATCTCTTCATAGTGTCTTCGTCATTCTTCCAGTACCTGTTCTGCTTCCAGTACCTGTTCGTGCCCTGCAAGAGTGGTGGCATTGACCTGCTGTTGCAAAACACTTGCTGGGTAGTATTCCAGCTTGCGAGGACCCAGACAGCCGTTTTTCTTGTTTCGAGCCTGGTTTCCTCTGCAATGTTTCCAGAGAAAAAGGGAAACAAGTGGCACAAGCAATGTGCTAGAAAATCACTGGGAAAAGTAACTTATTGAAAGGTAGATACAACCTTCATCATTGCTGGTGTTTAACCAGTTAGTACTGCAGAAAATGCAGAGCCCGGGATCACATTAAGAGCAACAGTGGGAGAAAGCTGTCCTCCTTCCGCCGCAGTCCACCGCTCTTCAAGAGCGGAGAGGACAAAAACTCTCAGAACGTTACAAAACCTGCAAAGTTTCAGCAAGTCTTGTCCAAATGCACTTGCTCCTTTGGGGGTTACAAAAGCACATCCAGCGTTTCCCCCGCGCCGCGGCCCCTCGGGGAGGGTGGCGGGGCGCGAAGGGAGCCTTTCCGTGGCCCGGCGGGCGCTACCGGGAACTAGGCGCAGTGGACTGAGCCAGGGAGGGGTTCAAAACCTCCCACCTTGTAATTTCCAGGTACTGGAAATGCTAATTCAAGCTGCTGCTTGCCGCAGGTGTGTCCCGCTCGCTGATGAAAGAGGGCCTCGGAGGTGTATAAAAGGGCAGCCCGGGCTCTCGGATCACCACAGCCAACCCGTCCTCTGCAAACCCTCCTCGAGACCAGGGTAAGTGACACTGCAATGGCTCTTGCAGCTCGTTAGAAGACGAGGGAGAAGCGGGTTGGCGCGTCAGTCCACGCCGTGCATATTTGATCTCAGGGCCACGCTTCCCACCTGGGCAGGGGGAGGAGGTGGTTTTGGCTACGACAAGGCTTTTTGCCATTAAAAAACGATGGCGTTTCCATGTTGGGTCTAGTGCAGGCGCTCCGGCCGGCAAGGAGAGTGCCCTTCGTGGGTGTCACCTGCGCTGAGAGCAGGGGCTCCCTGCGCTCGTGTCCCCGGCGCGGGAGGGTTTGCAGCCCAAGGGGATGGGGGAGATGGAGATGTGCAGAGCCCGTCACCGAGCCGCCTTCGCTCCCTCAACTTCAAGCCACCCCTGCTGCTAGTGGCGCATTATAGATACGCGACTGCAACCCGACGGGTTTGTCCGACTCGCCTGTAAAATGCCTTCAGGCCAGCAAGGCTAAGCCACTTCCTGGGCAAAGCTAAAATTAGAGGTGGTTGAGTGAAGCCATAAGACGGTGATATTCCTAAAACCACTCATCATGCGCTCGGCGTCAGGGAGCTGCTAATGGCTCGTGGGCACGGAGGTGCTGCCGGCGGGGAGCTGCGGGAGCGCTCCGGCCTCGCTGCAGCCCCCCTCGGGGAGGGGATTTACCCCGGTGGGTGCCTGGGTCGAGAGCATCCACCTGGCGAAGGGGCTTCGCCCCGCACCCGACGGCCGCAAGGTTTCTCCGCAGGTATCCCGAGCGCCCAGCCATGTCCGCCACCACCCTTTCCCAGCCCCGGCAGTTCCCGGGAAACTGCACCCTGGAGATGGCCCTGAAAGGCATCGTGGACATCTTCCACCGCTACAGCAGCAGGGAGGGCGAGCTCGACCTGCTCAGCTACAAGGACTTCCAGTCGCTGCTGACCGAGCAGGCGCCCACCTTCCTGGCAGCCTGCGTGAGTGCCGCAGCGGCGCGAGCCGGGCGACGCTCCGGAGAGCGGGGAGGCTCCGGGACGCACCCCCTCCCCAGGGCTGGGCCGGGAATCCCGCTCCGCGGCTCTGCCCTTCCCGTCGGTCTCGGGGTGACCGCAGCCCAGGGAGCGGGTTTGTGCCCCGAACCAGCGTGTCCGTGCCCACGCGGAGCCACCCGTGCTCATCCCACCCGCACGCGCAGGGAGGGGATCGTGCTGCCGAGGGGGCTTGGGGGGGAGCATCTCCATCCGGGGTGTTATTTAGGAGCTAATCGCAAAGCAAAGGGGGTCACGATGACTGCGCAGCTTCCAAACGCTTCCCTGGGCGTGCAAGAGCCCAGCTGGCTCCGTTTCCACCGGCGGGTCCGCAGCCTGGGGGGAAGCAGGCTAACGCACCCCCCCCGTCCCCCCCCCCCCCCCCCTTGCAGGACAGGAACCGCCGCGGCTACCTGAAAGAGCTCTTCAAAGAGACCGACATAAACAAGGACCGCGAGCTGAGCTTCGAGGAGTTCTGCATCGTCCTGGCCAAGGTGACCGACGACGCCCACCGCATCATCCACGGGAGCGACCGCTGCGCGCCGGAGACCGACTGAGCCCGGCAGCTCGACCCGACCGGCTCCGCCTGGGACAACCGGGCTCTAGCTACTGTCCGTCTGCTTGAATCTCTCCCGCTCATGAGACAATAAAGCATTCCTTGAAGTTCGGAGTCCTTCCCATCCCGGCGCTTCCGTTCGCATCCGTATCAGTGGTGTGGGAGGGCAGGTGACAGGGGTGGAGGGCTCGTCCTTGCCGCACTTCTCCCCCTGTCCGTGCTGGACACAATCACCCATGGGCAGGAAAATGCATTAACACCCACATGGACAATTCACACCCGGACACAGTCTCCACCACGAGGACAAGCCAGGGGGCTCTTAGAAAAAACTACATGCAGAACTCGCTATGTACATAATGAGCTTCTACCCCATGGGAAATTGAGGTTTAAATTTTTCCCCCTGAATCCCAGTGAGAACTCAAAATTCAGAGTTTCCCACAAGGCTCCTGCCTGAATCCCTGCATCACCTGTCATCCAGCGGAGATCAAACGCTGGGGAAACAAGCTGCCCCGGCCGGGGGGGGGCAGCGCAAGCGGTGCATTCCCACGGAGCACGTTTCCCATCTCGGGGGTTTCCAGCAGTAAAATATTCTGACCCGAACCCTGGTGAGCTCCAGCAGGGAGCGAGGGTCTGGACCTCGGCAGGGCTGTGCAGCAGTGATGCCCATGGACCGGGGGTGAAGGCAGCCATGGCCCCACATTAAGCTCTCCCAGCAGACCGGTTCCCTGGGCACTAAACGCCCTGGGATGCCGGCCCTGCTCCTCGCAGGCTTCCCCCTCCCGGCTGCGCTGGGGCGAGCGCATTCGGCTGCTGCCGCCCCGCGGGGCCGAGCACGCCGCCGCCCCGGTGCAATCGCAGCAGCGGCGGCAGAGGCGAATGCAACGCTCAGATCCGCCCCCTGCAGAGCCGGCTCCCGGCTCCCCTTGTGCTGCCGGACGGAGCCGGGGCCTGCCAAGCTGCGGCGAGCTGGGAGCCGCCCGACGTGACCGAGCGCCTGCTTGTGGCCTGAGCCAGAGGGCAGGGCCGTGCCTTCCCCACGGGACTGCCCCGGCTCCTGCGTCCCTGCAGCTGGAGCGTCGCCCATCTAATGCCCCTCAGCAGCAAAAGCCACCAGCGGCACCCAGGGCTGAAACCAGGTCCAGGGGCTGCTCGGCCAGAACTCGCGTCCTGCTCTGATCCTGGGCTAAAACCCACGGTGAAACGTGGCCAACCGTGCCGTGACCCTCCCTGCCGTGCCCGGCCCTGCCTCAGCCCGGCGCTCGCCCTTTGCTTCGCCTGCCAGTAAATGCATATTTTGAAAGCGCTTTGCAACCGCTACCGAGCACGGGGTGCCCGGCCAGGGCTCTGCTCCTCAGGGCAGGACCTGCCTCGATTGCCTCAAACCAGATCTTTCACTCGCCGTGACTGTAGGATGGCTCGTGCCTCGCCTGACACCCACTTCCCACTCGTTCCTCGTCACAGCTTCAGGGAGCCGACGCTTGCTCAACTCCCGCAGCCCCGGTGCCGGCTTGCAGCTCGCGGCCGCTGCGGGGCACAAGGGCTGGGGGCTCCCCCTGCCCCGAGGGGGCTGCAGAGCCCAGGAGCGGCCCCATCCCATGGTCCGTAACCCATCCGATGCCCCATGTCCCATCCTCGCCAGGGGCGGTGCTGCTCCGTCTCCGGGATGCTAAAATGACAAGAACTGCAGTTTCCTGAAATTGCCACAAAATTCTGCAACTGCGCTGACGGTCCCGAGCACCCTGTTGTGAAACGCCCCGTCCCCTCCCCAGCTGTTTCGTGCGCCAAAACACCCCCGTTGTGAAACGCGGCGCATCGCCCTCGGCGAGGGCCGGCGTCCCGCGGGGGCTCCGGCACCGGGCTGCCGCGTTTGCGGCTCGCTGCGGGCTGTGCACGGCCCCGTTCCGGCCTGCGCTTCGTGTCCGAGATTAGCATCACGTTCGGCAGGTTAAACAAACCCCCGAACCCTGAGCGAGTCAGCTGAATGGGCAGGGAGGGCTTTTAATAAAGCAGCACTGGAAAATCCTGTTTCGCTCCTAATCTTAGCCGCTCCGAGCCAAACCGTCTGCAGCCGCTCTCCGCAGCGCCGAGATGAGCACGCAGCCACGCGGAGCGAGGGCTCTGCCGTTCAGCAGGGTAAAAATACACCTTTGGGCCCCACCCGGCCTCTGCGGTTTGGAGGAACACCTTGGGTGGGGAAAAAGCAGCTTTGGCACCGGCTGCTGCTAACCGCAGAGCTGAGCCGGGTTCCTGGAGCCCAGCCAGGCTGGGAACTGCCCCGTGCCGCTTGCGTTTTGAGGATAGCTGCTCGCCCCAGGGCGCTTGGGCCCAGTGCTCAGCACCAGCTGATGGCAAGCGGGAGAAACGGGGAGGTGACTCCGCAGGTCCCCTTGGCCTCCTGGCATGAAAAGCAACCCCAAAATCGGAGCAGGAGAAACCAGGCCAAGTTAAAGCAGCAGCCGAGGGGATTTGTGCTGGGAGGTGGCACAAGCTGCACCCCAGGAGCCCAGGTCAGCGATGCCACCATGCCCCAGACGCCTCCCACGACATCCGCAGGGACGTGACACACCGATGTTGCGGGAAAAGCCGCAGAGACCCCTTTTAAGGAACTACCTCCAAGGCTTAAGCAACGCACAAGTATGTCATGACCATGGAGTGGAATTGGATGAAACAGAAGCATTTCACAAGCGGGGGGACGGCACGGCCGGCCAGGCTATAAAAGATGCCGCTCGGCGAGCGTCTCCACTCCAGCCCGAGTCCGTCTCGCCGCTTCGTCAAGATGAGCCAGGTGAGTGCAAGGGCAGCGGGCTGCTGGCCGCCGAGGTCTCTTGATGCTCTTTTCTAGGTGCGCATAGGAGCTTGGGGACAGCTCATTTCGCACTCAGCACCTGCATCTCTGCTCAGGTTTTTCCAAGCCACCAGCTATGTTGGTGGCTCCAGTTTCACCTGTTCAGCTGGAGGATCTTCCCAACAGGTCCTGCCTGGCAGAAGGCATTTGAGAAAAGCAGCTTTCCGATGTTATCTTTAGTTGCACATCCCAGAGCAGTTGCAGGCAAAGACCACAAACCCCTTCAGCCTCCCTCGGCTTGTAGATAAGAGCACACCAAAACAAACAGCCCTAATCTGCTCCGACACCAGGACGACCGTAAATAAAGCCAGGCTGCCTCCTCCCCCGGTGCAAAGCAGGCGGTTATGCCGGAGCCTTGCTGATTTACATCAGCAGACCTTCCCCTCTCCCGGGGCTCCTGAAGTTATCCCACGCAATCCTTTTCCTTCCAGGCCTGCCAGACACCCCGGGGACCACTCTCTGAGCTGGAAAGGTCCATCGATACCATCATCGATGTCTTCCACCAATATTCGAGGCGGGAGGGGGACAAAGACACCCTGACCAACGCGGAGCTGAAGCTCCTGATCGAGAGGCAGCTTGTGAACTACCTGAAGGTGAGCGGCGGTGAAGCCGGGTGTCGTGCACCCTGCACAGGGAGGGAACTGGGCTGCGCTGCCGCTTGCCAAACACCCTCCGCCAGCTGCCGTAAAGGTGGAGGAGGAAAACGCAGCCCTGAACCTCTCGAGCCCTGAGGCGGTGCTCAGGGCTGGGCTGCGCGTTGGCTTTCCGCAGCATTGCCGACGCGCAGGGCAGAGCTGTGCAGCGGTCTGCTGCGGCGGGCGAGGGCAGCCGGGCCACGGCGGGACGGGGCTGCTCGGGCCGGCGGGCGCCTGCAGCCGCCCGCGTTATTAGCAATTGCCCAACTACTCCTTTGCCATCTAGATGTGAAGGAGCCAGAACTACAAACCGAAATGCATGTTTTGTCACAACCCAGAGCAGAGGGTGAAGTGCTTTTAAGCTGTCGCCAAGCGGAGATGCACAGAGAAAGCGGTTCATGGCTACGAGCGGGAGGGGGACATTCGAGCTGGTCTGGGACCCAGCCGTGCCTGACGGGGCTTCACCTTCCCTCTTTTGTCCTTCCTTTGCAGCACGTGAAGAACCAGGTCTCCATCGACCAGATCTTCAAGGACCTGGACACCAACAAGGACCATCAGCTCAGCTTTGGCGAGGTGATGCTCCTCATCATCAGGGTGACCATTGCCACCCACGACCACCTCCACTTCTGCGAGGACCAGCAGCATGGTCAGCAGCATGGCCAGCAGGGCCAGCAGCATGGCCAGCAGCAGGGCCACCACCACCACCACTGAGGCGGGCCGCGCTCACCGGCACCCACCGAGCCGCAAAGCCGGGCTGCCCCCACCAATCTGCTCTGCCTCCCTCTCTTCTTCCCTCCTCTCAGGTCCAATGGTTTTGCCACCGATTAATAAAGATTTGCTCAGGCTGTCAAAGCTATTCTGTGTGTCTGTGTGTCTCAAGGCAACAAGCCTGCACCTTCCTCTCTCCCCCACCATGGGTTAAATTAAGCAAACTGAGGTTTGAAATAGGACACAATTTTCTAGGGGCAAGGTGGGAGCTTGGGGACAGCAAGGGAGGGAAGAGCAGGGCTGGTTGCAGGGGCGTCCATGGTGCAAACCTCCACCCTCCCCATTGCAGTGGGCTCCGTAGCTCAGGGCAGATGGGATAACTGGAAAAGCAGAGATCTTCTCAAATTAAAAGAGCTCCTTTCGGGCTGGAAGCATCCTACGTCTCCGCTAGGAGCACACCACAGCGGTGGGTGAGCGAGGGAGGGGATGGAGGAGCAGCCCGCCCGGTGCGCTTCGCTCCGCAAGGCCCTGCTGGAAGGGAGCTGGGGCAGCGACCGCACCGCTGGCTGTCCCTGCACCGGATCAAACGTCCCTGGCTAACAGCACAACCACCAGGAAGGGCGCAGGCAGCACTCAGCTGCAGCTGCTTTTGCCAGGCCTGGCCCAGACCCAGGAAAAACAGCAAAAACTTTTACCTTGGCCAACTAGTGCTTTTTAGTATACTTCAGATGAACCAGGAACACCAGAGCCAAGCTCACACCGCCTCTTCGGCGGTGCTGGGTATCTAATATAGCAGCAAACGTTTCGGAGCTGGGGCAGGGAGCGTGCCAGGGCGATTTCCCCAAATGCATCTGCCAATGCCAACCAGCGCATGCTGCTGCTCGTCCGCGAGCTGGGTGTGCCAGGCTGCTGCGGCCAAGGCTTGGGTTCTGCTGCCGCATTTCATGCGGACAAGAGACAGCTATCTCCATGCCTTACTCAACACAGCGCATCTTGGCTTCGTAGTGAGGAGATAATCTGTTACTAACCACTGCTTTCAGGAACAGGCAGCTGGGAATCCCACATAACGCCAAGCTGCCTCGCACCACGAAGGAAGCAAGCCTGGCTATTGATCTGCCAATGCATTTTTAGAGGAAAAAAAGGAACAGTTGTGATTTCCTAAGGGTGAGTCGAAATCCTGAAATCACCCCATTCTGTGAAGAAACTCGCCGCAAGCTTCCCAAAAGCAGCGGCACTGAAGCAAGCGCCCCGTTTTGCACAGGGCCGCCACAAGTTTGCTTCACAGCGGCTGCCCAGGTTGCTTCAGCTTCCTTTGGACGGATTTTGACACGTGAAGTGTCTCAAACGCCTTCCCACGAGGGAGAAGGCATGCACTGGCCACAGCATCCCCTCATCCAGTGCACCGAGCCGGATCCTGCATCCCATCCCATAGCTGCGCTTGGCCAGGGCCTCCGCAAGGGAGCACGGCCCCATGCTGGGGGAGCAGCAGCAGCTCATTGCCACTGCTGGAAGCACCTTGCAGCTCAAACCCCTTTTCAAAGAGAGGCACCAGCTCAGCACAGTCGCCCACTGGTGTCCAGCTGAGCTTGTGCACAAGCCAGCACCCAAGGGCTGAGCTGGCCCCACCAGGGCTGGCCCATAAGGACGTGCTCCCGCTTTCAGGACACAGGCAGGTGGTTTGGGGCCCTGGTTCCCCCTGCCCCATGGAGGATCGGCTTTTCAGAGTGCAGCACTGGAGGGTGTTCAACCTCTGTGCTTTAGCATGACAAGGTGGAGGTCTCCCTGTGCAGGGGCCAAGTGCACATCAATCTGGGCACATCTGAGTTGCCCCCGGTGCCCTCCACCAGAATAAAGACAGAAGCCGCCCCAGAGCTTGCAGTGCTGGTGCAAGAGGATGTTTGCCAACCCAGCAGGCCATTACACAGGGCTGCTGTTGTGTCACCCTCCGGGGCAGCTGAACATCACACTGGGAAATAGCGAACATGCCAGCCAAGGTGTGCTTGGTGGGCCTGTACCTGCAGGGCCTCTGAGCAAGCAGAGGCAACCCGGGTCATCATGCAACAGCCGAGCAGTTTCCAAGCCCGCACGCGTCCCCCAGCCAAGCTCACAGCTCCCGACGGGAGGAAAGGCCAAAGCAACGCACGGAGGAAGGTGTCAGGCGCCGCAGCCGCGTTACCGCTGGCGCGGCCGGGGGACGCTCAGCGCCGCAGCCGCGGGGCTCCGCGCAAGGCGCCTCGCTGCCCCCGGCGGCCCCGGGACGAGGCGGCTGCTGCGGCGGGTTCCTGCTGCCACCTCGCGGCCCGGGGCGGCCCCGACCTGCTCCCCGGCGCCGCAGCGAGCCCGGCCCCTTCCCTTAACCACCCCCGATCCTGCGGCGTAAACGCGCCTTGCTGCGAGCAGGGCTGTTTTCCTGCCAGAAGCACCTGCTTCCCACCACCTGCAACACCTCTCCCGCGCTCCCCCTGCTCGAGCTGCATCGGGGTTTTGCCGGCGAGGGGTCGGGGTCTTCCCCGGTACTGTCACATCCTTCCACCCCTCTGACTCACGAGGGCAGTAAAAGCAAGAGGCAGCACAGTTCCTCCAGGGCAGGGCTCAAAGGAGCAAGGTGGAGGCAGGTGAATGCCAGAGCCGCCCTCAGGGGTGGTGTACTCCACATTGGTCTCCCCGAGCATCACCTCCCTGCTCACCGCCTCCCACCAGCGCTCACCCCAGCCAGAGAGTCCCTGCAAAGCTGCTCCGTGCCTACCTCCGTGTCCCCTCCAAGTGGTGGGTCCCTGCTGCAGGCACAAGCCAGGTCTCTATTCCTCACCCTGCAGCCAGAGATGCTTGTGCATCACCCCTGGTCTCTGCAAAACAGCCTCGGGGTGGCTCTGCAGAGCCCCAGCTCTGCAGATCCCCTCTCCAAGCCCCCCAACTGGATTAGTGCAAGAAACCCCTAGCCTGTGGGGCTGGGCTTTATGAACGGCCCTGAAACGAGGGGATGTGACCCAGCTGGGGCTGGGCCGTGCCCACACCTGGGCTGCAGCCCGGCACCTGGCTCGTCCCCTCTTCCGCCCTTGGCTCCCCGCTGCAGGGTCAGCAGCCCCAGAGGTGTTGGGTGATGCCCGGCGCTGTGGCACATCGCCTTCGTTATCAGTGCAGGCGCACCAAACGGGATGAGCCACCCGGGGCAAAAACGGTTGATGTTGGGGTGCTGGCGAGGGCCAGGGCCAGGTGCCGACCTGCCGCTGCCGGCAAACCAGCACCCAGCACCCAGCGAGCCGGAGCCGGAGCTGGGCCCGGCCTCCAGCAACTCCTTGGTGGCCGATGCAGCCGTGTCGGCCCCGGGGGAGGACGAGCCGCAGCGGGACGGCACCGTGGTGGCAGCCGGCTGGGAGGGAGTAGCCGGTGGGAGAAAATTGCTCGGAGTGATTCAGAGCAATTTTCCTCCTAATTCCCCTCGTTCCCTGGGCGGATGTGCGCTAATTGGGACGGCGGAGGGAGGAGTACGACCGTCGTAGGTGCTGTTGTGGTGCGTCAACGTCCCGTCCTCCTCCGCAAGTGCTTCCTGCCCCGGCGCCCAGCCGCCCCACCGACGTCCCGGGGCCGTGGCGCGCACCGTGCCGGCACCGGGTCTCGGCAGAGTGATGGATTTGGGAGCCTGCGGGGTTGTTCACATCGACCAAGCGACGGGCCAGAGTCCGTGCTGCCTCCAGCCCAGCACTGGATGGACCCGCGGTGGAGACCGGAGCAGCCCCTGGGCTGCTCTGCCCGGGCGCACGTTAACTCCGCTCCGGGGGCTGCGGCTCCTTGGCAGCCCTCGGGCTGCCGGAATGCCTGGTGCTGTGGGACGGGGGCGGCGCGGCCCAGCTCCCGTGACGCCTCCTCCCCAGCTCCACGTGGGTGCTGCCTGCGGAGGCCCAGGTCGCCGCCGGCTCCGTGCCGTATCTGACGATCTCGGGCTGCCGAATGAATGCTGGCACACCCGCGGCGGCAGCGAGGGCTCGTCACAACCCCGGGCCCGTGAGCAAGCCCGGGGTCACCGACTCCCCTGAGCCCACGCTGGCACCGGGCGTCCCATCCCAGCCGCGCTTGCCCCGTCAACACGTGCGATAAGAAATGCAGTTTTCAGGTTTTCCTGTCTGAGCTGGGGTTAAAAAAATAAACTCTGCGGATGGATGCAACTAAACACTGTGCATTTGATTTTTTGCGCCTTCAGTTTAAAGCTTGGCCTGGCCAAAAAGCCTCCCCCTTCCTCCTCCCCCCCCGTCTGCCCTCATTGCAGGCTCCCGCACCGGTCTCCCCCGGGAAGAGCCCGGGGCTCCCCGCTCCGGGCCCCCGCCACGTGCTGCCCTACATACGCCTTTCCCAAGGGAAAACATCCTCCCCAGGGAGGTTCTCCGGGGAAGTGTGGCAACACACACGGAGAGGCAGCCGGAGAACAGGACTGACCGCTAGAAATCCTCGCCCTCCGCCTACTCGCTGGCAGCCCGCGACGAGCTTGCACGGAGCCGCCTCTGCCGGCCCAATTTGTGCCCGCCGACTGGTTGATGCAGGTGAGCAGGGTGAGTCTCCTCCGTCTCTTTCTGGGCTTGAAATGAGCTTTTACGTTTCCAGCGCAATTCTGCAACTGGTCCTTTCCAGCCAGGCTCGGGGCGGGAGGGACTAAAGACACAAGCACAGGGTTAAACCACCCGGATTCCCTTCTCCCGGCGCTTAGCTCAGCTCCGGGAGCTGATTCATTAAACCCATCAAGTGTTTGAGGTGGTTACGGGGGACGAAGCTCCTTTTAATTTACTCACCTCCCCAGGGAGAGAGGGAAAGTGGAGGGAAGGAGTGAGCTCAGGGGAAAGTCCCGAGAGCAGCCAGGGCAGACGATCGCCCAGATTGCAGCATGCAGAAAATGGATATTTTCTGGTGACAACATTTAGAAAGGCTGAACCTGAACTGAAAACGTTCTGCACTGTCGGACCTGATTCGGGTTAATTAATTCTATGGGATTTCAACATTTCATCTCAATGCAGGTCAGGAAAAATGCTTAACGTGGTAAAAGTCCCCCCCCTAAAGCCCCTGCCTGGCCCGGCTGCTGTTCCGCTCTGCCTCCGGGGCTGCTTTCGTGCTGCTGCGCCGGGCGCCGGGGTGCGAAGCCGCGCGGTCCGGCAAAGCCCTGCCGCCGTGCGCCGTCCCAGCCCTCGCTCCTCCGCAGGCCCCCAGCGTCGCGCCGGCATGTCCAGACTCCTCAAAGCCATCGCGGACGTGATGGGCAGCCACCAGGGCAGCGCCGGGAAGGGGAAGAAATCCGAGCCGTTCAGCAGGAGCGAGTTCAAGAAGCTGATCCAGCAGGAGTTTGCGCCTGCCAAGGTAGCCGCGGGGGCGCGGAGGAGGGTGGGGAGCAGGGCGCCGGGCGGCAGCGGAGGCGGCCGAGCTCGGGTCGCTCCCGGCGCATCCTCCCCGGCCCGCTGCCGCCGGCCTCCCACCGGCGCTGCTCCCGGTCCGGTCCGCCCGGCGCGGAGGTCCGACGGGCCCCTGTTGCTCCTCTTCTCCCAGCGGTCGCCCACCGGCAAGTACCGGTGCGTCTCCAGCTTGGATGCGGACGCGGAGCCGATGAACCAGCCGGAGAGGGGCGCTGCCGAGCGCTGCGTGTACTGAGGCGGGGGCGGCCGTCCTGCCCCGGGGGGCACCGGCGGGTAACGCCCGGCTCTGCTTGACCCGGGGGGGGTTCAATCAGCTCTGACGGCTTCATGGAAAACCGGGCGCAAAGCTGGGAAAGGCGCAACATCCACGGGGCTTCGGAGCAACTCCCCGCTGCGTTTTCCTCCATCCCCTGCTGGATCCCTGCATTCCCGAGATGGCAAAGGAGCGGGGTGCCG
The DNA here is from genome assembly GCF_036417845.1 of Apteryx mantelli. NCBI lineage: Eukaryota > Metazoa > Chordata > Aves > Apterygiformes > Apterygidae > Apteryx > Apteryx mantelli. Next base: position 847,122 of record NC_090008.1, read on the forward strand.
GTGCCTCCGGCCAGTGCGGCGTCTCCCTGCGGGAACCCTGCTCCTCCGGGACAGGCAGCGCCTGCCCCAGCCCCTGTCCCCCTCCACTTTTGTCTAGAAAGCGAAAAACCTCTAGTCGGCAGGGCTGGAACGAGCTGCAAAATTAGTTGACTCAGGCCGTACGGTAATGAAGAGTAAGGAGAGGCAGTTAGTCCTGCACTGAGAATTAAAGGGCTATGGCTGGGAGCTCATCTGCAGCGTATTCGAGTCTATGACAAAATTCCCATGGAATTGGGGGGGGGCAGAAATTCATCCCAACGCTTACAGGAATGTTTCAGTCTAATAAATGAAGCTGGGGCCATGCACTGTCTTTCTTCTCCATTAAAAAAAGGGAAACTCAGCCCTTACTTTTATTTTGGGAAAGCTTTTACCCGTGTCTTTGCGTGATCAGTTTGCACAGAGAAATCCTGCCTGGCAGCGAGGGAGCAGCGGCCGGGGAAATGGGATGGCTCCGCGCTCCCGACTGCAAACCAATAAAATGAGGCTGTTGTGACAGCAAGAAGGGGATGGTAGAAACCATTTGTTCCACCGGGAAAAAATATTGCATATAGTAACCGGGTCTGCAGTGTTTGTATCCTCATCTACACCGTCGAGTAAAGCCGTGGACAGGCAGGTAGTTCCTGGGAAGGATCACTTTGCTGTAAGGCTGGGGGTTTTCCGTGGCAGTGTGTTCCCGTCACGGCAAGGGACGCGGGATGGGATCCACAAGCTGTCTGGAAGGGTCTGTGCATCGGCCCCCTGACCTGGGGGTTTCTGCATTGTACATATCGACGAGGTTTTTAGGGTTATTTTTCTCTTTGTTACATAAATGGTTGCAATACAATTAAAAAAGCAATAAAAATATACCCGTGAAGCAAGCCGGACTGTCATGAGAGACGCAGTGACAACCAGCGTCCTGCGGCAGGCGGAGGACGAAGCCCTCGGCAGAGCCGCCCCCGGCAGAGCCCCGGCAGCTGCCGAAACCCCGGTGCTGCCGCCGGAGGGAAGAGGGGGAAGACGCTGCGAGCCGAGAGGCCGGGGCAGAAAGGCGCCGCGGGGCGGCGGGGCGCAGGAAGAGCGCGGGACCGAGCGCGGCAGGGTGCGGCGAGAAACGGCCCGCGCGCAGCGGGGGCGAGCGCGTGCACCAGCTCCGCTGCAAGCGTGGACGACGGGGAAGGAGAGTTTAAGGAAGCACCGACACAAGGGAGGGCTCAGGAAATGGTGGTTTTATTGGCTCCCGGGCAGCCGAGGGGCCGCGGCGCAGCCTGGAGAGCGGCAGGCAGCCGGCGAGCAGGCAGGAGCGCGGCCGGGGCAGCCGCTCACTTCATCTTCTGCGAGGGCAGCTGGCGGATCTGCTGCTGCTGCTGCTGCTGCTGCTGGCACTGCACCTGCGGCTTCCCGTGGCAGCCGGAGCCGCCGCCGCTGCTGTGGCAGCCGCCGCCGCCGCTGCTGCCGCCGTGGCAGCCGCCACCGCCGCTGCTGCCACCGTGGCACCCGCCGCCGCCACCGCTGCTGTGGCAGCCGCCACCGCTGCTACCGCCGTGGCAGCCGCCGCCGCCGCTGCCACCGTGGCACCCGCCACCGCCGCTACCGCCGTGGCAGCCGCCGCCGCTGCCGCCGTGGCAGCCGCCGCCGGTCTGGCGGGTGTAGCGCTCCTGCTGGTGGCACTGGTCCCTGTCCTGGCGGGAGCACATCCTGGCGTGTCCGCTGGCCTGCGGGGAGAGGAGCCGTCAGCGCCTGCCGGGCGAGCACGAGCCCCACCGGGAGCTGCGCCTGTGGCAGGCACCCGCCGCTCGCACGGCCGGGCAGGATCCCGGGAGCGGGCTGCGCCTTCGGAGCAGCCGCCGCATCCCCGCGGCCGCCCGCCGGGGATCTCAGCAGCCTGCTATTGCAGCGCCGCGTGGCCGCAGCCGTGAGCCGCGACCCCGGCCGCCTCCGAGCGCCTGCCGGTTTGGGAGCATCCCCGAGCAGGAGGGTGCCTTGGCCCTGGTACCTGGCGCGGCAGGGCCGGGAGGGCGAGCACGGCCTCCGAGCGAAGCCTGTGCTCTGCGGCCGCCAGCGGAGGAGAAGTCCCAAGAGGAAAGCGTGCCGGTGTCGCCAGGCTTACCTGAGCTCAGAGGAGAAGCCGAGAGGAGAAGTGGGTGCAGACGACCAGGACGGGGGCAGCTTTATACGGATCCCCGGTCCCCTTTCCGGAAATGAGACAGCTCTCCGTCATAGTGATTTATTAATGCAATACCCAATCCCCATCCAACCACCCTCTGTTTACATGGCTCGCCTGACTCACTGGCGATGGATATCATTCCTATTTTATCTGTTTCCTGTGCCACATAAGTGTCTAATTGCCAGCCTCACCTGGCTTAATGGGGAAACCCGTGGGTGCCCAGGTTTCCAAGGGCTTATCTGCTTGGGTTTTGTTTTCCTAAATTAAATCCAGGCATAATTATGGGCCCATTTCGTGAGGCCTTGCTCTTGGAGTCTAAACCCTGCTGTTGGGCCGGCACTGGACAAACCCGGGAAAAATCCCAGCAAAAAGGAGCAGAAAGTCTCTCCCTTTTCTCCCCCGGCAGCTTGGCGCGAAGGCTGCGCCAAAGCGGCTGCCGTCAGCGGAGCAAGGACGTGACGTTCCTGGGCTTCCCCTAAGGAAGCGTCTCGGGTCTTCGGTCTTTCTTCTCCCCTCCATGACCTTAGGGATGTGGGTTTCCCCCAAAAGGCCCCCGAGCTGCCAGAACACGGTCTTGGAGCTCCCCGAAAGCTTTGCAAGCTCTGCTGTATCTGTGCCCGTGTCTCTGGGCACTTCACGACAAAGTCCCTAAGCACTTTGTTGGCAAAGAACAGGGATTTTCATCCTCTTAATTATAGAGACATGGAAATGAAGGCTCGGAAATTGAAAGACCCATCTGAAGTTACCTACTTCACCAGCCTGCCCAGATCTTCCCTGCAGAAGGTGCATTGACCCATAAAGAACACAGACAGCTCTTTATTTAAGGGATAAAAGCGAGAAAAAGTCTGAGACGTGGAAAATAAGGTTGGAAACCACTCAGATAGGTGCTAAGATGCACCTTGGTAATAAAGAGGAGTGCTGGAGCAGCTCTCCAAGGCGGAGGGAATAGCACACGGTCTCGGACTGTTAGGGCTGGGAGCGGACGTCTTTCCCAAGAGACACTTCAACTCATCCTGGTTTGTCACGCTCGGCACCGTTAGTGACATGGAAAATGAGTTTCTTCCTGCTTCTGCCGGAAGCCGTTGGGCTGGGTGGCTCCTGTTGGGCTCCAGACAAATTCCTGTTGGCGGGGGCTGAATCGGTGCCCGGCTCCCTGTATCCCATGGGTGTCCGTGCTTGTGGTGAGGGGACCATGACACTGAGCAGGAAGCGTCTTCCGGGGCTGCGGGTCTCCCACTTGGAAAGCGCCCGCTGGCCTCGCCGAGCACCATGCGCAAGCTGCCTCGACCGCACTCGCTGCCACCGAGGCCGGGAAATTTCATGTAGAAACTGGTGGCTGCGATCGCAATTAGCAGAGGAACTGGGCAGGCACCCAGGTACCCAGCTGGGCGCGCTGCGGGCAAGATCCGCGCGGCTCTCAGGGCGAGCGCAGACACGCAGGGAAGCGGCTGCCTCGTGCGCGGGGCGGGTGCAGCGTCCCCGAGGCTGGTGCTGGTGCCGGTGCTGGTGCCGGTGCCGTGCACCCCTCCTCGCACCCGGGCCACAGCCGGAGACCGGACTCTCAAAGACAAACGCGCGGCTGCACAAGGCACCTTTGCGCGGCTTGGAGCTGGTGCAATTTGGCCTTTCCCAGAGGATTTGGGCAGCAGTCAAGTCTCGCCCAGATCAGGGACCCATGTTGTGCACGGGAGAATTTAGTGCTGATTTCCCTGTTGGGTGATGATGTCATTTGTTCACTGAGAAGGGACATAGCAGAGTTTTTAGGGTAACCGGCTGTGCACCAGGTTTCCTAAGGGCTGGTGCTTCCCTTTGCCTGAAGGAATTAAGGAAACGTGTCTGGGAGGCTGGCGTGCAGGAAAGATTTTTTGCTGCAACGATCCCTTCGCCGAGGTTTCCAGGCTGCTTTGCTTCCCGGCGCCAGCTCAGCTCCTGCCTGTGTGCGGCGCGTCCCGGGGCCACCCGTGCGAGCGGCGCCCTGCGGCTCCCTTCCCACGCCCGTGCTGCGTGCAAGCAGCATCCCCTGAGAAAGCTGCCCTGTCTGCAATGGGAAAACCACATCCCGACCCGTTCCCCCTGGGATCCGACCAAAGACCTTGCTGTTCCTGGCTCCTAGCAGGAAAGGGGGCAGCTGGGGGACGAAGCGTGGTTCAGCCCTGTCTGCGGGAGCCGAACACGAGAGCTGAAGGCTTAACTGAATTCCATTAGCTTTTAGTTCCTCTATTATTATTATTATTATTATTATTATTATTATTATTATCCTCTATTAGCTCTGCTATTTCAGGAAACGATACCATTTTCCCCTAAAAGTGAGGCCCAACGTTCTCCTGGTGCCCGTGTTGAAGGCCGGGCACCTCCTCAGGGCGCCGTGGCGTGGATGGAGAACCGGCTGCAATTCTGGAAGTCGGGGATTCGTTCTTCCTCTGATTACGATATGTGATGTGTTAACAACGGGACAGACCTTATATTCTCATACACCCAGCTGAGCCCCCGCGGTGCGCGTGGACGATGGGGAAGGAGAGTTTAAGGAAGCACCGACACAAGGGAGGGCTCAGGAAATGGTGGTTTTATTGGCTCCCGGGCAGCCGAGGGGCCGCGGTGCAGCCTGGAGAGCGGCAGGCAGCCGGCGAGCAGGCAGGAGCGGGGCCGGGGCAGCCGCTCACTTCATCTTCTGCGAGGGCAGCTGGCGGATCTGCTGCTGCTGCTGCTGCTGCTGCTGGCACTGCACCTGCGGCTTCCCGTGGCACCCAGAGCTGCCGCCGCTGCTGTGGCAGCCGCTGCCACCGCTGCTGCCGCCGTGGCACCCACCACCGCTGCTGCCGCCGTGGCACCCGCCGCCGCCACCGCTGCTGTGGCAGCCGCTGCCGCCGCGGCACCCGCCACCGCTGCTACCGCCGTGGCAGCCACCACCGCTGCTACTGCCGTGGCAGCCGCCGCCGGTCTGGCGGGTGTAGCGCTCCTGCTGGTGGCACTGGTCCCTGTCCTGGCGGGAGCACATCCTGGCGTGTCCGCTGGCCTGTGGGGAGAGGAGATGTCAGCGCCCGCCGTGTGTCCCGCCGGCCGCAGCAGCCCCGCCGGGAGCCGGCGTTATCAGCGGTGCCGGCGCATCCCATCCCGTCCTGTCCCGTCCCTTCCCCACTGCTGCTTTCCCCAGGAGGAGGAACCGGGAAGTCGCATCGATCCCAACTCCCACGGTCGTCTTTGCGCCTCTCCCGGGGTTCCCGGGGCGCTTGCGGGGTCGTCCCGGCTCCGTCTCCGAAGCGGGTCCCACCTCGCCGTGTTTCGTACTCCCGAAACGGGCGGAGCGAGATCCCGCAGCCTCCCTTCGCCTCCGAAGCTCCCTGCCCCGCGCCCCGTCCACGCCCGCCGCTCCGGCCCCCTCCGGCTCCTGGCGTCACCGCGTCCCCGAGCCGCGCGCTCACCGAGGCGCTCGAGCAGCGCGGGGACGAGCAGCCAACGCGGCTCCCCGGGTGCCCCACGCGCTTTTATCTCCTTTCTGCGAAGCCCGTCCGGAAACGCGGCACCTCCCCGTCGCCGAGGTCTTTTTTTTCCGCCTCTCCGCCGTTCAGGCCGCTCGCGTGACGCACGCTCGCCCGGGACGGGCATCGCCTCTTTTTGCCGGTCGCCTTCCCCGCGCCACGGAGATGCGTCACCGCCAGCCCTGCCCGCGCCGCGTGCGGCCGGGGAGCCGCGTGGGCGGCCGGATTTCCACAGCGTCACCGGTTTGGTTTTTTTTTGGGCTAACTGCAGCTAGAGAGTGCGCGGCATTCGCTGCCGGGGCTCCAGAAAGATCCCGGGGACTCCAGCGGGAATGACAGTTCCTAAAAACTGCCGAATTTGCGAGGCCTAAAGGTGCTTCGGTCCCGCAAATGCCCGTGAACCCAGAGCTGCGACTCCAGGCGCAAAAGCCCTAACGGCAGGTCGCTTAGCGCCGCCGTTGGCTCGTCTCGGTTAAACCAGCTGAAATGCGGTCGAGTTGTGAAGGTAGAGAAGAGACAGTCCGGCAAAACCACGTGCCGGTCGGAAGCGCGCTGGTGTTGCGGAAAGGGCCTGGAGAAGCCGGGCTCCTTGTTTTCGGGAGGGGGAATATCTGCCCCGGGTAGTGGTCTGGGATTAGCCGAGCGCGTAGTTACGTGGTTAACTTCCACGCTGTGAGCAACCCACACGGAGCGGCCGCGCGGCGGGGAGCCGGCGGAGCGGTGGGTGCCGTCCGGCTGCCGGGGGCAGGCGGCGGTTTTCCCAAACCTTGTAGGAGCATCGGTTTTGGATCGCTTCTCCCGGCAGCCAGATTTGCTCTCCTGCCTTTCATACGTCTTCCCCTGTCCCGGCCGAGCTTGGCGTTGCCGCTGGAAGACCGTCAGGGCAAACCGTGCCCGGCTCCGGCACCGGCATCCGTATCTCCGGCCGTTTAGCTCCGCTTTGGGGAGGGAAGCGGCTGATCTCGGCCAGGACTCTAGAGGCCACTGTAATGTTAATAATAGCGGAGTTTGGATAAAGAAAAACACAGTGTCGACAAGATTCATTGCTAACCGATGGAGCTGAATCACTGAAAGGGAGAGATCCGTGAGGAAATCCCAGCGTGTCTGGGGATATTTCACAAACAGCAGAAGAATGAAAATCTGTGTGAAACTATTATTCACGGCGCAGCGCTAATTATACCCTGGACGATGACAAACATGTTTATCGTCTCTCTGGGACATGGAGACACCTCCTGAGCAGAGCCTGCCGGCAGGATGCTCACGCGCCCCGGAGACCCGGGCCACCACGAGACCTGCGGATCGCGGGTCCCGAGCGGCTTGTGTGTGGTGGTTGCTCTTCCATATTTCAGCTCCTGGTTTTCGCTCGGTGCAGCCGTGAAGCCGCCGTCGCAGGGAAGGGCAGCTGAGGCCTGTGCTCGCTGCTTTGCTTTTGCAGATCCTCCTGCTATGTGGGGCCGGGCGGACCATGGGGACGGCGATGGCGGAGGGTCTCTCCTGCGCCGGCCGTGCAGTGAGCCACCGGTCCCGGGTCCCCACGTCGGCTGCGAGCGGTCCTGCCGGGCAGTTCCTCTCCTAAACCCACCCGGCTCCGTCTGATCAGGGGCTGAGGGCATTTCGCCCCGCTAGAGCAAGCGGGTCCGGCCAGTCACTCGCCTCTTGGTTAGAAACCAAGGTTTTTTTTTCCCAGGGCTTTTTTGGAGGCTTATGAGGCAAGTCAAATTGTACCTGTTGCTTCCTCAGTGAGTGAGACGATGTGCCAAGCAGACCCTCTTATTTTTGCCTCTCTGATGAAGCGTGTGGTTATTTCATATTAGTGTTTAATTGCTGGGTTGCATACACAGCCCATGATGAAAACTGTTAGTTCCTTCCGAACAAAGATTTCTTTCTTTTTGGTGTATCTAGTACAGGAGTAAGGTGACACCAGGCTGAACCAACTAGCGACCTAGATGGGAGGGTGGCCGGGGACACCGCAGGCATCAGCTTCAGCCACCGAAGGGACAGAAGCAGTTCAAAGGGATGAAGTGGAAAACACTGATACAAGGGGACTTTATTATCTCTTTATTGCCTCCACATCTGCAGTGAAACAGAAATGTAGGAGGTGAACTTATTACAGCGCAGAGTACTTCAACATTGCATTACCCTAGAGGATAAGTTACAGCACTTAGTATTTCTCACTGAGACAGTGGGTTGCATCTTCAAAGCGTGCTACAGGCCAAACGACAGCAAGAGGGGAAATCCGAGTGACGCAGGACGTGCCGAACATCACGGCAAAGTCGGGAGAATGAAAAGTTTCTTCATTCACCCCAGCTCCTCGTGCCCATTACTTTATCTTCCGGACTGGTACTTTGCAGACCTGCTTTTGCTGCTGGCTCGGGCATTGCTTTGCCACCGGCACGCAGCCCTGCTGCATCGGCGGGGCGTATGTTTGCACCGGGCAGCACTGCTGGACACGCTGCGTTGGTTTGCCGTAGCTCGGCTTGCCCCCCTGGTACCCCGAGCCGTGGCACGAGGACGACGGCTCGGCGCACACGGCTCTGCCGCCCTCGTGGCAGCCTCCTCCGGACGAGCCGTGGCACCTCTCGGAGCAGACCGACCTCCCGTAGCTGTTGCATCCCCCTGATGACCCGTAGCTGTACGTGGGCCTCCGGACGCAGCTCGACCCACCGCCTCCCTGGCAGCCTCCTCCGGACGAGCCGTGGCACCTCTCAGAGCAGACCGACCTCCCGTAGCTGTTGCATCCCCCTGATGACCCGTAGCTGTACGTGGGCCTCCGGACGCAGCTCGACTCGCCGCCTCCCTGGCAGCCTCCTCCGGACGAGCCGTGGCACCTCTCGGAGCAGACCGACCTCCCGTAGCTGTTGCATCCCCCCGAGGACCCGTAGCTGTACGTGGGCCTCCGGGCGCAGCTCGACCCGCCGCCTCCATGGCACGAATTAGCCGTGGAATAGCCGTGGCACCTCTCGGAGCAGACCGGCTGCCGATAGCCGTAATGCCGGTAGTCGTGCCCGCACATGCCTTCGACGCCTTCGCTGTCGCACCCTGAGCAGGAGCCGTACCCGTAGCGGAACGGCGTGCGCCGCGTGTCCAGCCAGGACCCCGAGGGACCGTACCAGGTTGAGTTCAAGTTGAAGTATGACTCTCTTCCGGAAGAGTATATCATGTTTGAGTTGTAGGGAAAAACCTGAAAAACACATGGCCGAACAGGGTATGTCTAGCGTTTCCATCCCCTCTGTTTTCCTTGAATTTCCCGCAAAGCTCATCCGTGCACAGACCAGCCTCGCTTAGCGTGAAAGCCTGCACCTAAAGGCAATTCTGGCAGTTGCCCAGTGCTGGCCAGACTACGTCCGAACCCTCTTTCTGACCTTACCCTTAACCGTTTTTTCTCAGAGAACAGAAGCAGCCGTAAGGCGCTGGAGCACGTCGTGACGGTGCTGCGGATCCCGCATCCGAGCCCCCAGCAGTCCGTCTCTCGGCTTTGCCCACCATCCTCCGGCCCTCGTGCTCGGAGGACGGTCCGAAGGCCGGAGCAAGAGCGCCCAGCCCGTAACCTCCCGCGTCCAGACACACATCCGAGCGACCTGAGCTCCTCCGAGCTGCGTCTTACCCGAGAGGCGAGGGAAGGCAGGCGAAGACCAGGGGAGCAGACTGTGAGAGGCCCAGGGGAAGGAGGCCTTTTATATCGTTTCAAGCCCTCCCCTTGCAAATGAAACACGCTGTAGGAACGAGGACTAAATTATTTATTGACAAAACTTCCCCTCCATTTGGGTGCTGTTCCCTGCGCTTGGCATGTTCTCGTTGACTCATTAATCCTGATAAGCATCGCTTAATTATAATGAAGTTACTGAGCAGAGCACATGAAGGACTCACGTCGTTAAGCCGCACATCAGCTACACGAGGTGGGTAATAACGAACTTATTCACCATCTTCAGAGGACTGAGCCGCGGGGCGGAGGCTGCCGAGCGCCCCATGAGTCAGGAAGAGCCATGTGCCTGGCGCTAATGTCCCGGTGTTCCCATCTCTGCCGGCCCTCGAAAGCATTTCCAGGCGCCCGAAGTGCAAGAAGGGGATGGGGAAGAGCCCGCGGAGTCACCGGGAGCAAACCGTGCCGGCGGGTGGCTCTGGGGCGGCGCTACCTGGGCTTTCGGCGCCGTCTCCCACGGCACCTTTGCGCTTCCCCTGGGGGAGACGCGGACCGGAGGGGCAGCTACTGGGGGGGAACGGCTGGCGGCTGCTCAGGTGCTGCTGTTTGATACCCTCCCGAGCGCCCTGGACGACGGGATGGAGGGCACCGGGCAGATCCGCAGGCGGCACCAAGCTGGGGCCGTGGTGCCCGCCGGGGGTGCAGGATGGGGCCGGGGCAGGCGGAGGGAGAACGGGGCCAAGCGCCGCCCCGGGGGCTGCGGCGCCCCTCCGTGAAGCCGCTTTGCGGGAAAGATGGACCGAAGCAGGCCGGGATGCCGCAGCGGGCGCGCGTGCGTGCAACGCTGCTGCAGGCATTGCAGGCTCTGGATCGGCCACCGCGCCAGGGAGCGGTCTGGGAACCCCCCCAAGGGGCTTACGGGAAAAGAGGCTTGGAGGAAAGCAGCTATAAAATAAGGAATTTTTAAAGGTAAAGTTCAGCTGAATTTCAGTGCAGGTGGATTTCCTTTTGGTTGAAATTTGAATTTCCCACTCGCGGGTGGGAAGAGCCCGGTCTGCCGCCTCCCGCACCAAGGGAAAGGCACTCCTGGCACGCAGACACACCTCCCGTGCTGAGACACGTGCTTCCCTGCCAGGATTAACGTTTATACGAGGGAGACCCTCCCAACGCAACGCTGCCGTCGAGCTAACGAGGGCACGGCACACATCACAGAGCAAGTTGTTTGCACCCAGCTCGCTCGCTGAAAGGGCACGTGCTGGACCAGAGCGGAGTCCAGACGTCGGGCCGGTGGCGGATAACCACGGTGGAGAAGGTTTCACAGCACGCCACCGGAGTTCAGCCTGGTAGAAACGCTATAGCCAGAGCTGAAATCCTGATTTTGTTTTTAACCTTGCAAGTTTTCTTGCGAGAATTTTAATGACTTTTAATATGTAATGTTGGTGATGTTTTCCAGGGGAAAAGAAAAATCAAGCTTCAGCTAAGTTTCATCAACTTTATTCTTGAACACACAGGGAGAAAGTAAAACGGCAGGAGTCCCTGATGCCCCTGCGGTCATATCGTGTGGCTATTTTTCATTGCAGCCCTGTCTCTGTTTTCAAACAGCCGTAAAATCAGGGTTCGCAGAAGCCGTGGGAGAAGGCGAATGCGCGGCAGACCGTTTGCACATCCTCGCTCAGGCTCTTTCCTTCAGTTTAGCCATCTCAAGAGCAGGGAACTGGCTGCTCTCGCCCCAGGAGGAGCAAAGCGGGGCCTGGACGGCGAGAGCCCTGGGAATTGAAGATATCTGGCGCTAGGGCCAGGCAGGGGACGCCTGCTCCCGGCCCGTCCGTGCGGAGGGATGACTGCTGGCGGCGGCAGCTGCGCCGAGGCGGTTTGCTGGGAAGCGAAGCGCGTGCACGGTGAAGGCAGCACGTCGCACGGGGCGGGAGCGCGCAGGCACCCAGCGGGGGCTCAGCACCGCGCCGCTGCCGGCGTCACTCCTGCAGCAGGCAGGGTGGCAGGGCAGCGAGCTGCTTCTGCTGGTGCTGGCAGGGGCACGGCGGGGCGGGCGGCGCGGCGCGGTGGCGGGGCGGGCAGCACCGCTGCGGCACCCGCAGGGGCACTTTCCCGGGCGGGCAGGGCGGCGGCGCGGGCAGCTGCTCCACTCTCCGCCGGGGCTTGCCGCAGGTCCCCGGCTCGCAGGGGTGCAGCGGGGGGCGATACTGCTGCAGGGGCCGGCGGTGGATTTTCACGGGGGGGCAGAGCGGCTGCTCGGGGGGCAGCTCCACTCGCCTCCGGGGCTTGCTGGGACAGCGGCTCTGCGGCGCTGGGCAGCAGCTCCAGATGGGCCAGGGCTCCAGGGGCCGTGCGGGCTTGCCGGGCGGGCAGCCCTGCGGCTCGCTCTGGCAGGAGCCTTCGATGTCGCGGCTGAGGCTGCCGGGGTCGTGGCAGGGCGACAGGCCCCCGGCGCCCACCGGGCTTTCGGGGCACCACCCCGACGAGCCGCTGCACGTCGAGCCCTGCTCCGCACACGCCGAGCCGCCGTGGCACCAGTCCTGGTCGCCTTCGCCTTTGCGGTACTGCATCTCGCGGCGGAGGAGGCAAAACCCTCGGGGATGAGCGGCCTGTCAGCGGGAAAAAATGCCACCGACTTCTTCTCTTTTGCTTTTTCTAATGGAAAACGCTAGGAATCAGAGGCAGCTGAGAGAATCCAACTCACCGTGTGAGCTGCGATGGATGGGCTGAGCGGGGAGTCCGAGTCCTGTGGACGGCACCGGGGCCGAAAGCTTTTATACGCGGCCGCGCGCTCTTGGAAATGAGGCATGCCACGGGAATGAATAGCTGAGCTCTGAGTGCCACTTCTGAACGCGACTATTTCTTCTGGCGCTTGCTATTGGACTAATCAGCTGCAATTAGCACCTGCCTTGCTGTAATGTCAGTATAGCCCTTTGCATATGCAGTGGCCATTATCTAATTAGTTCTTCCATTGGTTGCGTTCAAATACACTGCGAGTTACATAACGTTAGTCAGATAGGATCCTGGGATAAGGATACCTGGAATACCGTGATGCTGAGTGATGTGCCCAAGAGGAGGCTCTCGTGGCATCGGGAAAGCAGCAAACAGGCCCCGGCGTCCTGGCGGCCAGCCGCACAGCCAGGCACCCCGTCGCTAATGTGGGGAGCAGAGGGGTGGGAATGGCAATGGTCCTTCATGGGTTGAAAGAAAACAAAGAAAAACTGGTCGTAGAAAACAAACAAGCTTCCTGCCAAGACAAAGAGCATTTTTAAAAAAGCAAAACTGGGAAAAACAGTAAAATCCTGTTTTAAATAAGAATTGATTTTTCAGGGGACCTCTATTTCAACTCAACCGTCCTGACCAGCTCTAAAACAGGAACCTTCACGCTTCCAGTGGGCTCCACGGAGCCGGGGCTTCTCCCCACGGAGCTCCCTGGGTGCTTATCCACAGCCACGATCCAGTCTCATGCTGAGATAACGCGCACAACGGAGAAGAGGGTATTTTACTACCTCTTTGTACTTTGCTCCATGCTTTGTGCCCCGGTATTCACTCTGCAGCTGGAACTGCCACGTGCTAGAGCAGGGGCTATGCTCATTTACCTTTTCTCCCTGAATACACTTAGTAGTGGGAAAACCTCTTCTTATTACGCCAACGGAAAGAAGCCGACTGCGTTCCTGCGACCAGGGACCGTCACTGCACTTCCCTCCTCCCAATTTCCGTGCAATCCCTGCCAAGTCATTGCTATGTCGAATCCACTAACTTGCAGAAATATTGGGAGGTTTTCTGGGGGATTGCCACAATTGCCCCTCTCTTGCCCCTGTTCCCCTTCCCGCTGGGCTGGATGACTTTGGACCTTTCCCAAGGCTGCTGTCCGGCTCCTGGAGCACCGCCACCAGCTTCCTTGTGCACAGACAGACTCTGGCAGGCACTCGGATACTGAGTCAGGCTGTGGAGGGGATGCATTTTCCACTCAGTAGTGAAAATAGAAGATATGGTTCAAAAGAATTCATTCCTTTCCAAGTGAGGAGCATCTCAGTCAAGTGAACAGCAATGACACCGAAAGCCTTTTTATGCCTCCCTCTGGAATGAGGATGCCACAGAGCAGAGATGACCTCATTAATTAACAGTTCCAAGCTGTGTCAAGGACCATGTCCACCTCCTGACTCTCGTGCTTTGACTCATTCTCCATGTAGCTGCTCTGCTTTGCATTTCTGTGGATGGCCACGGCATTTTTTAAGTACCGGCAAAGTATCTCTCGCAGCAGCCCCAGGCTGCAGGTGCAGAACGTATTTCCCCGCACCGGTCACTCTGCAGTCGTGTCTCCTTAAGAGATGCTCAGAGATTCGTCCAGCGATGGTCGGGTTTGAATCACCTGGAAAAGCATGCGCAGAATTCAGGGGTGTGAATCCAGGGCGCTGGCCTGCATCAGCCGACTTTGCTGCCATGGAGATAATTTATTCTTCAGCTGCAGGCAAACTCTAATTGCCTTCCAGGAAGCCACAGGACTTGTACATAATGATGGAAAGGGCCTTGCTATCTGCTAAGGGTGTACTAGGGGTTTTGATTCTTAACACAGTCCCAGAATTATGCTGTTTTCACATAATTTGGATTTTCATGCTAGAAAAGATATTTTGGACTCACTTTACCTCCTGAGGGCTTTATAAACCATGAAGCGCAAATATGTCACTTCTGAATCTCATCTCCTAAAATTTGCCAGATTTTAATAGGATTCCAGATGAAATTAGATAGTATTTCTGAATCCTTCAGGCTGAACCTATTTCTTCACATCTTTCAGGGACTCTCTCTTTCCCTGCACCATCTATATTCTGATAAGATGCCTGCTTGCCTATTGAATCTTACTGATAATCCATCAGGCCTTTCAAGAAGCCTGCTTTCAAGCTCAGCAAATTCACTGGAAAGACTTCTGTTAACAAAAAAAGGCCTTTAGAGCAGATGCTTCTATTGCAGACTCTGTACTTCTTCAAAGTGAAAAGGAGGGGAAACAAAGTGGGGAACCGCATGGCTGAAAGAACACTCCTGCCTCTTAGATAACGTGCTGACATTTCCCCACACGAGAGACTGACCCAAGAAGTTTCTCTTCACTGGCTCTCCTCCGGTGCTGTCATCTGTACCACGATGGATAATTGAAAATACTTTGTAATCAGAAACTAAGCAAATTCCAAAAAAGTCCCAGATCAGAGATATAGTTAGAAAAAAAGATAAATGAATGAACACATACCAGAAGTTTGCAAAGTCATAAACTATAACTTTTATTGCCCTTCATGACTACTTGGAGATTAAAGCAAGAAAGCGGAGTTTGATGCAGCAACAGCATTAAACATCCCATACACCAAAAGGAAAATTAACAGCAGGACTAAGGCTTACAAAGAAACATCTCACACTGTTGAGTGGGTAGCAACTTCAAAAGCACGTTACAGGCGTTTGGTAACGAAGGGCAGGCAAAGAAGAGGAGAGAAAGTCTACAGTCTCTAGGCAAAGGAGGAAGAGCGTAGGGCCATATCCAAATCCACATCTGACACCGTGTGAGCCGGCTGGGAAGCAGCAGGCAGTGCAGCGGCAGAGGGGGCGACCACGCTGCCTGCCCCGTGCTAAGCAGGATCAGCAGCCGCCACCACCGCAGCAGCTGCTGCTGTTGTTGTTGTTGCTGCTCACGGTGTAGCAGCAGGCCTGCATGGGCATGCAGCAGGACTGCATGGGCATGCAGCAGGACTGCATGGGCACGCAGCAGGACTGCATGGGCATGCAGCAGGTCGTGGGGCAGCAGGATTGCATGGGCATGCAGCAGGGTGTCTTGCAGCTAGACTTCTGGCCGTAGCAGCGCACGGTGTAGCTGTTCCCACTGCTGCCGCAGCAGCTATTACTACTACCAGAGCAGCATCCGTAAGCCATGATGTCTGTAGTGTAGGCAAAGCTGGAAGGGACAGAAGCAGTCTGTCTGTGACTGAGAGCATGATAATATGTTTGGAAATGCAAAATTCATTCAAAGCTCTGTTTATGCTAAATTTAGAGATTCAAGGAATCAATGCCCAATGCTGACTTGTTTTGTAGTAAATCATGCTCACAACACTTCTCTCTGTCTTTTTCCCTGAAACGTAGATGCCCATCTACTTGCACCAGGGCATCCCAAATGTCTTAGCAAGGACAACACAGCACAGTGCACATAGTCTTGGCTCTCTTCTGAGATGTCCTCGATCCCCCTCCTGCGTGGCCCACTGACCCTCCCGTAGCCTCTCCAACCTTTAACACTTCTAGTTTGTCCCCATAATTCGTAGTACATAGCTCATAAAAACCAAGCTCTAGGCAAAGTCCCAGTCCAGACACACAGTTATATTTTAGATATTGTTATAATGTATCCATACAATTTTTCTTTTGTGGAAAGGAATATTTAGATGTTCTCACTTACCCTATTGACCAGTGAGGACAGGTGAAGGGAAGAGAAGACAAGCGAATGAAGTGAGCTGGGTTGGGAGCCCTTTTATAGTCCCAAACACCTTCCTCCTGGAAGTGAGACAGCCATTGACCATTTGAAGTTCCCTGTTTATTCACGCCATCCCATACTTCTTAGCTTTACGTGTCGTCCGGTATTTACACTTTGCCTTATTATTTGTGATCACCACCTTTGTTTTACCTCATAATTATTTAGCCTGCAGATAATCAAAGGGCTTCTATGAATACTAATGAATTTTTCCTCTCTGCAACCTTGCAAGGGAGCAAAAAAATGCATCCTTGTATCTGAAAAATGCAGAGAGTGACAGCTAAAGATGCTAAGGGACTTACTCAGAGGTAGATGGTGCTGAATCAGTGTTAAGAGCCAAGGCTACAACCCGTGGACTGTGTCTTTGAGGCACGTGAGGGGCTGTTTCACTGGACTGGTGTTTGAAATAAATATTTGGCAGATTTCATGAAAATAGGTATGCTTGTTGCTGGTCACAGGACATTCACATGAGGACGGAGCAACAAAATCATGAGTTCAGGACATGGTGGGACTCATGCTGGTTCCAGGTCTCAGTCAGCTGCAGGTGACTCTGTGCTAGATCATCATCCCCTCCTGAGTGCTAAGAGCACCTCTGCATTGCCTTTGGGTTTGTCTAGACTTTTGCAAATCCTCCAGGCTGGGTGATTTAGATTTGCATGTGGGCACTGCTAACACAGGCCAGACAAGAGTGCTTAAGTTCTGCTTTGCTTTGCCGGGACTTCTTTCTTAGGAACATTTTCTAAGCCTCTGAGCTGAATTAGCATCTCTTCAGAATCTTTCGCATTTTAATTAAAAACTCAAGGGGCAGCATTACCTGTGCAAATTGCAATGCAAGCGGGCAGGGCTCTGGGGCCAGGTGTGATGTATTGCAAGTCGCAGTGTCCCTCCCGCCACCTCTCCTTGTATCCAGCTAAAATCCCATTGCATGCCAGAGCCCAGGTGCCCCTGGGACCACACTGCTGCAGCTCCTGGGGCAGCACATCGCGGGAGTGCAGGGTTGGAGGCTGTGCAGGACCCTTTGGGGCTGCTGGAAGCAATAAAAGAAGCAGCCCCACATGGACTGAGAGGGTGAGAGGAGGCTGAGGGAGGAAGAGCAGGAGAAGAGCTATGACAGGTGCAGGCAGAAAATGAGTCCCAGCTGGGGCCACGGAGCTAAACAGGAGGCAGGAACACAGAAGTGATGCAGGGAGAGACATTGCTGAGCTGGAACCATTTTCCTGGAGGGGAGGAAGGTCAAGGTAAGGCAGGGCCTTGGGCAACTGAGCCAGGGCAAATGAATGCTTGTTTAATGCCTGTCACTGCCTCTGATGCACTTTGCTGTGGGGCTTGATGATGGCAGGAACACAGGGTATTTGGGAGGAATTTTTTCCATGGCTTAAAATTGTGGCTCTTGTTTGAAGACCTCGCAACATTACCCTGAGAGGAGTGCTGCCTAATGAGAGGATGGTGGATCCTGCCTGGCAAGTTCCCTGCCTCCTGTCCAACACCCTGCAGGATCCTGAAGCTGGCTGCACCACTGTGAGCTGCTACCAGCCCCGAAAGACACAAGCCAGGACCCTGTCTGCTTTCTGCAAGCTGCGAGGGGGAGCAGACTGAGACTCCTTCCCTTTAATGCCACATTGCTCCTGCAGTAGATCCAGTCAGCTTCTTTCCAGGCTTTTCTGGAAGAAGAGTAATTCCTTGAGTAAAATGCTGAAGAAGCAAAACACGTAATGGCAACTTTTCCAGAAAGGGTAGAAGAACATCCATGGCCTTTCCTTTCCAGCAGGTACTGGGGAGGCATACACTTGCCTGTCCATGAAAACTGATTAATTTGCGAGGAATTAACTGGGCAGAAACAAAGGGGCACACTTCACTCCTGCCTGCAGAGGGGCAGTTCTCATTTGCAAATCCTGCAATTGCAAGAACAAATAATAAAGGTGGGCACATCCTGCCCATGATAGTGGTGACCAGGCTTGCGTGTAACCTAAGTATTCAAATGGTCTTTGGTGAGTGGGCTACAGATCCTAATGCAGAGCAGGGACTGAGAGAGGTTGCAACGCAGTCAGTAAAGGGCATTAGACACAGGAGGAGGACTGTGGTGCAGATCTTGCATGCTATGCTTTGGTACAAACTCAAACCTCAGCTCTTACTGACTCAGTCACTCCTTGAAGATGGTGGAGGCTTCTCAGCGTTTGTTCTAACATCTCAGCTCAAAATCCGGTAGCCCAGACATTTTAGCAGAGCCAAGACCTCCTTCTCATAAGTGTTGAACTATTTATAGGGACTCTTTATATGTTCTGAAGAAGACCCTTAGCTGATTGAAATACACAGAGCTTTCCTAGTCATGATGTGCCCGTGTCAAAGCATTCAAGAAGAAATTCAAGTCCTTTACACATTTCTATATTATTTTCTTCCTATTTCTTTGTAGTTTTACAGTGCAAGGAGAAATACTGGTCACATAGATACCAGATACTAAGTTCATTTTTGATCAGGCCCATGGATAAGCTCAGAGCTGCATCAGGGATGCACTGATTTTCTTTGTGAAGCCAAAACCCCCTAGTTAACATCTCCTAGATGGGAAGATGTGCATCATTGGAAGAAAAAGGAATGAGAATGTGACAGGCATGGTGATGCATTCTGGAAGCACCAGTTAAAAAGCAAATAAGCACCAGGAGTTTTGCAGTGTCATGAACTACAGATTTTATTGTTTTTCAGACAGATTGAAGCAAAAGAGTGATGAAAAGAATTTAACATCCCACACACAAAGAGGAAAATTAACAGCAGGACTAAGGCTTACAAAGAAACATCTCACACTGTTGAGTGGGTAGCAACTTCAAAAGCATGTTACAGGCGTTTGGTAATGAAGGGCAGGCAAAGAAGAGGAGAAAAAGTCTACGGTCTCTAGGCAAAGGAGGAAGAGCGTAGGGCCATATCCAAATCCACATCTGACACCGTGTGAGCCGGCTGGGAAGCAGCAGGCAGTGCAGCGGCAGAGGGGGCGACCACGCTGCCTGCCCCGTGCTGAGCAGGATCAGCAGCCACCACCACCGCAGCAGCTGCTGTTGTTGTTGTTGTTGCTCACGGTGTAGCAGCAGGTCTGTATGGGCATGTAGCTAGTCCTCACAGGGCAGCAGTACTGCATGGGCGAGCAGCAGGGTGTCTTGCAGCTAGACTTCTGGCCGTAGCAGCACACGGTGTAGTTATTCCCTCCGCCGCAGCATCCGGACATGATGCCTGTAGTGTAGGCAAAGCTGGAAGAAACAGAGATAATTCTTCTGATATGGAGTATGCTTTTTCTCTGTCTGAATTTCTGAGTAGTTTATGCAGGTTAAAGCACGATTATCCCTAAGTGCATCCTGAACTGGCTTTGGAAGTCCTTGCTGTCTAGTATCCCATGACAACCTGCCCCTGAGTTCTCCATGTTTCAGCATTGCTCACTAGTGCATTTGGCATGTTTTCCAGCACTGGTTCCATCAGAAGGAAGCCACCCAAGTGTTTCAAAATCAGTCCCAGATCAGACACTATAGGAAATCATGGATGAGTTCCTGCAAAAGCACACAGAAATACAGCACAGTGCAAAAGGAAAGGCAGGTAGTAAGCTCTGACTTACCCTATTGACTAGTGAGGGGAGGTGAGGTGAAGTCAAGATGAGCGAATGAAGAGCACTGTGATGGGCAACCTTTTATATGCTTCAAAACCATCCTCCTGGAAATGAGACATTCTTTGGCAATTCTGACTTCACCGTTTATCACCCAGTATATGCATTTTACATCTCTTCCGGTATTTAATCTTTACCTCTTTCTATTTGCTCATCAGCTCAGTTCTGTACCATAATTAGTTGTACACATAAACAGCAGGTGTAAATTTTCTAATGAATTTGCATTACGGGGAACCGGAGGTAGCTATAAAGTATTTGTATCCACTTCCTAAGGAATGACCTTGAGACACAGAGACGCTTAACAACTTGCCTAGGGGAGGCCGGTGCTGAAGCAGTGGGAGAACCATGACCGGAACTTGGAAATGTCACTGCTCACATGCCTCCTCTGCACGTGGTTGGGATTTTGGGGGGCAAGTGGAAACTATTAGCAAATGCAAATCCTTTTTTCCTGCCTCTGAGAGGTGGTTGTGTGGCCAAAGTTAAGACTGAAGAACTTCTCTTTTCTCAGGCTTGTGCTCAGGTCTCCCACTGTGGTGCTTTGTCATCACACCTGTGCTTTTTATTTCTTGTATTCTGTTAAGGATTTTTTCCATTTTCATTCATGGAAGGGATGGATTGAGTCTATATTAAGCAGCTTTCCAAACAGCAGTACACAAATTTCAGCTTTTATCTGTATTGGGGATGGGGAAGGAACTGGTCCGTGTAAGAAGGTGGTGTTGATGGAGTTTTCATCTGATGAGAGGGGGCATCAATATAAGAAAAGAGTCTCAAGATACTGAGGCAGCATTTATTTGTGCCAATTAAAGGTGCCATCATGTTCAGCGGACTCTGAATGTGAGGCTGGAATGGTGGCAGGTGATCCATGATGGCTGGGACACGTAGTTTCTTCCCAAGACGTGAATATGGTCTCCTATGGCATTGAGTGTCTCCCCTGGAATCGTCCCCAGGGGAGCATCGTTCCGGTCACGTGATAATAGGCAGATACCTGCCTGCAGAAGGTAATGCACTCTTTGTGTAAGTACTCAGACATGCTGTCCACTGAATAAGTAATTTATCTCCATTTTATCAGGTTTGATTATCGGAATATTGGTCAAGATGATCTCTGGATAGAAATGCATGTGGACCCTACGAGGCTGTTGCTAATCAGGGTCTTTTGCTGATGCTGTGGAGACACTGGGATTTAATGTCTATCTGTGTCAGAAATAACACCTTACACACTAACTTCCTTTTCTATAATATGCTCTGTCTTTGTAAACTTCCACAGTGGTCAAGTGAATTTGGGAATGGCAGTATTTTTTGAAGTGGGAGGAATCTGTGATCCCTTGCTCTTTCAGCATATGCTGAAATTAATATTCACAAGATCGCCTTAACAGAATATACTTCTGTTATGGTATGGTATAGGGTACATTTCTGCCAGTGTAGAGAAACTTATTTGCTTATTAATCAAAGACCCCTAAAGACCTGAATAATCTTTTCATGACAATCTAATGTGGTAGAGAAGATTATTTAAATCCAGACTTTGTATATGCTTTGAAGGTTAGCGTGAGGGAAGCAATCAAGAGAGTGCTCAAGGCATTTTCCGCAGACTGCAATTCAGAACTGTGTCCTGAATTTTAATAATAAAGGAAGTCCCAGCCAGGTATAGAGGCTTTGTTGACTCATGTGCATGCTATTTTAAGAATGGAGCTTTTAAGTTGTATTTTAGCACCTGGGTTTCACTCTGGCTCTTGTAATCCAGGAATACTGCATGCATGGCATGAAAAGCTCTGCTAATATAAAAATAATTAACCATTTTAAAGTGTCTCTTAATTTTATTTTTGAAGATGGTAGTGGAAGAAGATGGTACCCGGTATTCAATGAGTAGTGAATTCCTCTTTCAGTACATATTGAAATTCTCATTTCCAGTATCAGTGACGAATTCCTATACATCTCGGGGAGTGGTGCATTTTCAGATGGTAGAACTATGCATGCTTCATTCCCACTGTGTTCTTTATGTTTTCTTTAACATAAGCATTTAGTTTTATAGTCAAAATTACGATGAGTCTCTGAGGTAGAGGGTCAGTAGGTGCAAAAAGGTATCACACTGTTCTGGTGCCTTTAGACATGGCCTAATTTATGCCAATGGAAAGCATGGCTGAGCAGATCTTTATGTTTTCTGA
Source organism: Apteryx mantelli (assembly GCF_036417845.1). Lineage (NCBI taxonomy): Eukaryota > Metazoa > Chordata > Aves > Apterygiformes > Apterygidae > Apteryx > Apteryx mantelli. Next base: position 868,709 of record NC_090008.1, read on the forward strand.
AGGCTCTGACATGATATGGGAGCACATCTGTAGTCATGAGCAGTCTGACAGAAAACAGAAAATGGCACCAGAGTGAGGACGCATTCTGGGCAGAGGGTTATAAGAACAACTGAATGACAAGATATTTTAGGATTTGCTTAAGAATAAGTTTTATTGTCTACCAGCCAAGAGAGAAAATGAAGAATGAACCCATTAACAACAAACATATCCCATGTCCCATACACCAGGAAGACATACTTATGTATAAGATTTCTTTGCCTTACACAGTGGGCGATGTATTCAAGTACACTACAGAAGTTCAATAATTAAAGAACAGAGAGAAAGAAGAAGACAGCTTAATTTTCAAAACAAGAAGAAAATCGTTGGGCATTTGCTCCATCATCATGTGAACCAGAAAGTAATGGCAGGTTGTCATCTCCTTGTAGTGCCTGGTCTCGTTGCACTCCAGAGATGGCAGCTGGCAGAGCAGCTTTTCCTACCCTAAGCGGGGTCAGCAGCACTTTTTGACTGAGTAGGAGCACTGCTGCATGGGTACGCAGTACTTTCTCATGGGAGAGCAATAACCGACCGGGCTGCAACACACCACAACAGGCTTTCTCTTCACCACGGTTGAGCAGCAAGACAGAGACCCACAGCAGCAGGGGATGCAGCCACAGCGGCTACACGGTAGGCATCGCTGGGTGCAGCAATAAAGGGGCTTCTTGCATGCCTTGACACAGCAGGTGGATTGCTGGCACGGGTCGCAGCAGGTGGATTGCTGGCATGGGTCAGAGCAGCTGGATTGCTGGCATGGGTCGCAACAGCTGGATTGCTGGCACGGGTCAGAGCAGGTGGATTGCTGGCATGGGTCGCAGCAGGTGGATTGCTGGCACGGGTCACAGCAGGTGGATTGCTGGCATGGCTTGACACAGCAGGTGGATTGCTGGCATGGGTCGCAGCAGGTGGATTGCTGGCATGGGTCGCAGCAGGTGGATTGCTGGCATGGGTCACAGCAGGTGGATTGCTGGCATGGCTTGACACAGCAGCTGGACTGCTGGCATGGGTCGCAACAGCTGGACTGCTGGCATGGGTCACAACAGCTAGACTGCTGGCACGGCTTGACACAGCAGCTGGACTTCTGGCATGGGTCGCAACAGCTGGACTGCTGGCATGGGTCACAACAGCTAGACTGCTGGCACGGCTTGACACAGCAGCTGGACTTCTGGCATGGGTCACAGCAGCTGGACTGCTGGCATGGCTTGACACAACAGCTGGACTTCTGGCATGGGTCGCAACAGCTAGACTGCTGGCACGGCTTGACACAACAGCTGGACTTCTGGCATGGGTCACAGCAGCTGGACTGCTGGCACGGCTTGACACAACAGCTGGACTTCTGGCATGGGTCACAACAGCTGGACTGCTGGCACGGCTTGACACAACAGCTGGACTTCTGGCATGGGTCACAGCAGCTGGACTGCTGGCACGGCTTGACACAACAGCTGGACTTCTGGCATGGGTCACAGCAGCTGGACTGCTGGCATGGCTGGCTGCAGCACACCGTCTTTCCAGAGGAACAGTATCCGCTAGAGCACATGTTTTATATAGTTGTAGTGCAGGCAAAGCTGGATGGAACGAAGACCTGAAACACAGCGTACTCTCAGATACACCCCATCTTTGCAAGTTTATCAAGCCACCTGGCATTATCCCAGGGATATCTGTATACCTTTTGAACTCTTCTGAGAACTGCCTTTCCTATGCTGATCCATGAACATCACTTCCTGAATTCCCAACCCCAAAACTTTGTTTTCCACTCCCAAAGCCTGAGCTCTTTCTGCTTTCTTTTGCAGTAAGCAATAGACCAATACGCTAGGAAAGTCTGGATTTCAGACAGAACTGTAGATCAGATACAAAGACTCTTTCAGACTCATTGCTTGACCAAAACCCTATTAGAGTCCTTGTTAACAGAGAACGTTGCCAGTAGGTAAGACTTACCGTGTTAACGGAGTGGTGTGGTTGAGTGAGGAGCAAAAGGATGGGAGGCCTTTTATTTAGCCCGAAATCTGCCTGCCGGAAATGAGATACCCCACAGCAATTCTGACTTCATCATTTACCCACCAAACCTATACTTATTTTTTGAATGTGCCCTCATCTATTTAGTCTTTGCCTCATTATTTTTGACCACCCCCTCAATTTTGTATTATTACCAATTTGTTCTGTAAATTTTTTACAGTTTTTTAATGTCAATTTAATTCTTGTGAACTGCTTTAAAGGTATGTTTCTGCTCATTTCATATATGGTAATGTCATTACACAGAGATGTTAGGTGGCTTGTTCAGAGGCAGTGAGTGCTAAATTAACATAAAAATCCTAATTACCATTGAGAAGTGGTGGATTCCAGAGGCACGCGGAGGCCTTTTGGAGGCCCGTCACTCTGTCACCCATGTTTTGTTTTTGGATGTAGAAATGGCTAAGCCTGACGGCCTTCTTTGGGGTCTCTGGTCATCAGAAGAGCAAATATGGAACAGAAAGTTCTTGACATCTCATTTCTTGTTCAGGACATGGGAAAATGCAAGCCCTGGGCTTTGCCAGTATGAGAAATTTTAGATGAAAGAATTGTGAAAAAATTTGGAGTAGAGTTTGGGTCAAATCAGATTCCAGATTTTTTCCAATTCCTTTCTGACATCTTTAAATAAAAGCAAAACACAAAACTTTTCTGGAACTTTTGCATCCTGTTTCTGCTTAGCATAATTTGATCTGCAAAGTTCCTAGTACTTTTTTTTTTAAAGTTCTAGTATGCCCTCAAGTAAGGAAAGACCCACCTACGGATGTCATTTTTGGAATAAACTCTATGCTCAGCTCTCAGTCACCCATTGGAAGTCATTAGTGCTGATGCTAATGATCATGTTGCAATTATTCATTAATGGTGTCAGTATTTATTTTGCATGAAAGCCTGAAGGCCTCACATGATATGCTGAGCATCTTCGGGACTCCAAATTAAACTATGCGTTTTTAAAAAATTGTCTCTCTCTAGTCAGAGGGAATTCACGAGACCCAGGAACAGGACGTATATCACTAAATGTTTCGTTTCTGAGATCATTTTGGGATGGAGGGCTGCTCCTGCCGCTGTGGGTCTGAGCATCTGTGGTATGAGAGCACTGAAGGGCCCTCGGACCACCCTCCCCGATAGGATACAAGAATATAGAGTGGAAATTCACTATTACATTATTTAACACATACCCGGTAGAGCAGAGATGTTCCTCTTGGTCATCTAGAGTATTAGATGTAGAGGACTTCTTCCCTTTCAAAATTTTTATGGTCTTTGATTTTTTAGTTATTCTAAAGAGGTAAAAGCTTTGATTCTTGCTGTTCTGAATGGCGAACTTTCCAGGACTGACAAGAGCTTCTTTCTTGTTTCCAGGTTTTTTATGCAATCTCACTGTCTACTGGCTGCGGTCAGTATGGGTTCTGCGGGAACTGTACAAGGCTAATACAAGGCTCCCGAAGTTAATGGAAACTTCTTACCCAGCACAGTGGACAGCATTACCACCCCAGAGGCTCTGAGCATTTTGTGGGACTAAAAAAGGAAGAGGAAATAAAGTATTCTGTATTAGCCACAGAATAGAGAGCTCTAGACCTGGTGCAGGAAAGGAAAGTGAAGGAAAACGAACAAACATAAAAGACAAAACTACTCCTGTGAATTGAAAGACTTATTGACTTGACACCCACTAGTACACAGGCGAAGAACGAACAAGGAAAATATAGTGTTCCCAACGGCTGCATGAAAATGAGCCATCTCTTAGTAATGGTAACAACATGAATGTAGGTCTGTAATTAATTACCCTCTGTATCCCGTTTTCAGCTTTTCCTCTTTAATAGGCTGTTCCTCTATAATGACAATTTTCCCCATAACTTATAAATAAGCCATTCCAATTAGGTATTTACCAGCTGGTTATTTACTAGGGATTTCCAGAACCCCATCCATCCAGCTTATTTATTTCACATGTCTGCCCTGAGATGGATGAATCATGCTCAGGGAACCTTCTCTCATTATACACTGTAAAAAAATTTTTAATTGAGGTTGTTCCAATTCAGGTTAAAAAAACTGCAGGATTTGCTTTGTTTTGTTTCCAAATATAGCAGTGGCTTTTAAAGATCATATCTGCAGTAAAAACATGAATGTGCAAGCCAGGCCCCCGGCTGTATCTGCTGAACCCACATTGCATCTGCTGAGCTCTGTGCACATACTCCGTTTTCACACCTGGCATGTTTTCCTGGCCCTCCGCACGTGGAGAGGTGTTCCTGGTACCGTGGCAGGCGCCGTGGGCATTTCCTGCAACTTTCTTTTCCACAGCTTTCCATGAAGCTTAGCTATTTTAATCACTGACTAAAGCACAGGTCTAACCACAAGGAAAAACATGCCCAAGATGTCACCAAACAAGTAGGTATCAGGGAACGGTGACTAAATACACCCAGAACTATACGGTAGCCTTGAAGCACAACTTTTATTGTCTTGCTGGAGACAGAAGCAGAAAAGCAAGACAGAAACCATTCATAGCAAGCATTGCACTTGGCATTGGCAGAAAGAACACAAACAGCTCAAAGATAATTAAGCTGAGATACTTCACCCGATCACTACGTGACCCATCAGCTGTTTTAAAAGCATTTGCTTGCAGAGAAGCAGTAGAGCTAGCAAGTGATGAAACAGGAGATGAGCTTGAGGCCTCAAGGGAGGAGGGAGCCGGCAGATCTGGGCTCAGGGCTGGATCCTGCGGCTAGTACTTGGGGCACGACGGGGGCAGCTTGCAGATGTTCTTGGTGTACTGGGGGCAGCACGGGACCGGGGGGCAGTACTGCAGCAAAGGGGGGCAATAGCGCTGCACCGGGGGGCAGCATGGTGACACGTAGATGTACTTCTGCACGGGCTGCCTCTGGATGATGTAATGGCAGGAGGGTTCGGAGTCGTGGCAGGAGGACCGAGCACCATGGCACGAGGACCGGGAGCTGTGGCAGGAAGATTCGTAGTCGTGGCAGGAACCGTGAGAGCACATTTTTCCGGAGTACCAGCAAAGCTGTTGGGAACAAAAGACCATCCTGGTGAAATGAGCCCTATATTTGCTTCTTATTTTTTAGTTTTTATTTTTCTCTGGAGTTCCCCAGGGAGCTGTTTCTCTATTTCTTTCACCTGCCTAATCCAGTTCAGGTCCGAACGCACCCTCGTTTCTGCCTAAGCGTCAGGGGTTGCTCTGGCAATTCGTGCACTAAGCTTGGCCCCGGCAGGCAGGTGCAATAGGCCCCACGAGTTACTCCCAAACCACATTCCTAGTCCCAGGGCCCTTGTGAAATGGTGCTGAGCTTTTGCTGCCAGTTTCCCTTCGCGTTCTCCCCCTGCAGTTTCCCTTTCCTTGGCATTTGCGTTCCTTTCCTTTCCTCCGCGTTCTTCCACCTGTGCCCACCATACCTGTCTTTTAGAGCACTGTGAACGTACAGTCAGACCTCAGCTAGCTAAATCCCAGCTCTAGGGAGGGAGAATGCGTTTACGTCAATAAAAACTTCTAATGGAAGTATCTTCTCTCTGATCATAAGCAGAAATAGTAAAATTGGTCTTACCCTCTTCAGCCACAGGGAGATACGTCTGGAAGCGAAGATGAGTGACTGAGGAGGACTGGGCTGAGAGATCTTTTATACGGTTCCGAAAGTTTATCTCGGATATGAGACATCTCTTCGCAATGACAATTTAATTATTTACGTACTCAATACTGCACATGTTCACGCCATCCTATTTTTAGTGCTTCCGCTTTGACACACGGTATTTCGTCCTATATTAATTCCTAATGAATTCCCTATAAGGTTTTAGGAAGGTATTTCTTTCCCGTTTCCTGGCGACTGACACTAATCTCGGAGATGTTAATTAGCTTGCCAGTGGGCAACTGGGATTGCATCAGGGACAGAATCGTCTTTACGTCTCACAAATGCTGACTCCTGGAGTAGGCCTACCATTCTGGGCAAGTGACAGCTCAGGATTTTAATTTACAGGTTGCTTAATGTCAAGAGGAAATGGGATTACCACCTGCAATAGACGGGTACGGCACGATTCCAAAGTCTAGCTTGATCTCTTGGGTTCCCTGGAATGGTCAAAACTAAAATATTTCTGATTCTTCATCTTCTCCTCAATTTGCCAGATGACCTTGCTGACCCCAGCAGTTTTTTCAACATATATCGAAAATCACTTAGTCCTTAAGATCAGGGGAAGAGGTCTGGCACTGAGCTCTGCTTGGGGTCTGTGTATTTAAATGTTCCTATTCTTTGGTTTCTCTTTCACTTCAGTGCCTTCTGACTCCTTATAGCTGAAATTTTTTCACCTGACCTCATCTGCAGAGATGTATGGAAAGCCATGGATTCAGAGAAAGGGTGCATTTCAGCTGAAGTTTGAGCAAATTTGGGGCTCTGACACTACTGGCAAAATTATGGGATTTATAATCCTGTTTGACTTGGTCTTTGAAGTGTAAGAAAACGAAGCCCTTAACTCAGCGACTTTGAAAAATGTCACCCATTAGACTAATTCACTAACTGCTAACAAGAACCTCTTCTTCCCTCTCTCTAAAATAAGGGTGTCCTACAGCTTTTCTTCAGGCTAGAGGTGCTACAATTGCTTGTGGTGAGTTTTGTGTAGCTCAGAAGGATTGCATGAATTCCTCAGGCACATTTTGTGACTCAGTTGCGGGTCAAAAACTGAAACAGGCTGTAGCTGCCCAGTCATATGAAATTGGTGCTTGTCCGGTCTCAGTGCCCATCCTGCAGCGGCAGTTCTCATTTCCATTCCTTCGCTGCTTTGTGATGGACCTGCACACTGGTGCTCCTGCTAAACCGTTCCACCTCCTCACCAGACTTCAGAAATTGAGGTGTCGTCAGATTCCACCTACTCAAAAATGTTTCTGAATCTTTTAAATACAGGTTGTGCTAAGAAAAATGTGATCTCCAAAGAGTTCACCCATCGCTTGCAGTTTTTTTATAGGAGTAAGTAAGGAAAGCCCAGTCTGCAATGATGAAATGTAATTTTCAGTGATGCATAGGTCAGTATTTGCTCAGCTATATTCAACACTGTTTGGTTTATGATCTCTCCATAATGATATATTATGTTGTTATTATTTGTATGATGCTAGTGCAGTAGAGTCTTACATGAGATGGACCTTCTCCAGGCCAGCCCATTTCTCTATTCCAAAGTATATGCTAGTGATACAGCAACACTGGAATACAAAATGGAAGTTCATGTCTTCTGTTTTTCAGAGGCACAGAGGTATTAAGGTATTTGAAAGTATTTATATGCCCAAGTTCTGAAGTTCTGAAACTGAGTTTAAATTATTGAGTATATTGAATAAGGGTATTAGCAACTGTGAACTTTTTATCCTCCTTTCATTTAATGAGCTTGTCTTCAAAAAAAAAAAAAAAAAAAGACCAAGCCTTTACATTCAATTGTTTTTGATTTTGTTGTTTTCAAAATGATGGGACAAAATCTCTGCAGACCAGCTCATCTTCTGCTGCAAACAGGGGAAGCTTTGTGCTGCTCAGCCTTTTAGATCCATGCAGATTTTTGGTACCTGAGAACTTTTTCCCTCTACTAATGTGTCTGTTTACTTCACAAATGGATGAGGGAGTTGTTGTTATTGGTTAACAAGTATTAGGGCATTCCTAGAATACAAGGAAATTTGATTGAAGAACCCAGAAAAAAAAGTGCCTAAAGAGAAGAGTGAATAAATAAATTGAAAGACAACGCAGCTCTCATGAATTGTAAGCTTTATTGTTTCCCACACCCAGCTGAGTTTAAACCAGAAGTGCATGCACAAAAGATTCCTAACAGTAATTATGCGCTGAATAATTAGAAAGGACATTTCCTGAATAATTAGAAAGAACGACATCTTGAACGATAATTAGAGGAACACTTCATCCAGAAGAGTGGTGAGGTACATTGCAGACACCCAGAGGTTTCAGCAGAATAAGATGATTTGTGGCCATAGCATCCAAGGCAGGAGGGAGCTGGCAGCTCCAGGCTCAGGGCCGGATCCAGTTGTTAGTACTTGGGGCACGACGGGGGCAGCTTGCAGATGTTCTTGGTGTACTGGGGGCAGCACGGGACCGGGGGGCAGTACTGCAGCAAAGGGGGGCAATAGCGCTGCACCGGGGGGCAGCATGGTGACACGTAGATGTACTTCTGCACGGGCTGCCTCTGGATGATGTAATGGCAGGAGGGTTCGGAGTCGTGGCAGGAGGACCGAGCACCGTGGCACGAGGACCGGGAGCTGTGGCAGGAAGATTCGTAGTTGTGGCAGGTCCCGCGTGAGCACATCCTTCTGGAGTATTGGCAAAGCTGTTGGGAACAGAGAGGCCGTCACCCTGGTATGGAAACTCCACTGTAACCTGCAATTTCCTCAGCTGTTTTTCTGTAGGGTTCTGGGGAAGTTCATTTGCCTCTGCTTTGTAATATATATGGGAGATCACGACCCTGAAAGTGATCCTGCCTTGTCTTTTGGAAGATCTTCTACTGTTTCCTGTCTTGCATGGTCTGACTCTGATGGGAATTTCCCTAACAAGATGCTGCTGACTGCTTTTGTTAGCTATAGTTTACTTTTAAAACTTTGCACTGATTCACCTGAGATCTCTCTCTTGCTCTCTATCACCAAATAGTCTGGGAATTAATTCCTTGCTGGGCCCCAAGACTTTGTGTCTTTGCAGTTCCAGTCCTTCAATTATTCCCATTTTTCTGTCATCCTATCTGCATGAGCACACCACAAGCATCCTTTGCATAGCTTAAATAAACAGGCATCCATTCACATACCAAGAACAACAATTTTCTAAGACAAAGATAAGGTCAGACATAGAACTAATCAGCCAGAAGGTGAGTTCCTGCTGCTGAGCAGAGTATATATCAACATAATCCAACTTACCCCTTGTTGGAACAAGCAACAGCAGAGAGAAGTGAAGCTGAATGAAGGAGGAACAGGGAATGGAGAACTTTTATATACGTCCAAAGGGTTGGCAAGAAATTATGTATTTCCTGATAATGATGACAATTAATTACATAGCCACATCCATGTTTATCTTCTGTGTCTATTTTTTAGCATTTCCTATTTGACACAGTCAGGAAAAGCAATTATGATTTTTCCCATAACATGTTAATAGCCAATGGATTTCCTAATCTGCTTTATGTGGAGATTTTGAAGGTAGCTGCATATTTACATCTTAAGAATGAACCTAACCCTAGAGTTATTAAGTGATTTGGTGTTGGGCAACCAGTATTGCATCAACTTACAATTCAAAAGTGTTGACTCCTACCCAGCATGCTGCCCCTCTGTCTGCCTGGCAAGCTCACATTTTGATTGATATGTTTTTTCATAACACGAGGAACTGTAATTAACAGTCACAACTCACATGGATTGTACTTAGAGAGGTGGAAATCTAGCTGACTAGCTCCTACACACTTAATGCCTCAGCACTGGAGATGACATTAGGAGAAGGATGTTCCCATTTGCAAGGTTTTTATTCAATTTGTGAGTTTCACCAGCTATCAGATGTGTTTTTTTTTCTTGTGCCTCGATATTATTCTATTTACTTTCTTTCTAGAAGAAGAGGATTTCAAATCCTAAGAAGAAATGATTTGGGCTCGGAAACTGTCATATGTTAGCATCCTGTTTTCAGATCACTAGTAGCTTCATGCTCCTGACTTACTTAAGCAGTTTTATAATTTTTACTCATTGCAGTGTTTCACTATTTACTACTGAGCTTCTCCTACAGTGGCCTAGGCCTTGACTTTAGGATAATGCAACATGTAATTGTTCCTTTCCCATGACTTTTATTCAGGGTGGTGCTGCAGGAATTCTTTGGGAATGCTCTGTAGGTCAATCCTGATGTGATGGAATTAGAGGATTCCTAAAAGTTGCTTGCTGAGTTCACAAGTCAGGAGCTATTCCTATAGAGATGGTCTTCACATCTTCCAGGGCTTATTTTCATGTCAAATTTGAAAAAAAAAAAATCTGCTACTTTGCCAGCATTTTTGCGAAATGATAATCCATTCTGAATCTGAAAACACACCCTGGGACAACATGTGTTTATGTTCTAGTTGCTCCTCTTGATTTTGCAAGGCCACCATTCAGCAAAAAATACCAAAGTCTTAAAATGAACCCTTGTTTAAGAAAATTTGATCTGCAACCATTTGGACAACCCTGTGAGTTGTAAGTAGTGTAGAAATGCAAGTAGTGTAGAAATGTTTTCTCGAGGTTGTTAATGAGTTATTTTTTGGGAAGACCCTTGTGTCGGTTCTCTGTCTTGTAGGGTGCATTCATTTCACCTTATGTTAGACGCTAAAAGTTAGTTGTTTAAATTTAAGCTAGTTGTCTAGTTCTTGCTAAAACCAATGCAAAGGAACAGGCTCTTGGCAGATGTAAGCGAGTCACACTGTTCTGGAATAGATGTCCCAGCTACATGGCTGACAGCTGAAGAGATAAAGATAGTTTTAGGTTGTAAAAAGTAGAGAGAGATTTAGGATCTGTTTTTAAGTGTATGCAATTTTCAATGAAAACAGTAATTTGAAGATCAGTAAAAGAAGGAGGGTTAGAAAAATCTTCTAGGCACCTATTTGCATTTATTAGGCAACTCAATACCTTTGTAATTCTGAGTCTGAGTGACAAATGAAGTATGTGGCACTACTAAATGAGGGAACTGAAAATGAGAATCCTTGGCTAACAAAGGCATAGATGAACATCCTATATGCTATACATAAATACATCCACATGCAATAGAAATATATCTGGATTTACCTGCTTTCATTCATTTTTAAACTTTAGGATGTGGGTTTTATATGATATGTTTGAGAAACAAAGGACCAAGAGGTTGTGTCTAAGAAGTCAGAAACAGAGATAATTTTCAACTACAGAGGTGAATGAGTAAATACATCATGAATTTTTGCTACTTTTGGAAATGAAATTTTATTGTCTTATATGTATGTTTGGAGGCTGACACAGAAACATTGTATGTAAGCCACTGCCAGTAAAAATCATTCAGAGACTTTTACAGGAAGAACATAAACACGGACTTGCATGATAAATAAATAAAACCACATCAAATTCATACTTTGATGAAACATAGAAGAGGTTCAAGGATTTATGCAAAACGAAGATGAGAACAGGGAGCTGATGATCCACGCTTTGGCACTGAGAGCATCCATGGGAGAAGGGAGCCGGCAGATCTGGGCTCAGGGCTGGATCCTGCGGCTAGTACTTGGGGCATTGCGGGGGCAGCTTGCAGATGTTCTTGGTGTACTGGGGACAGCACGGGACCGGGGGGCAGAACTGCTGCAAAGGAGGGCAATAGCGCTGCACCGGGGGGCAACAGCGCTGCACTGGGGGGCAGCATGGTGACGCATAGGTGTACTTCTGCACAGGCTGCCTCTGGATGGTGTAATAGCCGGAGGATCCTGAGTCGTGGCAGGAGGACCGAGTACCATGGCACGAGGACCGGGAGCTGTGGCACGAGGATTCGTAGCTGTGGCAGGTCCCGCGAGAGCACATCCTTCTGGAGCACTGACAAAGCTGTTGGGAACAGACAATATGTCACCCCAGCATGGAAACTGCTGTTGCCTTCTCTAATGTGCTGTGGAATTCCTAGGAAGCTCCCTGTTCTTGTTAATTTCTAGTTCTTTGAGGATATGGCAATTTCAATGCTGCTTAGGTACTGGAAGATGACCTACATCTCCTACTAAAAACTTGATCTTTTATAGATGCAATTTGCTTTTGAGAGAAAAGATCAAAAGATCCATTGCCCATACCAAGACTCAGACTCCCCTGTCCCCTCTCCTCAAAAACTGTGGAAGTGTCTTCTCCATAAAATCCTCTGACTGTACTTCTCTCTCTGTAGCTTCATGTCTTTCCGCTGTTTTTATTTGGTCTGAGCCTCTGCCTATTAACAATATATCCCACTTGTAATTTGCATTAATAAAATAGCTTACCTACAGGGACTTGGTCTCAGGCTTGACCAATGTCCAGTGGTAAGGAGTGAATTATCATTCTCCAACTCTACCAAAGTTTGTATGAAAGCAGCTGGTCTTTACTCAGGAGAAACAGAAAAATTGGACTTACCCCTTCAGCAACAGGAACAAATGTGTGTAAGTGCAGAGAAGTGAATGAAGGAAACTGGGAAGAGAAACCTTTTATACCATTTCAAAGGGTTATCTAGGACATGAGACATCTCTTAGCAAGTGTAACCTAATTACATATTCCAGCCCATTTCTATCCACTGTATTCAGCTTCTGACATTTTTCCTTTGATGCCTTGTGTTTTTAGCATTATAATTGTCCCATAGGTTATTAATAGCACGTTAATTCTTTTACATCTCTATGAAAGAGATTGGAAGGTATTTGTGCACCTATTTCACGCGAAGTGACGCCAGTACCGACGATATTAACAGATCTGGTCATGGACAACAAGTATCAAGCGGAAGAGATGTTTGTGATTCAGAAGTACCAGTTCCTTAAGCTGTGCGGGGATGTCACATGGACCAAGAGTTAAATACTCCTGCGTGAAAGAAAAAAGATTACTAATGGCAACTCATGTGGATGATGCTTATGGCAGGAATAATCTAGCTGAATTGCTCAATGGTACTGGATATTTTAATGAGAGATTCGGCATTGGCTGTAAGAAGTCCCTCGCTTATAATTTCAACCTATCTGCACAAAGTGTCCTACGAAAGATTTGTTTTTCTCCTTCAAAAGATGCTGTTTCAATCTAATTTTGCAATATTGTGTTTATGGCAGTGATATCAAATCCTCCAGCAGAAAGGTTTGAGCCTGCCTGACCTCCCAGAGGTGAGATTACTTTCAGTTCCCATTTTCCTTTGTCCTTCTTTAAGGTATTCCCAATTTTCCCCAAGATTTTAAATAAAGCATGTTTTCAGAAGCAGTTTTCAGAAGCAGTTAAATGATTTCTGGAGCTCTTTCCTTTAGGCCCTTCTGAAATGTTTACCAGTTGTGGTTGTAAAAAGATGGGCCATGTGCCTGCCTCCAGAGTAAGGTTTAAGCTCTTTCATTTCATGATAATGTTGAGGCCATATTTGGACTATTAGCTGACATGGAGACCTCTCCTAGTACTGCTGTCCTGATTTCAGCACTCAACCCTGATGTTTCTGTAGCTTTTCTGGAAATATGCATTAGATAGGGTTGTAGTTCAAGAAAAAATAAACAAAACAGTGTAATGCTGTAGAGGTAGATGTTTCTGAATCTGGACTTTCCTGTGAATCATGGATGAACTCAGGTCTTCCTTCCCATGTCTACTTACAGATCATGCCCATCTAACCCAGCAATTACATTTTCTTGTCACATAAAAGGCAAGGATGTGTCAACACTGGGATAGCATCGTGGGATTAGACGCCAGGCACAACTGATTTTGAGTGATGCTCTACTGACTCACTGGGATCCCTTGAACCAGTTCATTTGCATCTGTGCCTCAGTATTGCAATGTACAAAATGAACCTATAAATACTTTGTTGTAAAGTCTTATGTAGGCCTTAGTTAGGCAAAGCCTTTAGAAATCTTTGATCATGTATGGGATTAACTCTATCTCGTATAAAAGGGAGAGGATGGTAAAAAAGAGTGAGTCAGGTGTAAATGTCAGGAACCAAGGGTAGCCAATAAAAATGGCTGTGGTCAGGGGAAAATGAAGCCCCCATTCTCCAGTGGTGGCTCACCACTGAAGTCTGAAAGTCTATAAAGATCTCCTGTTCCAGTCCATTCCCTTTAGTTTGAATTTGCATCGCCCTGTTGTTGACTAAGGTACGTGATTAGACTGGATCATGAAAACTTATTTTTCTATTATAGCTCTTTGTTTATCTACTATGTCTTGACAAGGCTCTGTCTAAGTCCAAACAGCTTGTTTATTATAAATAGTGCGAGAGATACTTTCTACAGAATAATCCTTATATTTCATTGTTAACCAATATCCAGTCATTGAAAATAATAACAAACATTAGTTTTTCGGACTAAATATCTCATTTGTGGGAGGAATATTACAGTGTCTGAGACTTCATTCAGAAGATAATATTTTATAGACAATGACAATACAGAATAAGAAAGTCCAAATCTGCTGTAGGAAAGGCCTCTGCTTCTGATTAGCCCTACTTATCTCAAAGCTCAGTAGTGAAAAAGTATCCCTGTAAAGGTGAGGGTGGTCAAACACTGGAACAGGTTGCCCAGAGAGGTCGTGGAGTCTCCATCCTTGGAGACACTCAAATCCTGACTGGACATGATCCTGAGCAACCTGCTCTAACCGACCTTGCTTGAGCAAGGACCAGATGATCTCCAGAGATCCCTTTCATCTCCAACTAGTCTGTGACACTGTAAAAGAAATTTGTTTGCTTCCATCACAGAGATATCTTTTCTTTTAGGTTTACCCCTTGATCCTTGACCCAAAATGACGTGCTCTTCTGGGAGGGAGTCATTCTTCAACTTGAACTCAACCTGGTATGACCCTGCAGGCTCCTGGCTGGACACCCGGCGGACACCACTCCACTATGCGTATGGTTCCGGCTGCGCAGCACGTTGCAACTGTGGCGGGGACTCATGCCAGGGCGGTCATGACTACCGGCACTACGGCTACCGCCGGTCAGTCTGCTCCAAGAGGTGTCGCAGCTCCTCAGCACCATGCCATGGAAAGGGGTCTTCCCAACGTGCCAGGACCTCCGCATGCAACTACAGGAGTTCAGGAAGATGCTTGAGTGACAAGATGGCTGTCTGTGCGGAGCGGTGCCAGCAACCCTTGGGGTCATGCCATGGGAACAGGGATGGCGTCTGCATCATGCAGCCAGTGGGTTACTGTGGCTCTGCTGGAGGGTGGCAAGATGGGGTGAGAGCCTGCTCTCTGGGGTGCCAGGGTTACGGCTGTGTTGGCGGGCCGACATACAGCTATGGGGCCTATGAGGGATGCCATAGCCATGGGGCAGCCATCTGCTCGAAGGGGTGCCAGGGTTACGGCTGTGTTGGCGGGCCGACATACAGCTATGGGGCCTATGAGGGATGCCATAGCCATGGGGCAGCCATCTGCTTGAATGGGTGCCAGAGATTTTATGGAGGATGCCACAATTAACAGAAGACCAGGGTGTGCAGGGCCTCCAGCCTGGCATGGCCTGGGATCACCATGTTGCAGCACTGTCATAAGGCTGCAGGTTCTTTGATACGCAGCTGTGGTGGCGAGGACAGAAGTGCCACGTAGCGCACCACAGAGTGCAACGTCATGTGCAGAAACATGCTCTGAGGACCAGCCCCCTTGCCTCTCGCACTCCTAATGTTTGCCTTGGGTTTATCATGCTTTTGTAGTCTGTTTCTTCCCCCTCATCTCCTGCTCACTTGAATGAGGCACTGTCCAGAAAATATCCTCTGCAGAGGTTGCCCTCTGCCCAAACATCATTGCTGATGGGGCCTTTGTGTTCTGTGGTGGGATGGGGAAGGTGAGGACTATTTTCTGCTGAATTTATGCAATCCACTTTCTGGCTTCACTTTCCAGCTGTGTATGCTGAGATGATAAAACTTACAACTACGGAGAGATTTGCTGTCTCTCTTCCTCAGGCTCATACTGAGGATCTCTTCAAATGACACAACCTGCAGCGCTCCAGGTTGGCTGACAGCGTAGGTGAAAACTTGGACTGCCTAGAAAGAATTAAGATGGGAGATTTTATCTCCCATTCCCTCAAACCTTTCTAGTCAGATTCAAACCCAGCCCAGAGCCTCATCTGGTTTGGTTTCCATCTCCTGTTTGGTGCAGGGTGGGTTCAGCATTGGCAAATGGGTGTCTGAGTATCTGGGTGGACGTGGACTGTCCATGACACCATGAAACGCCCTCCCATGATTTCAGAACTGCGCATCCCTGACTTTGCATTTGCAATCATATACTGCAACATACTAGAATGAGGCTGCTCATTATTTTAATTAACAGTAATAATAAAACAAGTGCTAATAATAAGTTTCTTGTTCCTTTCAAAGATTTAGTACAAACCTTTTTTCTAATTAAATATCTAATGCATTACACACAATACTGTACTCATCCCACAGAGGCACGAATTTCCATAGCAATCTTGCCTCTATGTTGGCAGACACCGGAAAAGAACCTAGGGATGAATCCAGTGAAATGAGAAATACAGCTGCATATTTTTATGGACAGTTGTCCATTTGCTATTCCCTCTTGTGGGATTAACAAGAGATGCAGCTCTCTGCACCTTCAGCCCTAGACAGCTTTTCGAAATCCAGCATCCAGATTTGTCTGGAAGATGCACAAGATACAGGTACCAAAGATGTGAGCTTTCACACATCACTGCTATTGAAGTGCAATGGGAAGAGGGGAGGGATGCCCTGCTGTTTGCAAGCTGTAAAAAGCAGCATTCATTAACATAGGTGGGCTTGGGAGTGATGCTAAAGATGAGACAGAGCTAATGATGGAAGCACACACTAGGACACCAGTACACTTTGTGAGCTTTAGGTTTTAATATCATATCTTTGCTACTGGAGACAGAAGCAGGAAATCAATGAATTCAAATACTGGAACACGAGAGAATAAATCACATTTCTGACATGTTAACACCACTTTGCGTTATCAGAAGAAGGAGATACTATTTGTGCTGGAGGGAAGCGGCAGGGCCTGCCCAAGCTCAGGGCTGCATCTTGAGGAGGAGAGGAGAGAGCGTAGCCCTGTAGTGTGCGCTGACCATGAGCTCGCCCTTGCTCCTTCACTTCTGCTGCTGCGGGGGCCACTGCACTGGCTGCTTGATCTGCTGTTGCTGCTGGCAGGGGGCAGGGGCCACTGGCACCTGGGTGACCACGGGGCACTGGGGAGGGAGGACCACCACCGGTGTCACATCCGGCACAGGTCTCACTTCATGGCAGATGACTTCCTCGGAGCCATGGCAGGACGATCTCTCATTATCGTGGCAAGAGGAGCCTCCGCTGTGGCAGGAGGAGCTCTCAGTGCTGTGGCAGCCTCTGTCTCCACGGGAGCACATTTTTCAGTAGGTGCAGGGAGCCCTGAGAAGGAGAAGACCCTCACAGTTAGAATGCACAGATGGCAGTGTGCTTTTCTCCTCTCTGTTTTGGGTTCAGATTTCTTCTATGTGTTTATCAGCCTGCGATTTCTGATCACTCATCTCCCGAGGCTCCACAGCATTTGCCTGTCTTCCTAGCCTGCTTCCCTGGCTTGAAGCTTCATTCCCACAGTGCTACACCAGCTGAATGCCTTCACAAACTCCTGCGGCAGCCTTAATCTCCATTTCTGCCAGGCACTGCATGCCATTTCCCTGGATTCCCTTTCTGTATCCCAGGAGGACTCGTGCAAGAGGCCCTGGGATTACTTCAGGGCTGTATAACGGAAGAGCTGATGTGCTTCAGACTGCAAATTTATTTTGCAAAAGAGTCTCAAAATCTGGAGCCTACATGGGCGCTTGTACAGCTGGTGAATTTACAGCTGGGACTACTGGCATTGGAGCCTCAGCAAAACACACTCTCAAATACAGTTGCTCAAAATGAAGAGAGTCCCATGCCTACTTCACTCCTTGTCCCCTCCTCACCCCTGCGCTCTCTCTGTGTCCACGCAGACCCGTGGCATGCCGCTACCTGGTTTCCTAGTAATGCTAAGGCGCAAGGCTCACAGGAACGCATCTATCTGCGTACATCTAATCTCCTTCCAAGCAGGTAGGCTCACAGAGCTGAGACTTCCATGGGGTAAAAGCACCCAGGATGACTCCTGCTGATTTGAAGACTCTACAAGCTATTCCTTCCTCTTGTTTTTAAAATCGCCTTCTCAGTTCAGTCTCACATTTCTTCAAGGATATCTTGATACTTTCAACTCCTGAAGATTTACATTTTCTAGAGGAATTTATTAAAGGAGTCAGGCTTGTAAATACTGTTAAAATTCCCAGCTTAAGCAGGAACTGGACACCTAACTCCCAAGATCTCTTCTGAAAAATCAGCCTACCATCTCTCATTCATTCTCACATCCCATTCTTTACTTCTTCTATTTCCAGTTTGTCCTTAGAAAACTAGGAAACCTGAACACTACAGTAATCTGAATATATTAGTACATAATAAGAACAATAAATTTTGCTTCTTGGTATTAGCAGTTTTGAAATCCAGTTCTAATTGAGCAAAATTGCCCCAGCCACTGAGAAAGATCTTGGCTCTCAACAATCTCAGCACCCACAAACAGACCTATCTTTGCAAGAATATAGCTCAGCACAGTTCAGCAAATTTTCATAGAAATTGTTAGCCATGTAGTAACAACTTACCCTGAATGTAGCTGGGAACACTGAGAAGAGGGAGCAAAGACGAGTGAATGAGGTGCTCTCTGATGTGAGAACTTTTATACGGTTCCTAGCTCTCTTCCTGAAAATGCAATAACCCCTGAGGAAAAATGACCAATGTATTTACAAAACAGCCACACCTCTAATTATCTACCACCTTCAAAAGCTTATTCAACCTGGTTCCTTTGATTGACTTGTCATATTTTAGATTGTCTTCCTTGTGTTACACAGTTTTAATTGCCACCCTGCCCCATGCAAGTGGTAATGCACGAAGAGTGAAAACTGTGTGGGTGGCTTGGCTGTCTCACTCGCTGTCATGCTGGGATGAGTTTTATATTGCAAAACTGATGGTAAAGGTGGCGCTTTTTGGGTTTCAGTTCTGCTGAAACCTCTTGCCCTAAGTCTGGCAAGGATGTGAGGTTACAATGCCTGACCATGGCTTCCTCTGACCATTTCTGGCAGGACTGGGGTTTTGCACAGTGGACAAGAGCTACCACTTCACCAGAAAAAGGGCATGTTTTTAGAAATTCCTCATCACACATCTTCTATGAATTCCTAAAGCATCTTTAAAGGTGCCTTCACCCTGTAAGATGCCTACAACTGCCCGCAGTTGTGTGACTTAGCAGTGGAGGGACTCGATATCCCCTCCCTACCTTCTCTCTCTGACTGCGGCTCATTTCCCTAACTTCATCACTTTCTACAGCAATAAAATCAAGATAATGAAACCTGCGACCACTGCAGAGGGCCCTGAAAGCTCAGAATAGAAAGTGCTCTGTGAAAACCAGAGGATCAATACTAGTAACCTTTGTAAGTCTTGGCTTGTACTCATGAATTTCTAAAACCTATAGTGCGGTTTCTGTGATTGTATTCCTTTCCTTTACACAGGTTTTACAGTCATTTCACTGATTTTGACATAATTACCACTAATCTACATAGCTGAAATCTTTCCTGGCCAATATTGAAAAGTTGCAAACAGAATTCTTCTTTTAAAACTTTGTTTTTTCTAATATTAAATTTTTTTTATTTAGTCTCTCTCTAAAGCATCCCCTGTCCGTGATGGGAAAGGCTCACTTACAGGTGCCGATTGGGCAAACCCTGTGTGTGTGAGTAAGCTGTGAGTAAAGCGCTGAGGTCAGAGGCCACTTATCAGAGCTCACCACACAACTCAATCTCACCCAGCTCTTCCCTGGGGCAGGTAGAGGATGGCAGGAGAGTGTAGCCTCAGTGCAAAGCAGTGGACTGCCGCAAGCACGGGGCGCTAGCCTGGCCCCGATGCAATCAGCCGTACAACCACGGCTTTGCACTTCACAGATGCTTATGGAGCGTTCCCAGCTAGGGGCCGAGCTGTAACAGCCCTGGCTTTTTCTTTTCCCTCCCATTAGCGTCTTGACCATGCAGTTTCAGCAGTTTTCATTGGACGGTTTTACTGAGCACCTCATTTTGTGTCTTAATCTCTCTGCAAACACTGGAGTCTCAAGGTTTCGGAGGGCAGAAAGCAACTGAACATCCGAGGCAGAAGAGGAGTGGCTATCACTTGCTATCTCCAAAAACAATTTCTTTAGTTTGTGTCTAGAGGCATCAGGCAGTAACTTTCATCTTCTGCGAAGATGCCAAATACGTGTTTACCATTCAGCCTGCCTGTCTACATACAGATGGTGATGCACTCAAGCAGAAGGGTACAGCTTTTGCAAGCACTGACATGCTCGTGGATGAGATCTCTAAGTCATTACAGTCTCCAGCAACAAAAAAGTTATCGTTCTTCCCATATTGCGCAGGGAGTGAGGCGGGGAGGAAATATGCATGTGCAAACGTGTGTGTCTGTATGTCTGTAAAATTCAGACTCCACCTATTTCTAGCTTCCCGCTGCAGGCGAGCCGTGAGTGCGGGGAGAATCCCTCTCCAGTGCCGCACATGACTGCATCCTGCTCTGCTCTGACGTGCTCTTTGCATGTTCCCCCAAGCCCATGGCTTCAGCGCAGCAGTGCAACATTCAAGTGTTGGATGCAAGAGCAGTTTTCCCCTTCTTTACTGTGTCTATTATATTATCTATCTTGGTTAATATCTAAGCTTGTGGAGTCATCTTTGACACAATCCTCAAAGAAATGGCCAGGTGGGACAGTGAATAACAAGTACGGAGTTTAAAGTATTTCAATTTTCTTTTCCTTTTTCAGTGAAATTTAGGGATGACTTTTGGTCAGTTATTTGAATAATCAGAACTTTTTGAACACCCCTCTGATCAGTTTTCTTGAAGTCTCTTGAAAGTTGCTGGAGCTTTCTGAATTCTTCACTACCTTTGATACTAACAGATGAAATAGAGAAGATAATAGAAAGGATATATAAAGTAGTAGATCCTAGAAAAATAAATAGATGCAAAAGAATGATAAGTCTGTCTAATTTTAGAATGGAATTTAAAATGTCTGGTGACAAAATCTTACGTAACATTTCCTGCACCATAGCTCTCCGGTTTTACATTTTACAGGGTGAAAGATAGCTGTTGAGGCACTGAACACAGGGCTAGAGTTCAGCAGAAGATTTTGGTTTTGTAAATGGTTGTACATTACAAACATCAGGGCAAAGTTTTCTGGATTTTTGTGGAACTGAAAGGGTCAAAGTTCTCACAGGTTGGTGAAAGCAGCAATGGTAAAAAATTTTTTACAATGGAATTTTATGCTCTTTTCTCTCTCTTTTAAAATGGCACAGACATATATGACCGTTTCACTGGGTGTTTTTTCCTCCATTATCAATATTTGGATGAGTCCAAAAAAACAGAGAACAGTCCTGAAATCCTAAGAGTTTGGCAAATACCAAGTCACAACCAGCACTGGAAGTTCAAGACTCCTTGGCACTGTCCCATCAGCACGGCACAGAGGAACCATAGGATCAATGTCTTCTTCCTTCTGCCTAATTTAGGACCTGTTTTTATCAAAAAATGTCATGGGGCAGGTTACTCCAAAGAAGAAAATGAGTTCATTCATGTTGCCTCATGCCACCGGTACAAGCAAAGGTTTACGTGCTCTGGCTTACAACATCGCCTGCAATCTCTTTGGGACAGGAGCCTGGTATGTAATTGTTTCCAAGTAAACAACCTTGCATTCCCAAGGTCACCATGTAAATAATAATCAGTCGCAAATCACCTGGGAGTTTTGCCTATCGGCTTAACTTAGCTCGCAGAGTCTGGCCTGTGTATTGAGGCAAAGACTCTGGAGAGGGCAGAGCGTTTCAATTTGACTGCGAGAGATATGGGGGAAGCTCTGACTAGCTGCAGAATTAAGTAGCTTCTCTTGCTATTGAAAACTATGTATTTTAATTGTACTAAAATATATATTAAAATGTATATCATATATGTTGAAAGATAAATCTTCTGTAGCCAATTTTGAAAATCAAAGATCCATTCATATTTTGAACAAAGAAGCCAGGATTAAAGAAATCGTACAGATACTGAAGTTCCAACAGACAGTAAGGTTTTATTTCCCATTCCATGCGCAAAAGGAGATGGAGGGAGCAACCTCTTCCCAGCACCAAAGCACAAATCACTTTTTTGGCAGTGCTCACAGCAGCGTTACAAGCACAGCCCGGCACGGGGAATGCAAAGCTCCTGAATGATAATGACAAGGCTGGAGAAAAGCTGTGATGTGGCACACCCGGGGCACTTCTGCTGGAGCACAGAGGGAGCTTCTGGGTCAGTCACTTCTTCTGGCTGGCGGGCCAGTGGCAATCCTGCTTGGTCTGACGGGACTTGATGTCAGGAACAACCACGGGGCATTTCTGCTGCATAGACTGGGAGGACCCACTGCCTCCAGAGCTGATCTCTGGGCCACCACAGTACCCTGATCCACCACCCATTATGGACTTGTCTCTTGATGCATCACACCCGTAGCTGCTGTAGTCCAGTCTCCCACTGTAGCAGCTGGATCCTCCACCACCTCCTGAGCTGACAATATTGCCCGAGTCCTCAATGCTGTATCTTGGTCCTCCCCCTGTGTCGCACACTGACCCCCTTGCAGTGCCCCATGCAGGTGACCCGCTACTGTCCCCGCTGACTACTACAACAGATCCATCGCTGCCATGTCCGTATCCCCTTCCAATGCCATAGGTGGAAGATGCTGTCATGGAGGGGCAGGGTGAAACTCCCCTGCTGTAGATGACCGAGCCTTCCCCACCACAGAAGAAGGAGCCATGTCCTTGGAGGTTTGACACGCCCCCACTGCTGCCATAGCCTCCTCCATGATGTGATGAGATCTCATGGCTGTAGCCTCTGTTCCGGCGAGGACACCTCCCTCTGAGATACTGGTATATCTGGAAGAGGAAAATGTTCTCACAGCTCACAGGTACAGAAGACACTGCCATGTTTTGTTCCATTCTTGTACCACAGCAGGAGGGGAGACTGCAGTCAGTGTGGTCACAAAAGTTTTATCAGGACCTGAGGGAATCCCAGTCTGAGAACCAGGGCACTGCCCAGCTGTTCTTCAACTACAGGAATATCACTGGCTGCAGCTGGGATAGTTTTTCTGTTTTTTATCTCTAGGGTATAGTTCTGGAGAATCAAAATCTGAATACATGCTTTCCTGTTAACATATCTAATAACTGATACGGTTCTCCCTGCTCATCATCTTGGCTGTAGCTGCAGAGCTGTAAAAATAGCAGGGATTATCCTTGTTTATGTTTTTAAAGTGCTGCAAGAGCATTGGAACAATATTTCTGTGTAAGACGTTACTGGCTGCACGTTTGCTGTCGTTACATAGTATCCTCAATGATCTTTTAGATAAGTTAATCAGCACAGCCACGAGAGATATGTAATCATTACAAAGTACAGTATAGGCTTGTTATTGAATAATATGGAAAATGTGTCCAGGACTTCGCAAGCATGCTTAAATCTGCAAAGAAAACACAGTCACCATGTGCTGGTCCCACTACAGACTCATCTGGGTTTGTAGCCTCCTAAAGCACATGGTTCCTAGTACTGTGACCTGCCTTTCCCTTGCTTCCTAGCCATACATACATAATAATAAAGCCTCAGAAAAAGCAGACTTACCCTCTTCAGCCATTGGAAACACATTTAGAAGATAAAAGCCGACTGAATGAGGAGGTTTAACACACAGGAACTTTTATATGGTGCCTAGCTTATATGGGAAGTGAGACACACTACGGAATGGCAATAATTTATTTACCAGACTCTGATTTAAATACTTGCTTTGACTCATGACTTCTGATCGATATCTTTGTGCTGCTTTTTGCATTGCATGGAGCTGTAATTGCTACTTCTGCCTAATGATCCTATTCCTGTGCTCTTGTTCTGAGCTACAGGGGACCACTCTGGCCCACAGAGCGGCAGCTATGCTGGGGGCCGGGGCTGCTTTTGAGAGGCTGAAGAACATGGTGGGAGCGTGGGCACAGGGAAATGCCAAGCAAGAGGACTAGCGAGTGCGGGGCAGAGGCTGGCACACATGTACTACAGATGCTCTGAGAACGCTAGGGACCCTGGAGAGAATCATGGAGGTGAATGTCCTTAAATCCACTCATGGCTGAATTATTCTGCTAAAGAAGGGACAATCGTTTTTGTTAGCCAAATGCCGTCCTTGTGTGTTTTCCTATGCTACGTCCTTCCTCTGACTTGGAAAGACCACCAAGTACCAGGGAGACTTGTTTGGATGGCTGCTGGGGGAGAAAGCACTGTGGCCATGCTGCTAACACTGCCTGAGAAGACGTGCGCACCCCAGCCTGGGACATTACGGCTCAGCTCCACAGCACGGCTCTTGCTGGCCGGACTAGGGGCTGTTCAGCTCCGAGAAATTTTCCTGTGGGGACACTAAGTCCCAGCTTTGGCAGAAGGCCACATATACCAACCACTAAGTAGAACAAAGTGGTGCTGCTACTGCCCTCGGTATGATGTTTCGAGGCAGATTACAAGAGCTTGGGCAAGGAGGGATAAAGTCCTTAAGGCATTATTTGGTATCTATTGAGCTGCCTCAGGGCAACCACGCTGCTGGATTTCCTTCTGCCCAGGGCTGGTTTGGCTGGGCCAGTGAAGGAGATTTGACTTCTGGAAAAAGCTGCTCTGAGGTTCTCAAAGGCAGGAGGGGAGGGAGAGGGTAAGGACGTGAATGACAGCATCTCTATTGGCCATAAACAGCAGAGTTTTGGGTGCGGGGGGTACAGCAGTGCCCTGTGGAAGAAGCCACGAGCCGCCCTGCGCCCACCCCAACCGGTCCCAGCTGGTTCCAGCCGGTTCTGTAACGGCCGAAAGCCGCGCAAAAACTGCGACCAATCAGCGGAGCGCGTGGTGCCCCTTGCGCGCCTAAGCGTCAACCAATCAGAGGCGCACGTGCTGCCGCTGCTCTGGGGGCATGCGCGGGGGGGGGGGGCGTCACGTGCGCGCGCACGAGGAAAGGCGGAGGGGGACGCGGTGAGGGGGGCGCGGGAGCTAGCGGGGGACCCGCGCCGGGGCAGGGGCGACCCACGGCGGACCCGACCCGACCCGACCCGACCCGGGGCAGGGTCGCCGCGAGGGACCGCGAGCCGCCGGGGACGCGCGCCGAGGCAGGGACGCCGTGAGGGACCTCCGTTTAGCTGCTTATATCTTGTTCCTCAATGCCCGAAAAGGTAATTAAACGCTTATGTTAACTGGCGGGGGAAATCGCCCGAGCCGAGACCGCTGTGCCGGCGACGGTAACGGGGGGGGTGGAGGAGGCGCGGAGCAGCGGGCGGGGCCGCGCTGCGGTGGCGGTAACGGCCGCTAACGGCGGCGTGGTCGGGGCGGGGCGGCCGGAGCGGCCCCGGGGCGGCTGGGCGGCAAAGCGCCGTCCCGGGGCACAGTTTCCTTTAAAGAAACGCAGGACACCTACGACACCGTCTCCCCGGGGAGATGCCCCTGCCGTGGCGGTGTTGGGAAACCGGATCTGTTGGGATATAGCTGATGGGTCGAGGGAGCATTGCTCTGCGGGGTCTCTGGCACTTGTAAACACTGCACCGGGCGAGGGAGGAGGGCGTTGGGATCAGCTCGTGGAGGGATATGTGGAGCAGTGGCCTGATCCTGCAAACGTGATTCCCTGTGGGCGGGCTGGGAAGGAGCAGGTAATGGTCCAGCAGCTGCTTGCACTGCTGGAGTGTGTTCACAGGCAAGGGGGAGCAGACTCCGAAAAGGTCGCGATTGCTAATGCTGTGGTCCGATGCCTGGGCACAGTTACTAACCCCTTCTGGTATCACCTGATAAGCTGATGGATGCTCTTGTGATCAGGGAGTGACCTGTGTGTACTGTACTGGGGGAAGCATGCTAGAACACAGGTGTGAGATTAAATTAAATAAAGTGAACTAAATTAAGACTAATTTCCTGAGTCAAGATTACTTTGCCCATGACAGCATTGCATTACCAGCCACTCCAAGCAGGAATAGCTGCTAGCATGGGTCAGCACCACTCCCCGTACTTCAGAACTGAGCCAAGTTGAGCTTGCCTGTGTCTCCCAGCAGCACTGCGCTATTTCATGGACATTGTTCATGGGTGCTGCTTCCTCAGGAGACTTTGAGCCAAGAGCTGAGATAGCTGCACTGGGAAAGCTCTGTGCAAAAGTGCCAAAGGGAAGTCGGGGAGATGTGGGAGCTTGCTGTTTTTAGGCTGTGCTCTTAGTCTCTTCACATGAGCTGGGCCCAGGGGGAAAAAGATGGTGCAAACTTTCTGGGACTGTAAGGTGTCTTTAGAGCCGCATCTATGGCAATTCACTACTCATCCCACCATCTTCTCTATGGAAAGATTAAAAACGAAGTGTCTCATCACGTAGATGTCTAGCTTTCAAAATCATAAGAGGCTGCTCAAGAATAAAGGAGCAAAACAAGGCTTTCCTGGGGTATTATTGTATTTATTAGATCTTGCATATACTCTTGGAAAAATCAGCAGAGCCTGATCAAAGGCATAATAAACCCAGAACTAGGGTAGAGCATTGGCACAATGAGTCCACAGCACAGTGATGCAGCACCAAGAGAAGAGGACATGCTGGGAGGAAAGAGGCAAACTTGGAAGAGAGTGCCGGATCTAGAGAGAAAACGGTGACCTGTCATGTGGAGGGCTGTTCTTGCTGAGCACTGGGACCATCTGTGGCCATTACTTCTGGTGGCTGGGGGGCCATTGGCAGGCCTGCTTGGTTTGATGGGATTCAATGCTGGGAATGCCACTGGGGTATTTCTGCTTCATGGACTGGGAGGACCCTCCGCTGCCTCCTCCGGAGCTGATGATGATTGCATGGCCGGAGGAACCTCCACTGCCACTGCTGAATCCTCCACTGCAGCATCCAGATGATCCCCCACTACCTCCACCTCCTATTATGATCTTGCCTCCTGAAGATCCACCACTGGATCCCCCACTGCAGCATCCGGATGAGCCACCTCCTCCACCTCTGGAGCTCACAATGATCTTCTGGCCTGATCCCCCACTGCCACCACCATAGCCTCCTCCCATGCCATAGCCTGAGGATCCTCCGCTGCAGCCTCCAGATGATCCCCCACTGCTTCCCCCTCCTCCTATTATGGTCTTGCCTCCTGAAGACCCACCACTGGATCCTCCTCCCATGCCATAGCCTGAGGATCCTCCGCTGCAGCATCCGGATGATCCCCCACTACCTCCACCTCCTATTATGATCTTGCTTCCTGAAGACCCACCACTGTAGCCTCCTCCCATGCCATAGCCTGAGGATCCTCCACTGCAGCCCCCAGATGATCCCCCACTACCTCCACCTCCTATTATGATCTTGCTTCCTGAAGACCCACCGCTGGATCCTCCTCCCATGCCATAGCCTGAGGATCCTCCGCTGCAGCATCCGAATGAGCCACCTCCACCACCTCCAGAGCTCACAATGATCTTCTGGCCTGATCCCCCACTGCCACCACCATAGCCTCCTCCCATGCCATAGCCTGAGGATCCTCCGCTGCAGCCTCCAGATGATCCCCCACTGCTCCCCCCTCCTGCTATTATGATCTTGCCTCCTGAAGACCCACCACTGGATCCTCCTCCCATGCCATAGCCTGAGGATCCTCCGCTGCAGCATCCGGATGATCCCCCACTGCTTCCCCCTCCTCCTATTATGATCTTGCCTCCTGAAGACCCACCACTGTAGCCTCCTCCCATGCCATAGCCTGAGGATCCTCCACTGCAGCCCCCAGATGATCCCCCACTACCTCCACCTCCTATTATGATCTTGCTTCCTGAAGACCCACCACTATAGCCTCCTCCCATGCCATAGCCTGAGGATCCTCCGCTGCAGCCTCCAGATGATCCCCCACTGCTTCCCCCTCCTCCTATTATGGTCTTGCCTCCTGAAGACCCACCACTGTAGCCTCCTCCCATGCTGTAGCCTGAGGATCCTCCGCTGCAGCTTCCAGATGATCCCTCACTGCTCCCCCCTCCTGCTATTATGATCTTGCCTCCTGAAGACCCACCACTGGATCCTCCTCCTATGTCATAACCTGAGGATCCTCCGCTGCAGCATCCGGATGAGCCACCTCCTCCACCTCCAGAGCTCCCAATGATCTTCTGGCCTGATCCCCCACTGCCACCACCATAGCCTCCTCCCATGCCATAGCCTGAGGATCCTCCGCTGCAGCCTCCAGATGATCCCCCACTGCTCCCCCCTCCTGCTATTATGATCTTGCCTCCTGAAGACCCACCACTGGATCCTCCTCCCATGCCATAGCCTGAGGATCCTCCGCTGCAGCATCCGGATGAGCCACCTCCTCCACCTCCAGAGCTCCCAATGATCTTCTGGCCTGATCCCCCACTGCTACCACCATAGCCTCCTGCCATGCCATAGCCTGAGGATCCTCCGCTGCCGCATCCGGATGATCCCCCACTACCTCCACCTCCAATTATGATCTTGCTTCCTGAAGACCCACCACTGGATCCTCCTCCCATGCCATAGCCTGAGGATCCTCCACTACCTCCACCTCCTATTATGATCTTGCTTCCTGAAGACCCACCACTGTAGCCTCCTCCCATGCCATAGCCTGAGGATCCTCCGCTGCAGCATCCGGATGAGCCACCTCCTCCACCTCCGGAGCTCACAATGATCTTCTGGCCTGATCCCCCACTGCCACCACCATAGCCTCCTCCCATGCCATAGCTGGATCCTCCGCTGCAGCCCCCAGATGATCCCCCACTACCTCCACCTCCAATTATGATCTTGCTTCCTGAAGACCCACCACTGGATCCTCCTCCCATGCCATAGCCTGAGGATCCTCCGCTGCAGCATCCGGATGATCCCCCACTACCTCCACCTCCTATTATGGTCTTGCCTCCTGAAGACCCACCACTGTAGCCTCCTCCCATGCCATAGCCTGAGGATCCTCCGCTGTAGCCCCCAGATGATCCCCCACTGCTTCCCCCTCCTGCTATTATGATCTTGCTTCCTGAAGACCCACCACTGGATCCTCCTCCCATGCCATAGCCTGAGGATCCTCCGCTGCAGCATCCGGATGAGCCACCTCCTCCACCTCCAGAGCTAACAATGATCTTCTGACTGGAGCCTGTGCTGCCCCCGCCGGATCCACCCCCACTGCAGCATCCGGATGACCCTCCACTGCCACTGCCAGACGAGATGATAATGGAGCCCCCACTGGATCCTCCTGCCATGCCGTAGCCTGAGGATCCCCGGATCTGCTGGCACGAGGCCATGCCCCCCCCATAGCTGCTGGAGCCTCCGCTCCCACAGCAAGAGGAGCCGAGCGCCTGGTAGCTGGAGGAGCTGCCACCATGGCAGGACGAGCCCCCACTGTGGCATCCTCCGGACTGGGAGGATGTTTCGTGGCAGCCTCCGGAGTTCTGTCGGGAGCACATCTTTGAGCAGCAACCCTGCAAGGAAGAGTGCTGTCAGGAAGGAGCACCAAGGAGATGCTGCTGAGCCTTTGAAGTAAACTAATAATTAAGTGGTACCCAGCAAATGTCATCCCTTCTGCCCTAGCCTCAGTTGTCCTAGAGGAAGGGCAGCTTCATAAACTCCCTTGGTAGGAAAGTCCTGCCCTGGAAAACACACAGCAACTGGTTTTCAGATGAAACAGTTACAGAAAAACTGCCTGCAGGAGGACTGAGAGTACTCCCTGAGATTTGCACATGTGCTCTGACATGCACAGAGCAACCAGTCTAAAAGCCTTAGTTCCAGTGTAGATCATTCTTGATTTACAGCCTGCTAAGCCTCACAGCAGCCAAGAGCTCAACTACATCTATGCGCCCTGGGACTAGCATGGACAACTCCCATCTTAAAGGAAGGCAATCCCCCAGGCACACCCAACTGGCACACCACATCCTGCCTGAAGTAGAACTGGCATGATTCCCTTGCTTAAGCATGCTCCAAGACGGATGGATGGAGCGACTTCTCTGAATTGTGGTTGAAAAAATTTCTGTATGAATGAGCTTACCTTCAGTGCAACTCGAAATGTGTGCTAGGCTTGGCGGCAGGTGAATGGGGAGCCTTAAGACACAGGCGCTTTTATATTGTATGTATTGTTCTCTTAAGGGAAATGAGACACCCTAAGGAATGCTAATACACTTATTTACTGAATCTGGCTCTAGCTGTCTCCTTTGACTCACTTGTAACAGATAGGTGATATGGAAGAGATGTGCCAATTACATTCTGCATTATAATTGCTAATTTTACTTAATGATTCATTTCCGGGAGTCTTGCTCTGAAATGTTGGGGGCGAAGGCTCTTGGGGTCTACTTCGGAGATCCAAAACCCCTTCCTGCTAGACTGCAGCTTCTCAGATACTCAGTGGAGAGTGGATGCTGAGGGATGAATGCTGGAGCGCATTAGTGCTAAAGAGCAACGGAAAGCCAAGGGTAAAGGATGGGCTGGAGCAGGGTCTGGGAGTATTTGGGGGAAACAGGGATTCCTCAAGGTTTGGTAAGTTGGAGTGGGGAGCTGGACAGGAAAGAGGAGTACGTTCAGCCTGCTGGAAACAGGCAACCATGTGCTGAACGTGGCAGAGGTACCTCTTTGGAGACACTGCTGGGTGTATCTGCTGCACACCCAAGTCCAGAGCCGTTTCAAGAATCTGTGTGAGGAAGGCAGAGATTTGGGGGCCGTTTCCCCATACCCTCTCAGGAGTGGGAAGGCTGACACTGCTTCTGGATTGAGCAGAAAGGTCTGTACTCAATTTGAGCTTCCTAGGAATGCTTATCATTGGGTTGCGGTGAGGAATGTCTTGACATCTGTTTGCAAAAGTGCATTTGAGGGCCATCAAGACCCTGCCATCGAACCATAAAACATTAAACATTTTTTCAGCCTCAGGTGCTTTTGTGAGGATCCTGTTTCTCTGGCCAGCCCACCCACACCTGAAGCTGGGGAGGCCTCTGGGTATTTTACTGTGAAGTAGGCCTTGCTGGAGACCAACAGTTTGCCAGCGCAGGAACTGCAGTGCTGTCTTCTGCATTTTGCAGCAGCTCCATCCTGTCATTGTCATGCGTGCTTTGAAGGTGACAACAGCATCCACCCCCACGGGAGACAGAGCAGAGGAAGGCATAATTGGGGGATTCTAGCTGAGAGGATATGTGATGGCAGCAACAAGCTGCCCAGTCCTGTCACGATGAACATAATTTAGGGCATGCACACAGCTTCAGTGATATGGGGACAGGACTATTTGCACCAGCATTGCCTCCAGGAATGTGGGTGCAGGGGGTATCATTTATCTTGCTTTGGACTCCCTTCAGTGGCCCTAGTTCCACTTTAGTCACCAAAAGGAAATATAAGGTCTCATGGGAATTCTGGCTCTCACCTGTGAAATGTGGGTGTTTTGTTACTGGACATCGCAACAGCTTAATCCCTCCCTGTGAACTTAACCTGTAGTGACTTGCACAAGGGGACACCCAGGATTTGCAGCTCATCTGGACCAGGGTGTGAGGGAAGGCCACAGAGCAAAGCATGGTCTTTCAGCAGGCATGTCAAGAGTTACTCCTGCAAATGTTGTGCACCCTGCGTGTGTGCAGGCCCCAAGGCTGTGTGTACTTAAGACCCTATACAGAGACTGGAAGTGCCAAACTTGTGACATACGCACACGTGATGACTGCCCCATGGAGAGGAAGAGTGTGACTGGAACCACAGTTGCTGGAGGGGTTGCCATTGCCATAACCCTTCCCAAGTTAAGAAGCACAGAGTCCGCACCAGCTCTAATGCATCCTGCCTTTTACTCAACATATGTAAGATGCTTCATGGGGGAGGCTGCCCAAAGTCTGGATCATGCTGCCTGTGTTCTGATGCCCTGATGGCCCTGGGTGGGCCCTTTTCCACTCTGCGGTCCAGTCACCCTCAGAATGGGGAGGTAGGTCATGTTATCTTTCAGTCTAGTCACTGCAGATGCCTCAAGGGATGGGGCCTTGGTGCGTATTGTTATGAGAGAGAAACCATGACCAGCTCTTAAAACCCTTTTTTGCAGCAGCTTTATTCGGGCACAGCAATGCTAACTCTGATGACACTGGCCATGACGTAAAGATACTGCTGACGTAAAAGGAGCTCTCCGGTTATTCTGTAAAAGGCAGAATCATGTCAGTCACAGACTCCTGAGTGTTTGCATAATGCAAAATGGTTAATGTATACCTGTTGGAAAGTGAGCCTGTTACTCCTAACTTTGTTTACTGTGTACCAGCTCTGTATGGGAGATGGACAATAAAAATCCTGTACGTCAAAATTTATGAAACTCAAGACGATAATCATACTTGTCCCAAAGATGCCTTGTTGCTCATGTCAGCACAAATGTTGAATGTTGCCTACCAAAATGAATAGTTTTCTTCTGTTAAATCTGGAGAAAGTGTGTAAAGACCTGACTGAGTCTTTCCAAAGGATGCTGCTCTTTGCAGTGAAACCCAGAGCTTGTACTGTTCTTCCTCCTCTGGGAAAGGGAAACTGAGGAGGAGCTATTCCCTATGTTAAAACTGCAGCCTTGGTGGACATTATTGGAAAGAAGGGTGCAGACCATCTGCTTAAGCAGCAAGGTCTCTCTCAAGCCCGACCTGTTTATATCCATTTTTTCTAGCACTGGAGGATGAAGAAGATTTCTTAGCTGCATGTATTTTGTATGATTATTTACTTCTTGAAAGCAAACATGGAACTGATGCAGGATAAAGCAAGCAGGCAAAAGCAGTACTTTCTGTACGCAGTAAGTTTTATTTCCATTCACATTGATGGGTGAGTAAAGCAGTAAAGCCCGATTAAAGGCATCATAAATCCAGCACCAGGGCACAACACTGTTTATCCAGGACTTCACAGCATAGTGATGCAGCATCAAGAGAAGAGGACATGCTGGGAGGAAAGAGGCAAACTTGGAAGAGAGTGCCGGATCTAGAGAGAAAACGGTGACCTGTCATGTGGAGGGCTGTTCTTGCTGAGCACTGGGACCATCTGTGGCCATTACTTCTGGTGGCTGGGGGGCCATTGGCAGGCCTGCTTGGTTTGATGGGATTCAATGCTGGGAATGCCACTGGGGTATTTCTGCTTCATGGACTGGGAGGACCCTCCGCTGCCTCCTCCGGAGCTGATGATGATTGCATGGCCGGAGGAACCTCCACTGCCACTGCTGAATCCTCCACTGCAGCATCCAGATGATCCCCCACTACCTCCACCTCCTATTATGATCTTGCCTCCTGAAGATCCACCACTGGATCCCCCACTGCAGCATCCGGATGAGCCACCTCCGCCACCTCCGGAGCTCACAATGATCTTCTGGCCTGATCCCCCACTGCCACCACCATAGCCTCCTCCCATGCCATAGCCTGAGGATCCTCCGCTGCAGCCTCCAGATGATCCCCCACTGCTTCCCCCTCCTCCTATTATGGTCTTGCCTCCTGAAGACCCACCACTGGATCCTCCTCCCATGCCATAGCCTGAGGATCCTCCGCTGCAGCATCCGGATGATCCCCCACTACCTCCACCTCCTATTATGATCTTGCTTCCTGAAGACCCACCACTGTAGCCTCCCCCCATGCCATAGCCTGAGGATCCTCCACTGCAGCCCCCAGATGATCCCCCACTACCTCCACCTCCTATTATGATCTTGCTTCCTGAAGACCCACCGCTGGATCCTCCTCCCATGCCATAGCCTGAGGATCCTCCGCTGCAGCATCCGAATGAGCCACCTCCGCCACCTCCAGAGCTCACAATGATCTTCTGGCCTGATCCCCCACTGCCACCACCATAGCCTCCTGCCATGCCATAGCCTGAGGATCCTCCGCTGCAGCCCCCAGCTGATCCCCCACTACCTCCACCTCCAATTATGATCTTGCTTCCTGAAGACCCACCACTGGATCCTCCTCCCATGCCATAGCCTGAGGATCCTCCGCTGCAGCATCCGGATGATCCCCCACTGCTTCCCCCTCCTCCTATTATGATCTTGCCTCCTGAAGACCCACCACTGTAGCCTCCTCCCATGCCATAGCCTGAGGATCCTCCACTGCAGCCCCCAGATGATCCCCCACTACCTCCACCTCCTATTATGATCTTGCTTCCTGAAGACCCACCACTATAGCCTCCTCCCATGCCATAGCCTGAGGATCCTCCGCTGCAGCCTCCAGATGATCCCCCACTGCTTCCCCCTCCTCCTATTATGGTCTTGCCTCCTGAAGACCCACCACTGTAGCCTCCTCCCATGCTGTAGCCTGAGGATCCTCCGCTGCAGCTTCCAGATGATCCCTCACTGCTCCCCCCTCCTGCTATTATGATCTTGCCTCCTGAAGACCCACCACTGGATCCTCCTCCTATGTCATAACCTGAGGATCCTCCGCTGCAGCATCCGGATGAGCCACCTCCTCCACCTCCAGAGCTCCCAATGATCTTCTGGCCTGATCCCCCACTGCCACCACCATAGCCTCCTCCCATGCCATAGCCTGAGGATCCTCCGCTGCAGCCTCCAGATGATCCCCCACTGCTCCCCCCTCCTGCTATTATGATCTTGCCTCCTGAAGACCCACCACTGGATCCTCCTCCCATGCCATAGCCTGAGGATCCTCCGCTGCAGCATCCGGATGATCCCCCACTACCTCCACCTCCAATTATGATCTTGCTTCCTGAAGACCCACCACTGTAGCCTCCTCCCATGCCATAGCCTGAGGATCCTCCACTGCAGCATCCGGATGATCCCCCACTACCTCCACCTCCTATTATGATCTTGCCTCCTGAAGACCCACCACTGGATCCTCCTCCCATGCCATAGCCTGAGGATCCTCCACTGCAGCCCCCAGATGATCCCCCACTACCTCCACCTCCAATTATGATCTTGCTTCCTGAAGACCCACCGCTGGATCCTCCTCCCATGCCATAGCCTGAGGATCCTCCGCTGCAGCATCCGGATGAGCCACCTCCTCCACCTCCAGAGCTAACAATGATCTTCTGACTGGAGCCTGTGCTGCCCCCGCCGGATCCACCCCCACTGCAGCATCCGGATGACCCTCCACTGCCACTGCCAGACGAGATGATAATGGAGCCCCCACTGGATCCTCCTGCCATGCCGTAGCCTGAGGATCCCCGGATCTGCTGGCACGAGGCCATGCCCCCCCCATAGCTGCTGGAGCCTCCGCTCCCACAGCAAGAGGAGCCGAGCGCCTGGTAGCTGGAGGAGCTGCCACCATGGCAGGACGAGCCCCCACTGTGGCATCCTCCGGACTGGGAGGATGTTTCGTGGCAGCCTCCGGAGTTCTGTCGGGAGCACATCTTTGAGCAGCAACCCTGCAAGGAAGAGTGCTGTCAGGAAGGAGCACCAAGGAGACACTGCTGAGCCTGTTTTATATTGTGAAAATGGTACCCAAGAGAAGCCCCTGCTGTCGTAATAACTTCCCCAATCCAGAGGGACCCTTTTACAACCTAGTAACATTGGAAGGACTTTCTCTATACTTGCTGAACTTCCATTCTTCTAAATTGTGTGCGATCCGTGGATCGCAGGAACATATTAACGCCTTGCACTCACAAGAGATTGCTCAAGATAATCAACCTGTTATTTAAAGTCTTTTTCCCATAACTGTTCCATCTGGATCTCTATAATAACATTGCTCCCAACATCATGGGGTGACATTTTTTTTCTTTTTTTTTTTTCCTGCTGACATCGTCAGGAGATATAACTTCATCAAAACATCCTCCCTGCATTTCAAGTCATCACCCATCAGGCTTACTCTACCAAGGCATTTCTGTTTTGCAAGTATAAGTATAAAAGGAGAAGAATCTCTCCCTTTGGCAGAAATGGACTTACCCTTCTCAACTCTGACAACGCATACAGTGGAGCAAAGCTGAGTGAATGATGCACTGTGAGACCCAGCAACTTTTATATGGTTTCTAGCTTTCCCATATGGGAAGTGAGGCATCCAAAGGAATGGTGATAGGTTTATTTACTAACCAAACCCAGCTCAGTCTGCCCACTTGTCCTGACTCATCAAATCAGAACACTTCTCTCCTGTATCATTTCCTAGGCTACCTGCAGTTTGGTTGCACGTGTCAGTTGTGGGCTCTTCTCCTGCTGTTGAGCGTGAAGGCAGGGCTGCAAGACTCTTGCTAGCGCCCTGCACCCGAGCTGGGATATGCTGACTGGGGTAGTGGCTGACAGCAGAAGGGGCTGTGGGGATGAATGTGTTTACTGTATATTACAGACTGTGGCGATGTCTGGGGTAAAAGGAGAGTGCTGCAGAGTAGCTAAGAGCTGGTGCCACACACAAGTACTGGGTAGGACTGCTGTCACTGGGCCACCAAGGATACTTGTGAAGGGGAATACAGGATTTGCATGTGTCTAGACTGCCCCACTATGCCAGTACAGCATGGATTTTTTTTTTGTTTGCTTGTTTGTATGCACCACTGTGGACAGTACAGAGGTCAGGCAGGCTTTATACTGCCTCTGGGAGGAGGGATGATGTAGATTCAGCATTTGGCCTGTGCATCAGCATTTTGATGGATTTGAACCCAAAAGATGAATTCATCCCAGTTTGGGAGATGGCTCTGGTGTTTCTGAAGAGGAACCAAGAGCTGAGAATGCCCTGTGCTCCTTTCACCCTGGGAGCCTCTGAAACTTGACTCTGGCCTTTATGGGTTCTGGGTCACTTCTGGGTGCAGGGACATCTGTTAGCAGCGCACTTGACACCTTGAAGTGGCATCCTGAGCTTTGTTAGCACTGTGCAAGCAATGGCAGTGTTTGTGAAGTTCCTTGTCACTGGTATTTTAGCACTGTAGGGCTTTTCCCTGTTGAAACTCCAGGTAACTCAACTGTTTCAGTGGCAGCATTGGCTGTTGTATGCTGGGTGAAGCTTGGCCGGGTGCTTTTTGAGAACGCATGTAGCCTGGGGTCCTCTGGGGAGAGAGAACGGAAGATAGAGGGACATGTAAACACAAAGCTCCCTTTACCTGCTAATAGGCATGGGTCATCCCTGTCTCTCCTCAGCCAGTTCTAAACAATTATCATCTGCCTTAGGTGGAACAGTTCAGGCAGAGAAGGTTTATTTTCTTTTCCCTGCTAATTGCCTGAAAATACCACATCAAAGATATCGCTTCCCATAGGGAAACTCCCTCTGAAGACTCATACCTGGAGCAGTGTTTTACTCCTGTGTGAATGATGAGAGCCTTAGTTACTCCAGGCTTAATGTCTCAACTCTTGGAAGGTGCTTTCTAAAGTCCTGTCCCAGCTGTTTGATGCACTGGGGGGTTCAGAGCTGGAGCAAGGGTTGGATAGACCCCCTCATTTCTCTTTCCCAGCTGCTTGGGTAGAGTGTGCATAAGGGACAAGTGCCCTCTCTGCACTTGTGCAGCTGTGAGCACCAAGGGTTCGTACAATGTGCACATGCAAGGGACTCAACCTCACAACTGTAATTGTGTGTTGTAATCTTTTGTACTAGAGTGTAAAGAGTTTTTGCATCTTTCCTCTCCTGATCTGTTTAAATAACTACCTTGGTTGTTGCATGATGCTTAGATGAGGTAGAGATTGATTCTGTCCTTAAAGAGAGACTGTTTGCAATATTTAACTTTGTGGTATCTTATCTGATGGGCAAAAGTCAAGATTGTGAGTAGCAACTGACACTAAAAGATGACACAAAAAGTATTCAGTGAATCTGGCTTGTTGATGTCTTTGGCATCCCTTCTACATGTGGGTTTCCATTGCAGTTGTGCTCTGGAACTTTATTGCAACAGCATCAGCTCAGAAGAAAAGAGGAATAATGCAAAATATGTGGTATAAAACAAAATCCAACCACTCAGACACTGAAGCTCTCTAGAATTGCAAGTTTTATTGTCTTATGCAAACACTAGGAAACTGAGGCAAAAAAACAGAAACATGAAACAACCCTGGCATCAAACTGCAAGTTATTAATACATGTCACCAGAGGCTCTGGATCAGCAGGGGCATTGAAGAGAAAAATTCCAAGTAAGAGGAGAAAGGAATCATGCAAATATTCTTAAATTTAGTAGGGAAAGAAATCAGTGAGGCGTGTTTGCATCTTGGGCTTTCTTGATCCGAGAGTCCCTTCTGCAGCAGCTACTGGTGTTTATGCTGTGGTGGCCAGGAGATTGGCTGGGTCTGCTGATGCATGGATGAATCTCCAGAGCTGGATGAACCACCTCCTCCTCCTCCTCCTCCTCCTCCTCCTCCACCTCCTCCAATGCAGATGGGCCCTTGGCTTTGGTGGCCTGAACCACCTCCTCCTCCACTGCCTCCCCCAATGCAGATGGACCCTTGACCCTGGTGGCCTGAACCACCTCCACCTCCTCCTCCTCCACCACCTCCAATGTAGATGGGTCCTTGGCTTTGGTGGCCTGAACCACCACCACCTCCTCCTCCTCCACCACCTCCCCCAATACAGATGGGCCCTTGACCCTGGTGGCCTGAACCACCTCCACTTCCTCCTCCTCCACCACCTCCAATGTAGATGGGTCCTTGGCTTTGGTGGCCTGAACCACCACCTCCTCCTCCTCCACCACCTCCCCCAATGCAGATGGGCCCCTGACCCTGGTGGCCTGATCCACCTCCACCTCCACCTCCTCCTCCACCACCTCCAATGTAGATGGGTCCTTGGCTTTGGTGGCCTGAACCACCACCACCTCCTCCTCCTCCTCCTCCACCACCTCCCCCAATGCAGATGGGCCCTTGACCCTGGCTGCCTGAACCACCTCCACCTCCTCCAATGCAGATGGGCCCCTGACCCTGGTGGCCTGATCCACCTCCACCTCCTCCACTGCCTCCAATGTAGATGGGTCCTTGGCTTTGGTGGCCTGAACCACCACCACCTCCTCCTCCTCCTCCTCCACCGCCTCCTCCTCCAATGCAGATGGGCCCTTGACCCTGGCTGCCTGAACCACCTCCACTTCCTCCAATGCAGATGGGCCCTTGACCCTGGTGGCCTGAACCACCTCCACCTCCTCCACCGCCTCCAATGTAGATGGGTCCTTGGCTTTGGTGGCCTGAACCACCACCACCTCCTCCTCCTCCTCCTCCTCCACCGCCTCCTCCTCCAATGCAGATGGGCCCTTGACCCTGGCTGCCTGAACCACCTCCACCTCCTCCAATGCAGATGGGCCCTTGACCCTGGTGGCCTGAACCACCTCCACCTCCTCCACTGCCACCTCCTCCAATGCAGATGGGTCCCTGGCTTTGGTGGCCTGAACCACCACCACTTCCACCACCTCCTCCTATGCTACCACCTCCAATGCAGATGGGCCCCTGACCCTGGTGGCCTGAACCACCTCCTCCTCCTCCAATGCAGATGGGCCCTTGACCCTGGTGGCCTGAACCACCACCTCCTCCTCCTCCTCCTCCACCGCCTCCTCCTCCAATGCAGATGGGCCCTTGACCCTGGTGGCCTGAACCACCACCACCTCCACCACCTCCAATAATGCAGATGGACCCTTGACCCTGATGGCCTGAACCACCTCCTCCTCCGCCGCCTCCTCCGCCGCCCGAACCTCCTCCTCCTCCGAAGGAGGAGGATGATATGTGGGTCTGGTAGATAGCACCACCACTGCTGCTTCCTCCTCCACTGTGGCAGGATGATCCTTGGATCTGGTAGCCTAGAGATCCTCCTTCCCCGCTACTATGGCAAGATCCTCCTCCGCCACCCCCATGGCATGATCCTCCTCTGCCACCACTGCCATGGCATCCACCAGACTGCTCCGGGATCCCTTGGCCATCGCCCTTCTGCTGATGGGAGCCCATCGTCGCAGGGGTCGGGGAGCCCTCCAAGAGAAAGAAAAACAGGCTTTATAGCAAACTCAGTGGGAGGAAAGTATGTGTTACTTTGTTCCCTATCTCTTTCCAAAAGCAGGCTGATACATGAAAATGTCTTCTCTCCCCTTTCTGGCTTCCATCCATCTCTGATATGTCATTCCACAGCCCTTGGTCTGCTGTTCTATGGGACTAGGCTCCTCTGTCCATACACAACTAGTCCTTTTCCTAGGACAGGTGCAACCGTAATAATTCCTTAATCATTCCTTCTTGCAGCAAGTTGCCAGAATGGCATACCACTGGAAGAGGTACACAAGGCCATGGTACACCAGAATTACCCATATCCAAATGTGGGTTTGGAATTTCAAAAGAGTTGCAATGCTTGGGGATAGGCATTGATATTCCATGTCATACAAGAAAAAGTAAGAACACTAGTCATCCTTTGCATAACAATAACTTCGTTGCACTTTAGATCCTTCATCCTCAGTTTCAAAAGGGCACAGCCTTTTCTTACTAAAAAATAAAAAAAAGGGGAACAGCAACGGAAGAACAGGCCACACAAAACTTCACATCAGCAGAATCCTCTGTTTCACCATTTGCAAGGGCTCAATGGGTACCTGTGTCCAAGGTTGAGACCTGTGAAGATGCTGTGGAATTTGAGCACATCTTTGGTATTTAACCCCTACCACAGCCTGCATCCTTCTGTGCTAGCAGTAGTTATTTACATTCCTCTGGCAGGCAAGTGACAACTCTACTAATGAAAAGGGTGTTCAGGTCAGCAGTCTGAGGTCTCCAAATATGCCAGAGGAGAAGCTAGTTTCTCCAAGGAAAAAGCTGATCAAAAGAGTACCCTTTTAAATTTAGATGAAAGGCTGAAAAATGGGAATAAAATTCCATTCTGTATTTCAGTTCTTCTGTTTCCCACTCTTTGCTAGGTACCTGCAAAACTGCTTTCTTTTTCCTGTCCCTTTTATGATTTATACTCCAGAAATGCTTAGGATTTGCCTGTATAGAGCAGTGCCACATGGTGTTGAACCCAGACATAGGCAGCTAAACAAAGGGGCTCCAAAGACCATGTTTTCTGTGTCCCAGCTCTCCCTTTTTTCCATATGATTAATAATCCCACATACTGAATCATTAGGAAAAAGTCTGACTGTAAAAGAGGAACAATTTTTGGACTACAAGACCCAAAGCCATATTTAATGTCCAGTTTAGCATTCCTGGTCTAATCAGTGAGGTTAATTTTCATCAGTAGCATGAAATGCCTTACCGTGTCCCACAGCAGGAACCAGTGGAAAGAAGTCAAATCGAGTGAGCAAACCTGGTGTGTGAGAACTTTTATACAGTATCTAGTCCTCCTCTTGGAAAGAAACAATGATTGACTTATTTACCAGCCAAACCCAACCACAGCTACCCACTTACTTGGCACAATCTCAGGCTTGTCATTTCTGATTGATATCTCTCTTCCATCACCTCTTTTGTTTTCAGCTGTATTAAAGTTATTGGATAGCTCCACCTACTCCAAGTAGAGTGAAGAAATGGTGAAAAGCAGACATGTTCATGAATTTTCAGAATTTACTTTCACATCTCCCATACAGAGGGGCCCAACCTTCCAGAAATAGGAAATGTGAGAGGAAAACCAGGAATTAAAGGCTTTGTAGACATAAATAATTTATCTCTTGTTTTAGAAAATGTTTCTGAACACTCACATGTGGCTCTGGCATGTTATTATTTTGTGTTGTAACTGGCAGGTTGGTAGGAGTGTATTACATGTTTCTAATGACACCCACATTATTGCCAGGGGCTGTAGGGACACAAAGCAGCCATAAATCTCTGGTCCAATGAGTTTAAGCTCCTCAAAAGACAACACATGCCTGTAGAGCCAGAGACTGAAATGTTGCAAATCTGGGAGGCTCCAGATGATTTACGTACTTGGAGGATTTGACCAACAGAGAAATAGAGGAAAAAAACAGCCAAAGAAGCAGTAAATTGGTCTTAGTATAGACTTGCGGTAGTGTAAGAGCACCTGGGTTAGGACTGTGACTTTTTCTCTTGCCATACTGGCACACAGAGACCTCAACGCAAGGGCTGCGCTGCCAGCTGCCCTCCCTGCTGATGGTTATGGTAGCAAGCTGGAAGCGCTGCAAGAGCATGGCTGTCGCATCCTGTCATTTCTCAGGAACTGTGCGGGAGCTAGAATAACTGTGTTTGCCCTCAGGGTGGTGAATTGTTGTAACTTTATTTGTACTTTACAGTGTTCTGGCGTAGACAGTGCCTAACATAGCCAAAGGCTGTTATCGAAACATGGCCCACTTGCACAACTGTAAACTTAAAAGGAAGAAAAGCTATTCCATTTTTCATGTTCACTGATGGTTACTTGTACACACAAGGGCAGATGCTCAGATGCTCTGGGCCTTGACTGTGTTGTCACAGGCAGGTTGAACACAATGGAAAAGCTTTGAAACAAGGCAGGAGAGTATCAGGAGTTTTATGTCCAGTGTGCAGCAGGCTCTCTTTAAATTTCTCACGACTACGTGAGAATAAGAAAGGTCCCTCTTGCTGAGAGAAGATCATTTTTAGGACTATATTGAGTGAATTTAGCATTTCAGAGAATTTGCAGGTTGCATACAGACCAAGATATTTTGCTGCATTTATTCATGGGTTAAGACATAAAAGGGGTTGTAGCACCTCATCCCTTAACTGTAAGGACTGTAGGGGAATTCACGCTGGTAATACTGTTTGTTCATTCTTTTCATGCCTTTGTTCTGCCAAACTGGAATTATTACAAACAGCAGCAGCAATTTCCTCCAATAAAACCCTCCACCTCTAGGCAAGCTTTTAAGTATCAGTGCCTGGAAGGATCTTTCAACTCAGTTATAGCTGACTGTAGCGACTGTAGCTTTCTTTATTATTTCAGAGCCACACTTTGTGACGGAGAGGCACAAGCTGTGTCATCCATAGCCTCTGCTAACTTCCCTCCTGCAGGATACAACCTTGCCCAAGAATTGAGGATGAAGTATGTAAGGCTGAGGCAAAATATCCCCCTGTGATTGTTGATTCTTATAAAAGGCCTGTCCAAAACCCAGTTCATTGCTGCTGATCAAGAGGAACCCAAAAAACACAGAGAGGACCCTCAGTAACTGCTGTTCCTTGTTGTGTGTCACTCAGTGAGTCATCCTACAAAGGCTGCCCAAACGCGCATCTACCTGTTTGTGGATCAGTAGGCAAGTGGGTAGAGTTAAATAAAATTAAAATAAAAACCACCTCCTATTCCCATCCACTCTTCCACTCAGTTTTGGTCCAGTAATTCCTGCAGTACGACTACTGTGCTTACACCCAGAAACAACCGGCTGAGACCACATAATTCATAGTGTGATGGAGACACAGTCACAGATAATGTCAAAGCCCCTCTGTGGTGTGCTTGGACTGGGGAGATAAGTAGGGCATGAAAGATAGATGTCAACGGATTTACTGTTTGTCTGAAAACCAAATTAAAGGCTGTGGTTGTAGCATATATTTAGCATATCTAGAACAGCTTGTTTACCTGTGCTAAGATCAAGGACAGTCAGTATGCAGTAGCAAGTGGTTCAGCATGTTCTAGCACGTAAAAAGTGAGTCCTAGGATTTTAGGTCCATGTTCTGATGAACTGGGCATAACAAAGACTGTTTTGGTCACCCTAAATAATGCTGTTAACTTGTCTGGGTAGGTAAAAGCAGCTCAGAGGTGCTATCGCATGCTGCCAGTTTGTTAAAGCAATTATTGTAAGCAGTAAAACAGTAGTATTCCTGAATTGTTAAGAGACAGTAAGAAAATGGGATTTTGGCACTATATTCCTGCATTTCAACAGCAAAGTTAAATCCTGAGAACAGATTCTACATTTAGCCTACATTCTGGCTGAGCTATCTCAGGTCTTTCATCTATTAGTTACAAAAGTCTTTTGCTTCCAAACAATTGCTTCTTCCTACTACTGAAGTATCCCAGTGGCTAGGGACAGTTAAGGTCCCTTTACCCAGGCCTATGAGAGTTCCAGTACCAAAGACTGGAATTAATGCAAAGCAGAATTATGTACCTATTTTATGCATAACGGAGAGTGATTTGGGAAAGTCTCAAACATGGGATTTAAACAGGGATTCAAAATCTCAGCCCAGTCCCCAAATAAAAACCTCCATTGTGAAAGAAACAGTCACATTGCAAAGACAGTGACTCCCCAGCATTCAGATGTCAGTGCACTCTTTAAAGATTTAATGTAGAGACCCCAAAGAACACTATGTGCATTGAGTATTTTTGTTCAGTAAGACCTCACTACAAAGCAGAGTTTGTTGCTACCAAGCAAAGACGTATCAGGAGGGTGGAGTATAATTAGCACAGAGGTGTACGTGTTCTCACGATGCGTCTGCTCGGTACCTCCTGTTTATATCCGCTGCGTGGATCATGAACAAGGCATGATCCTTATGTCCATCCTGATTGTAGGAGAGTGCCATACTTCTGTCAGATGACAGGCACCACTCCTCGATTCTGCCGGATGCCTGTGTGCCCAAGGCACACTGGAGGTATAGCCCAGTTTCTGAAGCCCTCAGATTATTTTGGTATTTAATTCTCTTACTCTAATAGTGTTTTTTGCGCATTGCAGGGTGGTGGGAAGGAGGATGTGGAGGCAGGAGCAGTGTGGCTGGTGGGATGCTGGACACTTGCCTTTGTTCCTCAGTGTAAATCCTCTCTTCCCTAATGCCTCAGTTTCTCCCTCAGTAGGTAAATATGATAAAGCATTTAATATAATGGTTTAATGCACAAAACACTTGCAATGTCCAGCCTCCCCGTATGGCGTACAGCAAGGCACTGTGGGGTTTATAGGCAACCTTGTGCCATCGGGGCGCACACAGAGCTTGGCACACACTGCCCGGCTCTCAGGGCTGTGTGAGCACGACCGCGTGGACAGAGCTGCCAGCTCCTGGAGGCTCAGACCTCCTTTGTGTTTCCATCAGGCTCCCTGAGCCTTTCCATGCTGGACTGAGTTCAGTGGTCCTCAAGAAGAGAAGGGCAGTGATTCACAGAGAATCGTTAGGATGGGTTTATGTCTTTGTCAGCTCATGGTCTCCAGTTATTAAAGCAACACCTCCTTGTTCTCTCCCTGACAGACAGACATGCTCTTGCTGCCAGACAGCTGGGTGACGAAAGACTTGCTATTGGGTATTACAGATACCCAGACAGTGGGTGCCAGCGTGTGTCACCGATGGCTGACAGTTCTCCTTGGCCAGGATAA
Organism: Apteryx mantelli; assembly: GCF_036417845.1. Lineage (NCBI taxonomy): Eukaryota > Metazoa > Chordata > Aves > Apterygiformes > Apterygidae > Apteryx > Apteryx mantelli. The sequence continues at coordinate 913,419 of NC_090008.1, forward strand.
ATGCTACGCATTGCTTGAGGCAGCAGCCTCTGCTCCGGGCAGCTGGTGCATTCAGCACCCTAGTCCTGTGGAGGTAGATCCACCTCTGCTGAACAGAAACCACTTTTCTCCTTCCTTTAGTGTTGCTTCCTTTTCATGCCCGTTTCCTCACTCCTCATCTGTAAAGCCAGGGCACAGCCTGCCTTTACTGACTTAATCCTTCATGTCAGCTGGGTGCAGGAACAGGAAGGGAGGGATTATTTATAATCTGGAAGTGCTTCTGCCTCCAGCTCTCAGATTCTGCTTCTATTTTGGGGATCAAAGCTTTCAAGCCTTTACTATCTTCAGTGCCAGCTCTTCCCCCAAGTCCATCCACTGAGAAGTTTCTCTTGTGCCCTTATTACTCTGTGTAACCATCCGTGATCACAGCTAGGTCTCTTTCTGCAAGTATTTCTCCTAATGAAAATGCATGGCTTGCTTTGTGTCTTTCGGCCAAGGAACGTGGACGCAGTGCTAATGAGGCTTGTGTTCCTCAGCAAGGGCGACTTTCCCCAACGCTTAACATATAATGGCTTTGGTAGTTCAACAGTCGTTTGCGCAGCCATTGGTTCCTTTCCTGGTTTCATTTTTATCTGGTCCCTGCAGTTTACCACTTATATTAAAGCCATGGACAGACTCTGGTTTCGATTTTCTTTCTCCCCATCCTGGTTCCTCATTCTTCCAAAGCTCACTGGGAAATTATTGGTGCTACATTGGGAATTTGGTAGCTGTGGAATAGGAAGACTCGGGCCTGCTCTACCGGTAACAGCAACACATGCCCAGCACTAAAGCTTTGTGATGGCTTAAAGCAAAGCTCACACTAATACAACTTTGTCCAGCTTTAAATCACAGCATTTCACAGAAGCTGCTTCAGTAAAAGCAAATCAGAAAAAAAGAGATCAAAATGTTCCTGACTGCTCTCTGTAAAAATTGACAAAGTTTGGTGTTGTGCATGCTTGGATGCTATACTGTACCTGGAATCCGCTGGATACCTAATAGCTGATCCCCTCAAATGTTTTGTTTCTCTAGATAATGTATCAAAGTACTATACTTTGCTTCATATCTGTATCAAACTTAAATCACAGGATAAATGTTTTACAAAACAAAATAGAGAAAATATTTTTTCAGTTATTTCATTTTTTCAAACAGTATTTGCTGAATGTGGTAAAAATTTGCAGTGTTGGTAGATAGAAATGTTTATTTTTAAAAACTGAAACTTCTAACATATCTGAAAAAGTGCAGCAATGTTTAGAAAAAAATGATGCATGAGACTTTGTTTATTGTGGCATATCTCAAGACAGACCCCAATCTAGAGAGAAGTCTTACTAGGTAGGATAACAACAGATGGATGAAGCAAAAAGGAGGATACGTCAAAATTGAGCAACAACCCTTCTATGTTTGATATGCAGATCTCTCATCACGCCCACAGTCTCATCACTGAGAAGTTTTGTAATTATGGCAAAGGTTGGAGCATGAAGGGAACATGACAAAGGGCGCTGCAGTGCTGTGGGCATGATGCCCACCGATACCATTGCTGCCCCGTCGTGCTGAGCTGCCCTCGTGGCTGCGAGCTCTGGCCCTTCCTCTCGCCAGCTCCGGTACCGTCAGGCGCATGGTGAGACAAACCCAGGCATGAGCTTTACGGTGGAAAGCAATGAGGAGAACAGTGGTGCATCCTGAATGAGAGGATGAGTATCGTGTCACGTTTCAAAAACCTTGTGCTCTGCTTGCGTGTGCACGGTACCTAGCAGAGCCAGAGCATTAAATAATCCAAACCCCACAATGAGGAGACACTGCCTTTGTTTTTTGTATGTCAATCTTTGGCCCGTATGGTTTAGTTCCAGTCAAATGAGCCCATTATCTATGCCGCAGGTATCGGACTCTTTGCATGTTAAATGATGACCAGAAAGACAGAGCCCCAAGAAAATAGCTGCCTCATTAGGCAGGGGAGGAAGGACCATTTCCTTCTCTTTACAGATGGGGAAGCAAGATAGAGGCATGAATGACAGCCTGCATGCACAAGGAGCCCTGTGGTGGAGCCAAACCTACAAATGCCATCTCCTGAGCTACTCACAAGATCAACTTCCTGCCCCAGTGGTAAGGGAAAACGTGGTTTGCCAGACAATTATGGGACAGTTGGGCTGGAGGTGACTAATTCATCCATCTCAGGGCTGCAGCTCAGAGATATTCATGTATTTGAAACATGACATGTGACAGGACAGTTGTGGGAAGTGTCTGGCACTTGCCAGCTCTCCAGCCCACTGGCATTGGACACTTACTTTGCGCAAGCAGTTTCTTTTTAAACCCTTTGGCTTTAATGGGGCTATTTCTGGTTTGTAACAGTGTGAGAAGAGCCAGGTTCTTCACGTGTTCACAGGTTATTTATGCAACAGCCTTTCCTCATAAAAGATAAATCTACTGTTTCCCAGTAAGCCCAGGTGGGCAGTTTTTGTCCTCGTTAACTAAACATTTTGAAGGTCTTCTGAAAGAGAACAGTATCAGCTGTAAAGGGGACAAGAAACCCAGGCGTTTGTGTCCTGTTGCACTGTCTGCTGTACTAAATGTTGGGGGCCTTTTGTTTCCCACATGAGGAGTTTTGCAGAGCCTGGGCTTAGCACCCCATGGGCTTGGGTTTAGGAGGAAGTGAGGTAGTATTGAGGTGATGGCCACTGTGCCAGCTGTGACCTTGACAGATTGTTCCCCAACAGAACCTCTTCAGCAGTGGGCATTTTTTCTCATTGTCTCCTCCCTAACGGGGAATAGGAACATTTCTGAGATGCCAGGAGGGTTTGCATGAAGAACGTGCCATATATCACCCAGGCATCAGCAGCACTCAGAGAATGCGTCATTGCCAAACTCATTTTACTGTCCAATGTGGATCCACGGTGACAATGACTATGCATAGGACAAAGCCTTGGGAAGGCAGTCAGAGCTGCTCATCATCTGACAAGTCTAACTACATAGCTTCCTATTTTTATGATCCACCCAGCTGTTTAGTGGGTCATCTGCTCAGTTCCACCTGTGACACTGATGATGCTTCCTTCCCATATTAAAGTGGTTTGCACCAGCCCATTAAAATTACAGTCATCAAATGGAAAGTCTTAATTGCTCCATTCGTTATCATCAGTGGTCATATCCGACAGTTAATTTATTTTCTTGGGAACTCCCCAGCGGCTTCACATGGGAGCTTTTAGACTGGGATCCAGATTAGCTCGTTTGATAGTAAGGTGAGGGCAGTCGGAGTGAGGAGTGCCGCCAACCCAGAGGAGCGTTTCCAAGGACCCCAGTTCAGGACACCATTTGAGCATTCATTGAATATGAAGCTACCCTGAATTAGGGCACAGCCATCATCAGAATTAACACTGATTTTAAGTTGACAACTTTGGAGCAGGGGAGGGGAGCATAATGGCTCTGAGGCATGAGGATTTTTAAAGGAATATGGCAGATTTCCCCTTCACCGGTGGGTGATTCTTAGTTACTGCATCAGGATGGCAGTAGAGGACACAGCAAAACTGTGAAATATGTTTTATAGGACAGAATAATCCCACTGTGCAAGAGATGTGTGCAGAAGGTCTCCCTTGAATTCAGATCTCAAGTCCTTCAAGTGTTTTTCCTTCCATGATTACACAGCGCAGCCGTATGGCAGTGCAGGCTGAGCCTCGCCACTCTTTTCACAATCTAATCCTATTTGCACTACCCAGAGAAGAAGCTGAAGGGAATTTAGGGTAGAGAGGGAGAAATGATGTCTTTTCAGACTGTAGTAAACCTTATTTCTTCTTATGGTGGAAAGACTTTATATACATCACTGAATGCAGCCTGTGAAACAGTATTTTCTCCTTTCAAAGCCTCCAGCTGTTTGTAACATCCCGTGGGATAAGACCAGTGCAGTGATAAGAAGGGCACTTGTATAACCTGGTGGTGTGAACAGCCAAGTACAAATTCCCAGAAGCTCCAGTCAAATACCAAGTCCCTCAGGACTGGAAAGGAGTTGGCACATTCAGATAAGGGATGTCACAAGTTAGGCGATCTGTATGGGTGAGGGAGACATGGTGTTTGGCCTCTGCAGTTGGAACCCCTTTATTTTTGCAGTAATCATGGTATTAACATTTAACAAGTCTACCACTGCTTTCTTTTTAAAGCTGACCCATTTCTTCACGGCTTCATTTAGTTGTTGGCAAGCCATCAGCACCACGTAGGAGTCCCTAACATCATATACCTCCTCTTCTATATCTCCATGGCTGGCAAGTGTTGCAACACTTTATCTCTGAATTTGCAACCTGGAGTTTGTCATCAGTGCAGCAACTTGCAGTTTCAGCAATGGAGTACATGACTCCTTTGCTGCTTTGCCTTCCCACGCCCACATTCATTCTTTAATTGCCAAAAACACCTTATGCAACACCTCAGGTTCTGCCTTCCAAATGCAAAAGGAAAACTGTGACAGAGCTACAGATGAAACATTGCCTCTTTTGCTAACACAGGCTGAGCCCTGCTGAGCTGCAGAGGTCACTAGAGAACACCAGACCTTCCACAGGTGTTACATAAATAACTCATCTCACTCCTGACTAGTTTGCATACGCAGCAGTGTCTGGGCTGGGGATCAGCTGAACTCTAGCTATGTGTCGCTTAATTATTATAAGCACCTGGGCAGCTCTAACAGGAATGTGGGGCTGGCAAGTCAGGAGGGAGAGCACTTTCCTCCAGCTCAGCACCTGCACTGCCACAGGATGGTGCTGTAGGACAATTAGTTGAGAGAGGAAAAAAAAAATCTTAACATTGATCTGCTTATAGTAGTTAAATAGTCCACTAGAGACTTTTACAGTGCTTATTTCAATAGCATCAGATATGCCTGATAAGCTACTAAAGCCACATGACATCAAAAGTCCAGCTTCAGCAGCCATGCAAAGAAATAAAAAAGACTTATACAGAGTGCCTGCCTAGATATGCTGAAAAAGCCGTATAGGACATAACATATATCTACACATGAAAGAAAAACCTTTCCAGAAGCATATACAGCATTAGCAACTGCTGCTACTCCAGCATTTGCCACATGGGCATTGATAAACAAACCTAATTCTCCCCCATGCTCCCCTTTATGTCTGCTTGGAGCCCAGTTGCCCTCAGCTGCCCCAGTGCTCATTAGCCAATGACCCAGACACCCTGCTAAAATATAACTGCCCCTCCCAGCCTTTGCACTTTTCTGATCTGGGAGGTTTTTTTTTGGGGGGGGGGGGGGGCAGTGGGGATGCTGCTAGCTACTGCAGAGCTGTAGTAAGGGCTGTTGGGTAGCTTACATTGCTCAGGGACAGACTTTCTTACCTCAAGCTGAGTTTTACCTGTGAGATGTAAAAAGCATGTTAAAGCTGGTAAGTAGAGATTCTGCTTTGATCTCTTTTTCAAAAATGGCTTCCTATCTCTTTCAGTTTATTAATCTGTAAAATTGGCTATACTGATTACCATCCTGAGCATCTAGGCTGTATTTCTTAGCAAGGGGAAGACTTCTCTGTGCAAAGCACTTGCAAGTGAAGGAGAGCCTGCCAGGCTGCAGCCTGGCTCTGCTCTGCAGCACTGCTGTGGTACCACTTGCAGGTGCTCCATTCCTCTTCCAAGGGCTGGGGTAGAGAAGTGTTTCAGATGGTTTTAACCTGCTTTGTGTCCTGCTCTAACAGATGACTGTGCTTTGTTGTTGCTATTACTAGCTGGAATATTTTTGGGGCTGCTCTAGCTCTTTTCTTTCTTTACAGGCTATTTCTGAGGTCTATCAAGGAGTTAAGTCCTTGACTTGCAGCATCCTGGTACCTGGCCTAGAGAGCCTCTGCTGTAGGGGGCAAGTCAGATTTTGGCACCTTTGTGCTACCAAAATAGCTCCCAAACACTTCCAAGAACAGCATCTTACCCTTCTGCTTTGCCTTCCCCTGTCACAAGTACCTGGTGATTTTTGGGTGCTGAGCAATTGGGTACCTGTGGTCTGCCTGGTGGCTGCTCTGTCATCACTGACAGCATGTCTTCTGTCTGCCCCGTTGCAAGGGGCCCAGGAGCTGCTGTTTGCGTTTCAGAAGAAAATGAGACTTGGCTAGTTGCTGTAGGGTAGCTGATGGCTTTGTCACTGTTGGAAGTACTATGAAACCCAGAAGCTGTGTAATCTGGTAGTATCCAGAGGAGGGCATAGGTGAGCTTCAGTAACCAGGCACGTACCCGAGGGGGGTGCGGTGACTCTGGTTTGCGAGAATGTTTGATGGCTGTGATGCTCCCTGCCAAAGAGAAGTACACTGACATAAGTCTGGGCTGGGACAGTGGTTTTTAATGTGTTCCTAAAGTTACCCATCTGAAACTGGAAAGATCTTGGCATTTGAAGTCTTGATTCTCAATATTTTTATTAGTTCTTGCTTAAATTATTGCTTGTGATGCTACTGAGTTAAAGCTGTGATGGTTATTGGCTACTCCTGAAAGCTCTCATTTTGAAAGATATTAAAGTCTCTCCAATTCAAAAGAATCTACAGCGTTGTTGTCAAAGGTACCTTTCACATTAGGCGACTGAACTCCTGTTTGCTTTCAGCCCGTGAGCATCCAAGGGCAGGGCTTGGTGGCTGAAAGCAGAGCAGGCTGAGCTCATCAGTCTGTACTTGGGTTAGGCTGGCCTTAGAGCCAGCCTGGTGGGTCACTGTGCTTTCAGTGTGGATCTGACCTAGTGTGCCCTGTCTCCCAGGGCTGGGCTAATTTGATTGCGTGGTGTGTTGGACAGGAGCTGGCTTAGCCGGCTAGCTTGGTGTGTGGGTGGAAGATGCATCTGTCTGTGTAGACAGTTTCTATTTAAAAGTATGACAGACTCCTGAATGGCAGAGACACTTTAATGTCTTCCTAATTTCTCACCCTTTTTGTTTTTAATAAGGAATAATAAAAATCAGCTTTCACCTCCCAGCTTGTTAAAAGAGCAGACGGTTGTATTGCGCAGAAGCATTTAAATATAAATTACATGCCTTTTTAGTGCAGTGTTGTTCTCTAGCAGTGGTAGAGCCGAGCAGTGCTGGATGAATAGGAAACTTTCAAATTTGCAGGCAAGTGATGTAGAGATCATGACAAACAGACAAATGAGCTTTTAAACTAAGAAATTCCCCAAATGAGCGTACAGTAGTGAAATTTTAGACTGCGTAGGACCTCTTAATGCCTGGGCATGGCATAAAGGTGTGGATGAAAAACTAAAGAGCTGTGCTCCCTATGGTGGCAGGGGAACGCAGCAGGGCTCCTTTGTTCGCATTGCTGAAGCAACCGGAATCTGCTGATGTGCTGCGTTCACAGGCTGTAATATAATAGCTAGGAGAGTGAATGGGAAAGTGTTCCACTTGCTGGGTATTGTGTAAAAGCTTTGCCTTCCTTTGAACCAGGACCACATTAGAGGAATTCCCTTTGGCTACTTGGTGGAGAGCATAATTTTATTACTCTTTTTCCTAGTAGAGTGATCTTGAGCGGGTGTAAGTCATGCTCACCTCTGACTCCAGGGAAGTCATGCTACTTCAAGAGCTTCTGTCTCTGTGATTTTTCAGTTCCAAGGCAGTCATTCTGCTTTAGTTTTAGGTTCAAACCTTTTGCTCTTTTAAAAATGCTTCCTTGCTGTGCGACTCAAACTGAATTTGGAGTCCTATAGTGTGCAAGTCTTCTTACAAGTGACTTGTTTGAGAGTCTCAATTCTGGTGCATGTGATAGCTGACTGAAAAAATCGCTGCAAATCCAGCAGTTTCTGCTATGCCCTGTTGTGATACCAAAGCATTACTCTGAAGTGGTGGATGTCTGCAACGCTGGGAGTCCTTGGTACACTGAGAGCCTGAGAGTTTTGAGCTGTGTTTGCGCACCCTGTGTGTGCACTTAGCTTGTGTGCAAGCCCTTGGCTCCCATGCCGTGGTGGAGCACATGCCTGCCTGAGGCTTGCCTCGCTGTCTCCTGTGTGCTTGATGAATCAGGCCCTGGCCACAGGATGGAGCACTAGGAATTGCTGCAGTTCAATTCACAAACACAAAGAATAATTAGGAAGTAGATTTAACTGGGATTTACTGGTAGATGGGGTCTAAACCACCTCAATTTGCAAATAGCTTAATGTCCTCATGCATAGAACAGTGGTCTGGGGGCCGGAGCACTGCACTGACCCACAGGACTCCTGGATTTAATTCCAGCATTTGCTGCTGGCTTATTGATTCACTGTGCATTGGTCATTTTACAGCTTTACTCATTTCTTCTGTAAGCCGCTTTGAGATGCACTGTGGGGAGCTGAGTATTTGCTACTGTTTGTTACCAGCTGGGTGGAAACAGTGCTCATCTGTCAGGGCCTTCTGTACAACTTGGGAAATCCCATTTTAGAGCAGATTGTGAATTGGGGGGGGAAGGAAAAGGCAAAAAAAAACCCCAGCAGGCAGCTTGATGCAATAGAGGCTTTATCATATGAGAGACATTGGGTATACACCATAGAGAATAAAGCAATGCAGACTATAGAACATGTATTTCCAGGCTTCCAGCTGATACATCAGAGATGCATATTCAAGTAGTAAGTGCTTCTGAGGTGAGTTGCTTCACGCTATGGATCCTTTTCTGTTGCAGATGTAGCGTTTGATGGTCAAGTCCTGTTTTCCACAAGTTTACATTGGATTGTTTTATTTTTGTTGATTTCTTACAGGGCAAGGCACAGAATTAACAAAACAGCTTCTCTTTTAGAAAACATCTTCTGGAACAAAGTTGTCAAACAGGAAATGTGTATTCTCAGCAACATTAGCACACAAGGACCTAGTTTTCGTTGACACTGGACTATCTGATACCACTTTGACAATGTGATGTCATCCAAGTGAGTGATTATGCCCATGGTACAACTCACATGTCCTTTACACTGGCAGTCATTGCAAAGCTGTCTTGATGTGATTGAGTTTTGAGCCCACAGCAGATAATAGAAGGACATAGGTATGCAGCTTATGAGACCTCTAAATCAAATGCAGTGTATAACATGTAGAGAATTAAATAAGGGTTGGCTTCTGGAGTGCTAGGTGTCCTCAATCCCCAGTGACTGCAGTGAGAAATGAGTGGTACCTTCAAAAATTGTGCCTATGAACTCAGCTCTGTGTGTCTTGCTTTTCATTGCCTGGTTGTTCTATGGGCATCTCTTCAGAGTTTAACATTGCCCACTGCCATAGCTGTAGCTCTTGGACCACTGGTATGAATAAGGATGCGAGTAGTTCTGGCTTGTGTAAGCTGGACCACATATCCCAGAGCATGTGGGAATGCGTGGCTGTCCACACTGTGGCACACCAAGATTCTCCCAGCCCTGCAGATGGAGTTGAGGGCGCTCCAGGTTGCACAGAGTAGGAGACCTGGTGCTACATGGGTTTGTGTGCAAACTGCTTTGTGAAGTGAGGTCTTCCATAATGTGTGTCTCAACACACCTAGTAGTGCATGGCTCTGAACACTTGGGGATGCTCTGCACTATATTCCTTGCACCACACAGGTCAGCACCTCTGGAAGTGCCTGATGTGCACTTCACCACACAGGGTTTGTGGCACTGTGTGAAGCTTGGTGTAGCACCTTTCATTCCACTGGGAATATACCACTGCTGCTTGTACTGATACCCATAATGAGACATCTTTCTGAGATGGGGATAAACCTAAAAAAAGAGTAGGGAATTAAGTTAATGTGCAATAGAGATGTCATGTGTAGTCAGCTTTTCAGCATTTTACCCTTATGTCCTGCTGAATCAAGAAATGGGCATGTCTTAGTTCTGGTGGCTTGATAGACCATTGCAGGATTTACTGTGTTATCTAATAATATAAGGCAGATCAAAGAAAGAAGATACCTCTAAGTTGAGGGCTGATGGTAAGCTGGGCTGAAAGGCAGATAGCCTGTGAGATGCAAGCAGTGATCTGCCTTTCCATTTTTTTGAATGTGCTGCTCTGACTCTTAGCTCTCCTCTCTGTAGCAGGAACTGCATGGCCTTGCATTTGCTTAGCAGTTTTTTTCATGGCTTTGAGTACCAATTCATACAGCATTAGCATGAAGGAGGTAGCCCTTATCCCTTGAAGAGGGGGAGATTTCAGGCATAGCTGCTAAGTGACTTGCATGGCTCAGTTAGTGAGACAGTGGTATACCTAGGATTAGTGCTGAGGTTCTCATCATTTGTGTCAAGGGCTATTATTTATGTGCTTTCCAGATGCTTCAACTGAAACTGGAATCACTTTCTGCTGGCACTAGGTAGAACAAAAATCTTGCCTTTATACTGATATAAAATTTGCAAATCAGAGAGGATTGTTATCTCCATAATAGGCAGGGTGGTGTGGCAGAGGTCTGTTTTTAAAGGCCTAATGTTTATTTCAATCCATACTGTTAAGGACTGTATAACTTTTGAAAACCTGTCCCTAGCTGCTAGAGTCCCATATGAGCAAGAAACTGAACCTGATTTCCTGCACCTTGGGATGCAGCTGTGATCCTGGTCCCTTTACCAGCTGTGCTGTACTGTTTTCTGTTATTGCCTTCTTTCCTTGGATTTTCTAGGTTTGTTCCAGCAGAAGCTGGGGACAGAAGGGTCACAAGAATCACAGCAGGTGTCTGCTCTGCAGCCTGCTCCTCAGCTGGCTGAATTAGTCTGCAGAGCACCCCATGCTGCAGGGGCCAAACTGCTTCTGATATGGGGATGGTCTGCCTGAAGGTAGGACAGTGCAGGGTCTGTCCCAGCTGCAGGGAAGACGCATAGCCTGGCTGTAGAAAGTGGGAGCTGTTTCTGCCATAACTAGGAGGTGTGAGGTGTTCATTCCAAAGATGCATGATTGAGCATGGAAAAGTGCTAAGACCATGAGTTGCCTAATTAAAATTCAAAATCTGACTGCAGATCAACTTTGTTCAGCGTTCCCAAGTGGCTCTTGGGCGTCTGTACTTTGCAAGTCAGTGGGACTTGCTTACAGATAGACAGGATTATTCTAAGAACAAATCTCTCAAGGGTCAGATCACAGTTACTGTAAATCAACACAATTTCTTTTCAGAGAAGGTGTCAGCTGTCACCTAATTACACAGACACATGAGACATGCCAGGCAGAATTGGGCCAGAGTTTTCTTACTAAGTGTTTCAAAAGCAGGCAACACTAGCTACTGTAAAGAAAAACTCCAAAATACCAGTGTGTATATATAAAGGGTCTCAAAGATACAGAAGCCAAGCTTTCAGTTCTATATAAAGATTGACCTCAGTGGTGTCACAGAATCTATTCCAGATTCCCTGTTTAGCATGGTAAAGGTCAGCTGCTCACAGAAATACAGTTACTCAAAAACTGCTAAAATAAGTGATCTCTAGTATAGGAGGAAGTTGGAAAGCAGGATTTTCAAAGCAGATTAAAGATAGAGATAACTAAATTGCCAGATAAAAGTGGAAACATTCCAAGTTCACATCTGTAAATGTGAATGCGAATCTCAGGCTTTCTTCAAATGCCTGTATCTATTCCTGCAAAAAGAAAAAAGCCAAGAAAGGTCTTTTTTCAGGAAACAATCCCCTTATTTCTCAATGTCAAAGTATTTCTCCAGGATTCAGATGTAAATTCAAAATATCAGCAAAAGGATATTTCAGTAGTTAGAAGAAATAGTCAAATAACTTACCGAGCTCACAGCAGAGGGTAAGAGAAGAAGAGATCTGTATTGGAAGCTTGGAGGTGTGTGTTATTATATAGTCTCAAACTGCTTGGAAAATCTTAGACACTGTTTCTAATCCTAATTGGATGCAGAAGTGAATTTGTTCATATGGAACTTTTTCATTGACTGTAATTATTTTACTCACTTGTGATTATTAGTATATTGTTATCCCCACACAGCATGAAATGCATCTCACACCCTGTGGGTTCTTTTCATTTTAAACCTTTATGGGATGAATAAATGCCTTGTTTTATTCCATTGACCTCATCAGTTGCATAAGAAAATCTATCATCTCTTCTTAAAGCTTCTTTTAGCATACTGACAATAGGAAAGCAGCACAGGGGAAGCAGGCAATAATTGTCCATACTCAAATATCCCTTCAATCATTTAAATGCAGCCCGATAGCTGGGGGCACTAAAGAATCTGACTTTGCAAAAAAAGCTGAGAGGTACTGTGCCCAAAGCTTGGCACTCTCAGCTACTCATTGTATGTCTGATCTAGTGCTCTTCAAAGCTAGTTAAGTCACTGTTTTATGAGGCTTTGCATCTGGTTACTATTTACTTCTGGAAACAAGGCCAGCAGAAGGTGTGTGCAGGTGTCCAGATGCAGGCAAGCCAGTGCAACCTTTTGGTGGTGCATAAACCTCTCAGATCTGTGTCCAAGGCTCATCCTGTCGCAAATTGAAATCTACTCTGAAACCAGCATAGCAAAATTCAAAAGGAATCACAACTTTGCCAAGGATTTGAAAGCTGGTTGTGCATTTTATTCAGGCAGCTGTGCTTCCTCAGCCATCTGTGCCTGTCCAGTTCAGACTCAATTAGCAGTTGTGGGTATGCCCTATTGATCGAGACTGGAGGCTAAATTGGGGTAATTCAGTCTGACAGCTTTCAATATTGATAAAAACACTCTGGAGGAAGCCAGCCAGCCAACCCTTGCTGTGATGACTCCTAAAATGCTGTGCGTGTCCCATGCATGGCTCCTGATGGTCAAAGCAGCGCTAGGGAGAAAGGACTGTTTGTGACATCTGGTTGAGCCTCCTGGGATGGAATACTAGGAGTTTCCAGGTTGGATTGGATTTTGGCATCCCACTGATAGCAAAGAAGGGGAATGCTCCCCCCCCCAGTATCTTGCTCTTTGACCACCCTGACAGCTGCTGGTTTGTGTCTAGAAAACATGGCTGTGCTGTGCAGATGCTGCCTGTATCACGTGTGCCTTGTGCTTATTCCTTAGAAGGGAGACTCTTCTCTACATGTGATACAATTAGTAACCTCTGAGATCATCCTTTAAGACTTTGTTCATATAAAACATTAATGAGCATTTGTGAGGAGTTTTAAGACGTCAGGTTATGAAGATGCCTTTTAATAGCTTCTGTAAGCGCTATTCTGGTTTAATCCATACGTAAGCGTAGGTCTGCCTAGGTGTGGTCCTGGAAGGACTGTCTCAATTATCAGTAGAACAAAGCTGAGGTGTGGGGTGAGAATGGACTCTGGTATAGGTTGCCCCATGAGTCATGGTCACGGTTCAGTTTGAATTTCAGTTTCTGCTATTTTTGTCCCTTTTTCTGGACCATAGTATCTCTTTAGGAAAGTGCTAGCTGATTTTAATGCTTTAGTTTCCTGTCTTTATATAACCTGTATATGTAATACAATTTTGTATAATACAAAAGGGAGAATGGCTGTAACCCTGAATATTGAATCTTGCTGCACCCCTTCCTTTGGGACAAAAGGATACAGTCAGGGAGGGCAGTACTTCATCTTGCTTAATATCCCTTATCTGACAACAGCCAATACCATCTGCTTCAGGGGGAAAATACTTTTCCCAGTGGGCATCTGAAACGGCCAATGCAGAGTCCAATTAGCTAAGTCTGACCGGGAAGTAATGCTGAGATTCAGGAAGGTTAATTAGCAATTCCATCCCCATATTTACCTCACATGGTAGTACCACAGTGTAGCAGATTATTGCTCCTAGCCTTTCTTTGCATACCTTGTAAAACAGTACTGAGAGCCTCAGCTGCTGAGTAATAACCCTTGACAATTGAAAAAATTAATGTTACTCTTTCAGTTCCCCACTTTCCCGGTGAATTTATGGCTCATGACTCAAATGTTAATGTGTGGGCTATCACATGGAGAAATGAGAGGTTTTGGGACCAGTGATACCAGATTGGGAGCCCTTACAGTGGTGTGTTGTATAATGAAGGATGTTTCTGGGTGGGAAAAATTCCAATTTCCCATTCACTGTGAGCAAAGAGCTAATCATTTTTGTGATGCTGAGCCCAAGTGCTGGCTTTTTTCAAAACAAACATCTTCAGATGCAGCAAATCTATAAAACTCAAAGCACCTCATGGAGGGCTAACTTTTGGGAATGTCGTTTGCTATAGATTACTGTAATGCTGCTGGGTAGTTTGTAGGCTGGGCCAGTGTTAAGTGTTTAGGGCAACATTTTTGAAGCTGTTGGTGGTTCTGAGTAGCAAAGGGAGGACATCCAGGCTGTCTTTGAGAAGTTTTCAGCACACCTTCCAAGCCCAACGGACTGACAGCTGTTCTGGGTCTTTCTAAACTGGGCCTTGAGCTGCACAGTTTGCTGTCCTATCTCCTTCTGGACATACTCTCTAGGTAGTGAATTTTGGCTACGGTTCACCGGTTGAATCATCACTTATTTCCTTGCCTTCTGCAGTAGGGCTTGGGCTGGGAGTTGTAATACTCTTGTTAAACATCCATGTGACAACACCAGTTGTGTAGAACATGAATGAGCATTTATGACTTGCTTTGAAAATGCTTTCAGAAAGCAGCAGCTTGCCTAATGCAAGTGTTGTTAGCCTTTATGTTCGGATAAATGGACTCTGCAGTGATTTTTAATCCCAGGCAGTCTGCAGCAGAGAAGGAAACAAATTCCAGCTGTATGGATTCATCTTGTCTTGTATTCACAATTAGTCTTGAATTTTCAGGACAACATTATTAATCCGTTTGATTAAATCAGACTTAAATATTTGCTTTTATCTCTAATTAACTAACATTAAAATAATTGTTTTTAATTCTACCCTTTTTGAGGAATTATTTTAGGGATAAATCCCCATCTGATCTAAGCCGAGATAGATAGAGATGTTGCAATTCACATTGTTATTCTCAGTTATAAAAAGACAAAGTCATTTTCCCAAAGGAATGACAAATACCTTAATGTCGTAATGTTTAAGGGAGGATGGTGTATGAAGATAAATCTCAGTATGCAATTAAAGTAGAAAAACATCAAGCCAATTCCCATTGTGTGAAAACCTTTAAGTTTCTTCTTCATAGTAGCGTATAATGCAGTGGGGTCTGGTTGTGTCTTTTAAAGTTTTGTTGCTGATCTGAGAGTACATAAGAGGTGAGGCTTTCCCTGAGATTCGTTGAAAGGGGGAAACTTTATTCTGCAGCATTAGGACATCCTCTTCTAACCCCACCAAGGGAAGGCTTTGCCTTGTGAGAGCTTGCAGCCAACGGGGATAAGGGGGAAGACTCTGAGATGAGATGCGCTGTAACATAAGAGCCCCCCAAAGTCCCCTCTATTGCTACAGAAGGAGCAAAAGCATATCTTTGATTCCAAGTGAAACGGAAAGCAGAATGGACACGTTGCCATCCCCCATGGCCTGGAGGGGGATAGCGTGAGCGTCTGCTGCATGACAAAAGCCATCTTGCTCCTTGGCTTCTGTCTCTGACTCTGCAGCCAAGCGTCAGTGAAGCCTCCTCCTTGGTATATGTCCATAATACTGCCATATTTAACAACAATAATAACCTCTGCTGGCAGGTTGCAATTAGTCAGCAATTGGGATTTCAAAATACATCTACCACTCATTATTGCTTTATATGTTTAATGTGTGGTGGTGTTGTTGTAATGGATTTAGGTGCCCTTTTATTGGACCAATGACTCACTTAAAAATGTCTGACAAGGTCTTGTATAATCCACACCTTATTTAATGTCTTTTTTGTCATTTCTCTAATTGGGTCATGATTCCCAGCTTTAGTGTATGGGACTCTAATTTCATATAAAAAGAAAGCCTTACTCTTTTTTCCTTTTTTGTTATGATAGTTTGCATATTTAAAGATGCACATGCTTGGTGTCAAATGGGAAGAGCTGCACTGATTTAGATACGTTACTCTGTAAAATTCAGTTGTCAGAAGGTTTCTGCAGCATGCAATAGCTTTGAGCAGACTTTGTGTTAGCCTGACTGATTTCATCACAGAACAGGCTGCCTCTAGACCAGGAACACAGAATATCCCTCACTTTTGCAACTCTTCCTGGGCTGAGTTAAGTGCATTTTCTTCCAAGTAAATGCCTGTTTACAGCATGCGCAGGTCCATTCACAGGGGAGCCTTCAAGCATGATCCATGTAAACATGTCTTCCTTCGGCATGTAAAGGTAAACTATCCCCTCTATAAAGCTTTGAAATAACAGAGACTGGGAGACAATAAAATACAAGTCATGCGGGGGGAGGACAAACCAATAATTACAAAGCGATTTATTAAAAACAATTGACATGCATTACCAAAGCTAAGCCTTAAAGAAATGTGTTTAGTAACTGATTAGGACCTTATGCATATAGGTGAATCACGCTTTAGGTAGCCTTAAGAAAAGGTATAAAAACTCAGCATCGGCTCTTGCCTGATCATTTCTCTTGTCTTATTTCTTTTGTGAATTAGGTAAGTTTGATCTGAATTCCTCTTTCTAACAATGCATGTGTTGATGGTGTTAAATTAGGGTGAATTCTGTGCAAATACTGTGTAACGCCATAGCAATCTAAAGTTTTCTTGGTGTAAATTAATGTTTTGTTGGGATTTAGCTGTTGGCTTTGGTAAATGCTGGCCTCAGAAGTTGACCGGGTCTTTTGAAAATGTCTGAGCTCCCATTACTTCTTCATGAAGACTCACTTCCAGATGTTACTGTTTGATACAAGATGTATAGGTATAGCTTTCTAAGAATCTGAATCTGAAAATTCTTTCCCTCTAGCCTGTCTGTGGACTTTTATTATAGTGTTTGATCCTTAAACTTGTAAGAATTTGCCTTATTTTTATTCTATTCCCTTGTGCTTCAGATTAACCATCCCTGAAAGATGGCCTGCTCCTTAAGTCCATGCACTGCTGGCTCTGCCTCCCCGTGTGGGGTAGGTGCGCCGCAGCCTCTTGCTGACAGCCACAATGAGCCCTGCGTTCAGCAGTGTCCTGACTCCAAGGTGGTGATCTACCCGCCACCAGTGGTTGTGACATTCCCTGGACCGATTATCAGCACCTTCCCGCAGCAGAGCGTTGTGGGATCTACGGGAGCCCCTGAAGTTGGAAGTGGCTCTGGTGGTGCCGGTGTTCCTGGGGGCTCACATGTTCATGGTGGTGCCCAATGGGGACGAGGATACCCGGTTGGAAGCTGTAGACCGTGCTAAATCTAGTGAGAGGAGTCACCGAAAGAGGAATGTCCAGGAAATGGAAAACAGGATGTGGATATGTGGCTGAGATGCAGGGCACAGCATGTAGAAGGGCTGAGCATGCAGAACTGCCATGGTGAAATAGATCTGAAAATGTGTACAACTTCTGGAAAAAAAATCCATTTACGTTCTTCCCATATTAGCCTTTCTGATTTTTTTTTCTAATGCCTTCCCATCTTTCTAAGTACTCTGTTCTTAATGCTACGGACTAAATTTGTAATTCCTTGGAGGCTTCTAGATATCACGGCAATGTAAAAGGATCAAGTTGAGACATCCATTGTACATTCCTTTGTAGGCTCTTTCTGTGGCTAACAAGGTGTAAAGGAAGTCTTAGAGACAACGAGACCATGCGGTGTTCTGTGCTGTGCATTTCTCACTGTGATCAGGGCTGTGTGTCAACACTGAGTTGCAATAGGGAAACAACATCAGCTATTATATGAATCACTTAATCAAATCGCAGGTTGCAGCCCATTTGTAAATCTGTACCATATAATTCTGCCCCTGTATGATCTGCTTTCTCATTAAACAGGACCTTGCAGCATGTTATTGGCCTCTGTGTGTGTGCATGTCCGTGTTCCTCCTATTCCAGGTACTTTTGTCCTGTTGCACCGAGCTGATCCTATCAGTCTGCTTCAGGAGAATGATCTTTGGAGAGATATGGCAAGGAGTTGTTCATGCACCTCCCTGCCCCGGCAGCTTATATATTGTAGCTGTCCCTTACTTAAGCTGCTGCCCACATCTTTGCATATCTTGTTCCCAGTCCTTTTCAGCTCCATGGAGCTCTTTCCTCAATATTGGCTATCTTGGCATAGCAAGTGTCTTCATTACCTGGTACCCTCAGGGTTAACCTCTCTGTCTAGATGGTGTTAAAATGTGTCAATGCAGATGTTGGTGAAGAGTTGGTATTACTGAAAAGCAAGTGAAGCAAAGTGTTGTGTCCTGGCTATTTTTCAAAGTGTAAAAGTTCAATTTCTAGCTTTATTGTTCCACTCAGTGTTTTAATACAATGAAACATTCTTTATACGCATGGCAGAAATGAATAATGGCGTTCATCTGGAGTTTTGAATTTCTTCAGAAATGCATATCATAAACCCTTCACCAGCTGTCAGTGCTGCTGCATGTGTTTGAAATGTTACATAACTATTAATAGTTTGCTACAGAAATACTGTACTTGAGTACTGCAAAATACTGTGGCAGTTCTGGATTATTTCATACCAGTCACTCCTTGAAAATTATTATTCTTGTACGTAAGGAAAACAAAATGAACATATATTGTAATGGTGTGTAATTGACTGTTGGTGAGCCTTAGATGAGAGGATGATTAAACCAGATTCTCACCAACCACATGAATCCTTCCATCCAAAAGAGGAATCCCCTAAACCTCAAAAACCAGATGAAGGAATCTTTATTATTGTTATGCTAATGGCATACTTGGAAATCAAATAAAGTTTATTAGTGAGAGCTCTAAGGTTGCTCTTTCAGTGTCATAAGTTGAGACTTGTAGTTACCACAAAACACCAGGTGCCAGTAGAACTGGAAGTTTTGCCAGTGATTTTCTATGGAACCATACTGGTAATGTGCCTTTTAGGCATTTGTATATAGAAAAAGATGTTCGTGTGAGGGGCTCTGAGGCTTTCAGAGGACTAGAGATATTACCTCTTATTAAGAAGATAGCATCTTTTTAAGATAGAAGCACATTTCAAACACTAAAAAGATGTTAAAATGTCCCATTATTGCATTATGGGATTAGAATATTTTTCACCTAAAAAGGCTGAATTTTGGAGTACTTATTTGCCTTATTGCTTCCCATAAAGCCCATATTCCTATCATTAGACCATGGGCCACTTTTCTTTCCTTTAAAAGGTTCTTTTGGAATGTTATACTCTTTAAGAAATCATTCAAAAAAGTGTTTCACTCCAGCTCTGCAACTGGTACAGTAGGCAGGGGTCCAATCTCTCATTTGGGATGAGTTTACATGTTTAAAAATAATTCTCACTGTTGCAGTGAATCTTTGTGCTGGAAGCATGTCCTGCAGCATGCCTCACTGGGTTGTTCACGAGGTGCGTTTAAACTGGTAATTTCCCACATGTGTGTGGTAAATACATCCTGCTTCAAACTGGCATTCAGAAGTTTGAATAAAATTACAGGAGTTAGTTTTCTGTTAATTAAATAACCCATCTGACTTCTATTATGATACCTCATGGGCAGGCATGAAGTCTCTCTAATCATTTTTTTTCTAAGCCTTAGGGCATAAAACCCTATAAAACAGGGAAATTGCTATTCACATACTATTGTGAACAGGACCTTGGGCCAGGTCCATGGGGAATGAGCAGCAGTGCTATTGACCGATGCTCAGAGTGGCAGGGGATGGTCTGGATCCCAATTTGTTGGTGATTTGGGATTTCTGGAACCTGCACATGTTCTGAATGGATGGATAATAAAAATGCTTCAGTCCCTGTTTGATAACTAAAGGAGGAGAGCTCAAAGTACTTCCAGGATGAGAAATGAGTTTCCAGACCTATGCGATGTCTGGGCTCTGAAGCTTGTGTGAGGCTGTCCTGGCAGGGGGGGAGATCCTTGTGTGCTCTGGGTCCGGGGAAGCAGGAGGAGGATGAGGGAGTGCTGAAGCTGTTGAGCTGAGAGGAAGCAGTGAGGTGCACCCGGACACCCCCAGAGCCATGCGCAGCACCAGAGTCATCTTGAGACATGACCAGAGAGAAGGAATCTTCAAAGCAAAAGGTGGAGCAAGGTGGTGCCGAGGCAGCGAGGTGGAGGCAAGGTGGCCTGGCGACAGGCCTGGGAATGCTTGGCTTGCCAGGGCAATTACAGCTTGTGGCCCTGGGCCGTGTTCCTCAGGCATCTGGGCGGTAATTGCACCCACCATTAGAAGTGACGGTGCCTCTGGCAATGAACTGAATGGGACGCGGCAAAGGAAAGGAACAGATAATACTTGAAGAAATACTACTGCGCTAGCAAATGTGAAGAGGGGCCTGATGTTAAGGTGTGGCTGAAGGACCCTGGGGGGCTGAGACTTTCGCCCAAATCTTTGGCTTTTGCATATTTTATCCTGTGCTACTGTCCTGTGTACATCTGTGTGCACTTAGCCCTTCTGCATCATACATGCAGGTGGGAAAAGCTGCCTGTGCCAGAGGGTGTCCAAAGGAGATGAGCTTAATTTACTAAGGTGGGAGACATTTCCTAATGTTTTCCTTGGGGAACCCAGCCCTTTTTGCTGCTGACAGCAGCTAGCAGAAGGATTATAAAATAGGTGTTAATAGCATTGCCGGTTTCAAAGGGTTGTGCGGATGTGCTGCTGACATGCCCTGCTAGGAGGCTTGGGTGGAGGTTGCTACCCTTTCCCTCTTCCGAAAGTGTCCTGATTTGACTTGTTCAAACTGGGACACGGAGAGGAACTGTTCCACCAGTTATTTTCTCAACCCTTTCCTCAGCTTTGCTCTGCCAGCTGAGAAATGCTCACACCAGTCCCAATTAGGAGCTGGTAGCTAGCTGGAATGTGGTGCATCGCAACAGATTGGTGTCCATTTGCAGAGCTGCTCCTCTTCTGCTCTACTCCATGCCAATGCATCAGATGATGCGCAGACAGATGGACGTGACAGGCCAGTGATTTCTGACACCTCACACATGGGGTGTGGGGGCTGTTGTTGCCGCTTGGAAAAGCTTTGAGCTGCGTGGTGTGCGTAAACATGCTTCTGAAGCAGCCAGATAGATCTGTGGGGAGCAAACCCAACATCTCAGTCCTTGGTCTAGCAGAGTTCGTCATTCTTGCCATGTTGAGCTGTCACTGCAGTGCTCACACAAATCAGCCCAGTGGTACCCCCCACAGACGCTTCTCCTGCAACAAGATTTTTTGACTCCTGGGGATGTCTTTGATGTATAACTGGGTTTGCATGGGATCAGTGCAGTTATGCCTAGGCTATGCTTGTTGAACCACCTTGTTTTGTGCGAGATTATAATCTTTAATATTGTAAATCTAAATCTAGGCTGCTCAATCTCCCCAAAGTAACATGGCACAGGCTGACAGGAACTGCCTGAATAACCTGGCTGTTCAGTTTGGAAAGGAGATGGTCTCTCCAGCTGAGGGTCATGGCTTGTTTGCCTTTGGTTTTTTCTCTCAGGTATCTTTCTGTAACCTTGAGCAGCGTTGCTGTCTTTCCTTGACAGACCACCAGATCTTAGCTTCTGCTCAATAATCTCTTGCTTTTGAAAGTTATTTTTCAAGCATGGAACGCTGCTTGCTCCGGGCTGGTAATGCAGGCAGGCAGCTCATCCCCTTTTCTGTAGAAGTATTGCTTAAAAACAGCGTCATGTGTTAATTAGAATAAGGTAGAACTTATTCTTCCTGCTTCAGGAAGTGATTAGGGGCTGGAGCACTTCAGCCGAAGGTGCTCTCTAGCATCTGGAGTTTAGACTACCTTCTTAACCATATGGTTGGTTACAGTGGGACTACTGCTGGTCTATTTACAGTGGCATATAAGCAAAGACAAGACTGGATGGCTGATACTATGCAGAATCTTTTTAATGGAAATGAGAAACAGAACAAGCAGTTACAGAGAGAGTGTGTTTCCAGCTTTACAAAAGGGCCTTCAGCAAGTAGAGTGTGTTTGATGCCAGGCGATGCTCTCTCCTCACAGAAACTGTGGAGTTTGACAG
Source organism: Apteryx mantelli (assembly GCF_036417845.1). NCBI lineage: Eukaryota > Metazoa > Chordata > Aves > Apterygiformes > Apterygidae > Apteryx > Apteryx mantelli. The sequence goes on from NC_090008.1 coordinate 935,197, forward strand.
TCCAGACATGTTTCTTGTTCACTGAGTTGCTTGTAAATCCTGTTCGCTGTCAGATGAGGCACAGCATGGCACATGTAACAGGAGCTTCTCCAATACGTGTTGTCTTTGGTGAAGTTTATAACTAGGCAAAGGGGACTTTATTCATGGCAACTGTTGAAAGCACATCTGATACTCATTGACATAAGACCATTCTTACTACTCTGGTAATACAAAGTGGTTGTGAATTAGTTTAAAATGCATTTTACACACTCCTGAAAGTCTTGCTTTACCCCATAAGCATGCTGTGAAGATGCCTTGGTACTTGCTGTAATTCAAGTTGCCCTTTGGAATAAAAGAAGGAACACTTAAGAGGTATTAGAGGGGGTTACATGGGGGGTCATCTTACACAGCCAAGCACCCACAGGTCCCACTGAACCAGCCGGAGTCCTGGGTGCTCAGCATTTCTCAGTTCCGTAAACCTAGCCGTGAATCTGTGTCCTGCCTTTCATTTCTCAGTCGCTATATCTGCTGGTTCAGTATGGATAGAAGTTTCCATAGCTGTATCTGTTGCCAAAACGGGAAGAGAAGGGGAAGCTGTACCCATAACTTTGCAAGTCCCCATACCCATAATAGTCCCCGTAACCAGACTGGCTTCTATTCCCATACAGGTTCCCAAAACTTCTGTAGCCGTATGGGCTCCCGAATCGGTACAGGTCCTGGTAGCCGCTGTATGGGCTCCCGAATCGGTACAGGTCCTGGTAGCAGCTGTATGGGCTCCCCAGTCGGTACAGGTCCTGGTTGCCCCTCAGGCCCCCAAAACCGTACAGCAGGTCCCCGAAGCCACGTGGTGAGTAGTACACATCATCGTACAGGTCTCTGGGGAAAGCCATCTTGCTGTGACGCAGGTAAACCTGAAACACACACCGGGGAACGGGGTGAGCTGCTGGGCCAGCCCGCTGCAGAGGGGGACGTTCGAGGCTCGGACGGAGCGGAGGAGGCGCGCCGCTGCTGACCTTGTTCCTCCTATATGCCTTTCTCGCCATCTTAGCCACCTTGTCTATTTACTTTATCTTCTGCATCCCAAACAACTTTTTTTTTTTAATACTTTTGGATTTTATTTTAAAAATGCTATTGGTAATAAACAGAGCATAGCACAGAGTGGTTTTGTATTGTGCCAGGAAAGGTTATTACTCCCATTTGATTTTATCTCAGCACGCAAATGGGTTTTGCCACTCATCGAACTGTGGCACCTGGGTTTTAAAACTTTTTTGAATAGTTGCTGATAATACCTAGAAAATTTACTTCTTTATCAACTGGAAACTGAACTTTCCTAGCTTAGAAGTTAGAAATACTTGAAAAAACTAAAGAAAAACATGCAAGTTCAGCTGCAGATACTTAGGTGAGAGCGGCAGCCTGTCACATCCATCACCCTGTCTCTAGTACTGCCGCGTGCCCCTCAACGTGGGATAAACTCATAGAATGTAATGTATTGGAGGAATTTCCTTCTGGGATGTTTACTTAGAGTAATAAATATTTCATAAACATTTTTAATCTAGGCATTTGAATGCCTGCTTCCTCATGAAAATAGTCTGGAATAGAACATCACTTACAACTTAAAAATTCTGGCTGTAACCTTGAATTTTTCAATTCTTTAATGTGTGCCGTTAAATAAGGACAGTAAAAGCAATGAAGTTACAGTGAAGTAATTCCTTAACGTTGCAGAGCATTTTGTGTTTGGGATTAGCTCCAAAATGACAAAAATTTCTTTATAGAATATCCATATGTTGGTGTACGTATATATGTTTTATAAATGTCACGTATATGCGCACACCAATGAATTTTATATATATATATATATACACACACACAGACCCAAGCATGCAGACATATATACAAACAAATAAATATATATCAGAGAGCAGAATAGAGTCAATAGGGACTTACCCGGTTCACCGAGGAGAGTAACTCAAGAACTCAGGAGGGCTGAATAAAATTTCTGAGTTGTAGGTGCGTATATATACGTTCTTAAATTTAGGTGTTAGTTATACAATGTATCTTGTTGCATATATTATTCCTTCAAATGATGTAATTGGAGTCAGTGATTTTCATATTTTCAAAGTTTGGTGTTATGACACATATGTAATACCTTTATAATTTCTTTCATCTTAAAATAAGAAAAAATGGGCTCAGCACATTTTTAGTAAAATTGCAGGGAATTCTTTGTAGTTGGGTAGATGGGAATAATTCTGGGAGATGTTTAGACCATTATGGGTTGTGCAATCTGCTTGTTTGTACCGCATCCACTTGGTTTTTGCATCTGTGGTGCAATGCACAGGGGAGAGAGGTAGTATGTATTTTTTTTGTTTTGAGATGTTTGGTGGTGGGACTTCTACTTGGCATTATCATGACCTGTATTCAGCACCCAGCGACATTGGTGGGAAGCTCTTGACAGCAGCTTTGTTCAGTTTTGTTTCAGGTTCTGTGACGCTGATTTTGAAGAAATTTTTCAGCTGCCATAAGAATGTCCCCAAACACTTCTCTTACTTTAAAGGAGGGGTTTTTTTGATTTTGACTTTCATAAACATATAACGCACCACCTAATGGGACTTAGAAACGAGAGACCTTGATGTGTATTTTAAGTGACCATATTATTAAGTCTGGGGGTGTCTTTTGGTGACAAACTATTAATATTTAAATATTGAAACACTTTGCAAATTGAAAACATTAATGGGTGTTTATGAAGTGCTTTGGTATTCAAAATTCTGAGGAAGCCTTAACATCCTGCTTGCTCATTATTATCCCTATTTTATATTCAAATTAATGCTGGAAATTAGGTGAAGGTCATACAAGGAGTTCTGTAGTAAACTCCAGTAGTCCTGACTGTCGTACCAAATTTGATACATGAGGTTGATTTTTTGCTAAGAAAATACTAACATGGTGCCATGGAAAACAGAATTTGGCACACCTCCCCAAAACCTTATCGTTTAGTATTTTCAGGACCAAGTTCATACTTGTTTTCTCTGCTGTATTCTGCTGAGCTCATGGCCAGATCCTCTAATGAATTAAAGTGCAAACGATGCTGTAGTTATATTTTTGTTGAAAACATTCCTTCTGCTCACAGCAGTGTGACTTAAGTTTATTTGTAGTTCATGCTGGTCCTGTTTGCTGAAGTTGCTTATGAACTTAACCTAAAATTCCTAAACATATGTCTACATTTCTTTTAGATAGGAAGCCTGTAACATTGTTCATCACAAACTCTAATGCACTGTGGATATTTTCAAAAGTGTGAGGAGATTTGATTTTTTACTGAAAACGTCTCTCCTTCCAATGGCTTTGGGAACTTAGAAATGCCTTTAAGTTGTACCTAAAATAAACTTTAGGTTTGCAAGTGAAACAATAAAATGATATCAGGAATGCAGTTGGCCCAGAAAATTTTAAGATGAAAGAGACCTGTAATGTTTGTGACATATGGGAGGCTGAGAACACACTAATAATCCCAAACAATGAAGAAAATTATATTAATTGAAGATATGACGTGTACAAGCAAATTTGTTTTCCAACCAATAAGGCTACAAACCCTGTGAGTACATAGGGCGTCTTATCTAAGCCAGGCAGGCAAAGAAATGATATAAAAAGGGCTCAGAGCTCCAAGTTCCTCCATCAGCTCTCTTACTTCTCCTCCTCCCGGTGAACCAGGTAAGTCTTCTTTCAATTCAGTCTCTTCATAAGGATTAGAAATTTTGGTTTAATGATTTGTTAGGGTTGCAACTCTTCACAATTTTAAGGTTCCTCTCTACCTCGTGTCTGTCCTTCTTCAGTTGCAGAAATGGGGAGATGAAAGTTGGGGCTGAAACTTTCGTGATCACTTTGGTACTTGGGATATCTGGTTCCCAGTTAAGGATCATCGGCCATTAGACAGGTTTGCAGAACTGCCTTTAGCAGAGCTACAGAGGGATTTCCCCACTGTGTTCCTTAATGGGTTCTTCCACAATCCTTGTATTTTGTTTTGGAGGTCTTCAGGTCTGTTTGACGGGAGAGTAGATCAGATGGACTGACGTTCTCACACGTGCTAAGGATTTGTGGGTTTTGATGTGTGCAGTTAGCATTTCTAGATGCAGGTCCAAAATCAGTGCAAGTTAGTGAAGTGAGACTGGCAATAGTGGATCCAAGAGCTCTAGTGCAGTATCGTGACAAACACTATATACTTTTAACTTTCTTGAAGATGCACAGGATTTGGAAATGTGGAGCCTGCGATATAGTGATCAGATTACTAATCTAGTGAATTGGTGCTTACTGGCTTTCATGCACATCTGATATCCTAAAAGAAATTTCGGATTATTAAGTCTTTACCATATTCCCTAAGAAAAATTCTGAAACAGCAGCAAGGAAGTTTCAATCTGTGACAGGTAAATTCTGTAGCGCTTTCACGAATCTCAGTAAGAGAGAAATGGAATGAAATTGGTTAAAGAGAGTGGGTAAATAAGAAAACTAATGATGGATAGTAGAAGATGATAAGAAAGGGGAAAAGGGATAACAAATGTAATAAAGAGCTGAGGAGTTTGGTCATAATTTCTCTTCCTTCCTCAGTCCCACAGGGCCAGTAAAAAAAAAAATACTTGACACTGTTACCTCCACTGGAATTACTTTTGTCTTCCTCCCTGCTGCTGTGTTTCAGGTTTACCTCCATTGCAGAAAGATGACTTTCTTCCAAGGCCAGTGTGAGGATGACTGCTACTATCCCGGCAGTTACGGGAGCCTGTACGGCTACCGGGGCTATGACATCGGGAGCCCCTGCGGCTACCGGGGCTTTGGGGGTCTCCAGAGCTCCCGGGGCCTGTATGGCTTTGGGGACCGGTACGGCTTTGGGGGCCTGTACAGTCACCGGGGCTTTTATGGCTCTGGGGACTGCTACGGCTCTGGGGGCCTGTACGGTCACCGGGGCTTTTATGGCTCTGGGGACTGCTACGGCTCTGGGGGCCTGTATGGCGGCTCTAGGGGCTTCTACGGCTACGGCGACAGCTGCGGCTACGGAGGCTTGTACAGCGGCCGGTACGGCTACCCCTTCTCTTCGCGATATGGCCAGAGATACTCCTATGGGAGCTGCTACCCCTGCTAAGCCCAGTGGGAACATCCCCGGCACGAGGAACGACCCCGACCTGGCAGGCGCGGATTGACGGCTACGCTTAGCAGCAGCATTTCCCGGTGCACAGAGCCCCTGCGACAGCAGCTCGTCCACGGGAGCTTCGAATGCTCTGTGTTGTAGAAAAGCTGCTTCTGCTTTAAATCTGTTTGCTCTCTTGTCTTCTCCTCTTGACCCACTGCTAAAATCAAAAGCTTGCTTTCCCCCAACACTGCAGTTCTTTGTAAACGTTCCAGAAGTGCTGCTAGAGTTTCTGGCTTTTATGTTTGTTGCAGATGATGTACAAAACATATCAGCCCTGAATGAATGATGCAGGCAGGGTTTAAAGTGTCTTTGGGAATGTAGTCTTTCTCTTCTGTATGCCTTTGGGCTTTGTGTATTTGTGTTTCACTCTTATTAAAAGTTATGCTGCACCTATACTGTATTTCTGTTTTTTTTTTCTCTTCCATTTTTTAAAATATCTTGAAATCAACAGCATCACACAGACTGTGTGACTAAAAGCTGTTCTTAACTTGATGCATGCCAGGATTTTGCTCATTATTCTGTAGAGACTCCCCCCCCCCCTCCCCAAACTGAGATATATGGACATTTGCAGCTGCAAGAAACTTCAGCTGCGTCTTTGGCTATTCATTTTTTCAGAACTCTGGGCCCTCACTTTTCTATATCCCAAATAAATGGTTCGTATAAAATACTTCAGTGCTGCTGCTAGGCTAATGTAGTGAGACTGTTGGGACATGACCTCTCAGGGGTTGTGATTTGATATTGAAGAGGTTGTAGGTAATTGCAAATGCATGGATCTATCAGTAATCAGGTCTCTAATTTTGAATAAGTTAATGTTCATATACTTGGGGTTCCTCAGTGGAGAAGAAGTAGGAGGAATTTGCCCTTTGCAATATAAACACATTGACAGAAGGAATGGATAACCAGTGGTAGCATCTCTGAGGAAATGTCATTCATTTCGTGTCCATCTCATGGAAATTTATGAGCAGAGAGTTGAATCAAACCGAGAGGCTGTGGCTGCGTGGGGAGGAAGGCGATGGGTCTTCCTCACCGCTTCCCTGGCCGGCAGCAGCTGGCAGACGAGGGCTGCCACAGCGTCCTGGGGAGATCAAGTGCTATTTCATGTGTCTTGTTTTCTGTTACTAGCTGCCTTTCTTAAACTTACTGTATTTTTCTCTTTCTTTCTTCCACTTTCTACTCTCAGTTTCTGATTTTTAGTTGTTGGATTTAGTGGCTACCTGTGGTGAATTATTATTTGTAATCACACCCTGAGAAATGGATTTGGCCTACCCAGTTGTGGAAGATGAAGCCAGTGTTTTAGGTTTTCAAGGCCAACATCAATATAGTGAAAGCCACCATTTCTTTCCTGACATTTTTTGCCATTACATTTAATATAGGCATTTTTTTTAAATTTAGTTCCACCAGCTGCTAAAGATGACATCAGCTATAATGTAATTTTGTCTGTTAGATGGGAATGTTCTAGGAAATTGTAATTCTAGAACATGAACTTTTGAATTTGGTTTCCAGGAGTGAGACAGTATTTCTTGAACATTTGTTTTTATACTTTAGTCATATAGAGGTCTGGGAAAAACTCTTTGCCATTGAAAAACATTTTTATAAAGAGGGTCACAGCCTTGTTATGCTAAAATATAACTTTAAATCTGAAATAGTTTCATTTAAATGAAGTTGGAATGAAGGAAGGGGAGAAATTGTGGCGCTTCTCTAATTTCTGAGGGGTAGATGAGTATTTTTACTGTCTTCCTGGAGCAGTGTCAGATTCTGTCAGTCCTGGTTGAAGAGGGCTAGCTGCTTGAATGCGAAGGGGTATGAAGTGCTCTGCTGGCATTAGGGACAAAGTCCCTGCAGTTAAGCTAGGTATGGAAGAAAAGAGTACTGGAAATCCAATTTTTTCATGCAGAAATATTTTAATGCAGTGAGAAAAGGAGTTTGCACAGATACAAAAAGGTTAGATTTTCGAGACACTGAAAAGAGTGACAGTAGATGAGTCATTACACTATGCCATAGAAAACATCCATTTTTTTGTTGAAGCTGTGTTCCTAATTCTTTAGGTACTTATAAATCCAGATCAAAGGAGCCACAGCTGTAAGGCTTCTCCATCACGCAGTACTACAGCACTTTACTGGAAGTCCTTATTGAAAAGGCAGATGACACAAGAGCTAATTTTTGTTGATGCAGAAGTCCTTTAACACCACGGTGGCAATCAGAAGAAGCTGTAAATGAATTGCAAAATATTTTTTTCCTCCTTCACACTACTGAAGGAAGGTAAAGGGCTTTTAATGTGGGAGAAAATCAAGAGAGAGTTCCTAGCTGAGAAATGCAGGAAGAAGATGGAAAGAACAGTAAAAAGGCAAATTTTACAGAGGAGCTAAGCTCCGAGTTCTCAGTAACTTCCGTTGCTGTCACAGGGGCTCAGCCCTCCTGCAAACTTTGCCTCTAAGATCATCCATCAGTCCTTGTTTGCCAGGTCTGGGTTGTCCCTCGCGTCGGGGATGTTGCTGCGGGGTTTAGCAGGGGTAGCAGCACCCGTAGCTGTATTCGCAGCAGGAGGGGTAGTAGTAGCGGGTGCTGCACGCGCTCCCGTAGCTGCAGCAGTCACCCAAGCTGTAAAGCCTGCGGTAACCGTAGCTCGGGTAGCAGCAGGGGCTCCCGCAGTCGTAGCTGCTGCGGTAGGTGTACACCGGGTAGCAGGGTGAGTAGCACGCGTCGTCGCACTGGTTCTGGTAGTAGCAAGTCATCTTGCTGCAGTGGAGGGTGCGAACCTGAAACGCAGCAGGGAAAGGGGTTAATGCCAGGCTCAGCTTCCAGGCAGCAATAGCCGCAGCTGCTTGGCGGTGTGCTTATGGCAGTTTTGGAAAGAAATACTGAGCAAATCCTGCAGTGTTTGGATCTGCTTTTAGCTTCTATTTTATCCAGCCCATTTTTATGTTCCCTCCTATTAGATTCCTCCCTGAGACTCAGTTTCTATTCTTTAACTTATCCTCTTAAAAGTGAGTATAATAAAACAGTTTGTATATTTGGACTTTGCAAGCTAAATCTCTTGTATCCAAATCTAGACATCAAAGCATACATGTCTGTGTGCGTTGGTGTCTAAGCTCCCAAGACAGGCAGCTGAGCTCTAGTCAGTCCTGACAACTAGACTGCAGCTCAGGACATAACACAGTTAGGTCTCCTAATGTGTGACCCGAATCCCACACAACATTTTCAAAAGTTTTTAGAAACGTTCAAACCCAACATGCCAAATTCAGTGTTGCAAAAGTCAGTCGTCTTGTCCAGATTTATTTCAGCATGTAAACTATTCCTTTTCCAATAGAAAGGTGTGGAACTGCAGCTCGCATACCTTGTTAGTGCCAGTTCTAACAGGGGTATGGAAAATACTCTGTTGCACAGCAAAGTAGTAAGGCTTAAATCCTCTATTGCTGCAGATCAGAGCTGTTCCAGTGACTTCAGAGAGCTTAAAGCAATTAATGTGACCTGAGTATCTATATTCATTATTGCAACTTCGTTCTATAAAACCAGCATTTCTACATTAATGTAATATACAGTTTTGTCCATTAACCCAAATTTCTTGAGTGCTACTTAAGAAAATTTCTTTGGTTGTTTAAAATGGAATATAGTAGAGCTGTTTCATTCTAGTATGCTAAGATAAAACTCCTTACTGGGCTTCAGATATTACCAGTGATGCCCAGATGTCTTGGTCTCAATGTTCACTCATCAGTGCCATCAATTTGATTACTAAAACAGCTTATAAATGTACAGGATAACATATTTCTACCATTTTTAAGAATCAGAGAATCCATGTAAAGGCCTTATTCCTAAGTTAAAGAGTCTCTTAGAGAACAGGATTTGAACTTACCAAGTTCACCGAGGAGAGTAAGCCAAGAGAAGAGGTGTAAGAAGGTGCGAGTTGCGAGTGCTTATATACGGTTTCTTAGACCTGCGGAAGTTAGTGCGATTCCTGTGCGCTTCTGTTGCCTGTTAGTCACACAACACATTTTGGAAGTCCATCACCTGTCACCAATTGCTATAATTGTTTTCCTCAACATTTAGGATAATTATTTTTTCAGATTCCTCTGGTAATACATTGTGATTATACCCTGTAAGTTTCTTTCATCTTAAAACTTTCCAAGACAGATGAGTTTCTGGTAATTCACCGAAAGCTCCACGGGGAAGGAGAGCGAAGGCCATGCGGACTCATATCAGTTATGCTACCTGTCGTGCTTGCAAGCCATGGTCTTTGCCTGTATGCTGTGCCCCTACAAGGTAGATGGACACTGCACGTTGTGGGGTGACTTCAAACACCTGAGGTAGGAAGAGGCAGTATAACGTGTGTTTAGGGCTTTTACCAGGCATTTTGATTCATTTCCGTCACAATTAATGACAGACGTTCCATTGATTCCTTTACGTTCTTTTACTGTCTATAATTTGACATATGCACTTTGAGAGGGATGCATCAAGGCACAGAATCAATTAAGTGAGCATCTGAACAATGCGTCTAAGCAGGACTTCAGTTTTGTGTGGACATTTTTTCCTGTCTTCTCTCTCTTTTCTGGATGAAATTCTAAGAAACTCTTGCTCAAATCAGTATCCAGTGACACCATAGCTGTGACTGGGGCAAGTCTTACTGCAGGATCTGATAGTGCAGGTGGAACCTGGGCTTCCCGTTGGTCTGCCGCAGGGACCGCGATAGAGAAAAGGGGGAGAGCAGTCTTCTAGAAAGGCCTGAATCCTTATGGTGTCAGCCAAGAAAACCCTGGTCTTTGGGAAAGCGGCGCTGGTAAAGCACAAGGTGGATGGCGGTCGGAGGGCGACCGCATGTTCCTGGCTCGTGGGAAGCATTTGTTGGGGAGAGCAGCTGGAGACTGTTGGCAGTAAGGTGTCCTCGGAGGCGCCTTGCTTTGCCGTTTGCTTCACCAGAATAAGGAGGCTGAGGAAGTGCTGAAAGCTGCACACTGCAAAAGGGATTTTTCTAAGCTGGGAAAGGAGAAATCATCTCTGATTTTTTAGGGTTTGGTTATCCAGCGAGATACTGATCTATCTCTATGCCAGTGAACACCATGTGAAGAGGATGATGACTGCAATGCCCTAATTTTAATAGAAACATAGCTCGGCTCAGGGATTCCTTTCCCCGTTGTGTTGTTTGTTATACAGCATTAAGGCATCTTTCGGTAACAAACTATTAATATTTAAATAACACAAACATTGCAAAAGTCTTTAATGAGTGTTTTGGAAGAGCATTGATACCATAAATTCTGATGAGACTCAGCACTTTCAGAATGCCTGTTATTATCCTCATTTAATATGCAAATAAGGAATGGCTCACTGCAGTGAAGGTCATACAAGGAGCTATTTCTTGAGAGAGAAAAAAAAGAAGGCGCTTGACTTCATGTGTTGCATTCTGCTTTGTTGGTGAAACCTGTGTTAGATGAGACTGAAAAACAACACGAATATTTGCTGTCAAACAGTATTTACAATTTTTAGCTTCAGAATATGTTGCTTGTTACAGAATTTAATAATGTTTGCTTTGGTGATATTCTGAATGAATTTTTGTCTGATATGTGGAATGTGTGATTCATTTGCCGCCTCTCCTTTTCATATGTGTATATAATCCTTCTGCAAGCAAATGCTGACTTTATAAATTTCATGGTTGTTCTTTAGTGAAATAGACTAAAAACAAAATATTCAAAGTGTAAACTAAGTATTTTGGAGGAAGAAGAGAAACTACTTGTCGTTTCTCAAATACAGAACTCTGTTTTACTGGAACAGTAGGGGGCAAAGAAAAGTGGAACAAAATATTATTTGCATCTTCTGCTACTTTAGCAGTCCAAATTTTTATTCTCTGAGAAACTGAGGCTGCACTAGGTTTTATTTTTAAATGTACATCAGGGATATAAGTGTATACAACTTTTTTTTCCTCTAGCAAACACCACTGGGACCACAGTGTCACTGATTGAGTGTAATTTCAAGAAAGTGTGGTGGAATTTCTAATAAGATCCCCTTATTTTCCCACTAAATGTTTTAGTTCACTCTTGGGATGTGTAAATCAAAAAAAAGCACAAATGAAACACTTGAAAGCAAATTTCTTTTAAAAAAACCTTTTTTGAAACATTCAGAAAGTCATAGTTATTTCTTATTTGTTGATTTCTGAATATTGTTTTTCTTCTAATTCAGGCTACATGCAAGTTTCAAAAGTTCAGATATTCCCAAATACATGAATTTTGATTTTCACTCATCTCTAGTATCTGTCATTCTCTTGTTGCTTCTTGTATCTCCAGTGAACTGAATTTGATAATAAGAACTGAGGATGGCCCATAAAGTTTTAAGATGAAAGAAGCCTGTAACCTTCATGTTGTCATCAGGAGATGAGAACAGACTAATGATCCCAGATGTTAAGGAAACTAATTACATTAATTGAAGTTGTGACGTGTGCAAAAGATTTAGTTTTCTTACTCTTTGCTCAAGTAAGAAGATTGGAATCTCTGGGTGATGCAGTATTCTGTTTTGAAGGGTTACCAACGCCAGCTGTCTCATAAAAAGTTGAAGAATGCTGAAATGGCCATTAATTGTCCTGCAAAGTTACGCATGTGTACGAGATCTTTCAAAGTTACCTAACCGATCAGGATTAATAGAATATTTTGGTGTCTCAAATTGATACAGATCCTTGAAAATCAGCAACTGACCTTGGGAAGTGTCCGTTCGCCAGTGCGCGTACTTCTACATCTACAAACAAAAACAATGCACGGAAATGCCCCAAATGTACTCCAAAGACCCACAGCAACATTCAGTCTATAACTGAAAAATACAAATCTTGGTAGATATAAAAAGATGGAGTCAAATTCACCAAGGAAAATATATTAAGACATTTATTTAAGAGCCCCGAGTCATGAAAATATTGCAGTTTTTTGGGGTCCTCTCTGTACTATTTCAGTTACTTTTTGTCCCCCCTGTTTATGAAAGAAATGATTTCTCCTACATTATTCCTTTGGTATATGCTTTTTCAAGCTGTACTGTAGCAGAGTTTATATCAGAACTAACATATATTTTAAAAATGTATATCAAGAAAAACTTTTAGAAAAGTTCTTGAAAAATTTTGGCATTCTCTCAAGATGGATGTTTCTGTTTTCTGTAGTTTGTCTATTTAAATTTATTTTGTCAAGTACATAGTTATTTCATTTTCTAACATGTCAGTAATAAGATTATATAATAATAATGCATCAGTTGTAAATACATACAGATAGGGTATATTTGTGTGTGTGTGTATACATATAAAAAAAATCACTTTTAAAGAGGTGATCCAGTTTTCCCTATTTTTTCTGATATCATGTTATGTCTGACAGTATTACTGAAAAACATCATTTTTTTAAATCATGAAAGGTATTTTGTGTAAGTTCAAATATTTTTATTTTCTACATCATAAACAAAATTTGAACTTGAACATTTTGAACTAGTACAAAAATGCACTATACTACCTGAAAGAGAAACCATTTCCAATTTCTTTTTGTTATGCTGGAATATGTGATATATTACATCAACTGATGACTTCTCTTAAAAATTAAACTTATGCATAAGACATAGCTACTTTTAAATGAAAATCAAATACGTTCAGATTCTGAGTCTGTAGATCACGATCAGTTGAGGGAAATGAGTTGCCTTGATTTGCATTTTAGACTGTTATATCTGATGAGAATTTAACATAATGATTCAGCACGGTGAACATGAAAAGCCTTTGTTGGTTGTAATCTGTCTGGAGTCATTTACCACAAGCAACTAGTGTGCTAGCGTCAGTCAGAATAGTGAATTTTCAAACCAGTGCTCGATGGATGTTGCTTTGAGAACGTTTTGCCTGGCTGGACCCAAATGGAGCCTCTTTGGCAGCTCCCCGGGGACTCATCAGCGCATTTGCTCCAGGTTTCTCCCTGTTCTTTGCCAATCCTCTCCGCCAACCTCTTGAATAACCTGCTGAATTAGTGTCTAGGTTCTGCTTCATTCCTGGGATCCAGTTTCATCTGGATGCAAATGCAAATGAACTTTCCTTCTCCCTGGAGGACAGTTGCACCTGGTACTTACAAGATGAGGGAAGAAACCCTCCAGCCAGCCCTTCCCCTGTAGTCTATCCATCAGGGAGACGTCTGCGCCGAAGTTACGGACTTTCCGCTTTCTGCATGCAGGTTGGCGTGTCTACTGGAGACATGAAGTCCCCGTGGATTGGAAGGAATAATGTTTCCTATTGGGAATCTCTTCTCGTGGCTACAGGTTGCTCCAGCCTGGGAACCATCCCAGGAGGTTCATCCCTTCGTCATTAAGCTGTCAGTCACTTTTACTTCAACTCTTCTCCCTCCCTGTCACGCGCCCTCCTGTTAATTACGGGGCGATTGCTTCCCATCACAGCCTCGCCTTATGCAGGAATCTGCCGCCTTCTCTTCTCTTGTAAAACAGTTCTTCTGCGTGTCAAGGGCTGCGGGCTGCTCACCCGAAAGCAAGCGCTGGTGGGGCAGCACGGCGCCGGGTCAGGAGGAGATGGGAAGGACAGAGCTCACAGCTTGCACAGGGGACATGGACCACACCAAGTAATCCCTGGTGGAGAAATGGCCATATTTAAGCTTTAACATGCACTGAGAAGAGATGAACACTATCTCCCCTGTGTTCTCGTACCTTTTTCAGAGCTGCAGTAAAACTTAGGAAGTCTGGCATTTTGTGTCTTGTTTTGAACGCGTTTTGGATCCTCAAGTGTAGCATAACTTGGGCTGAATGTCATCAGCAAATGCTGATTTTATTTTCTTAAATCTACACATCTCTAAGCTAACGTTTTGGAAGGAAGCAGCATTTCGGCTGTATTTGGTGAAAGAGGGGCAGAGTTAAGGTGAAAGTGAATTTTCAGAACTGTCTTGAAGGAGATAGAAATTGAGCTGTTATGTATGTCCTTAGTAGCCTCAGACTTTACAGGGTGCTTAAAACTGCAGATCTGAAAAATGAGTGGCTCCTGTTTGTCACACCTCGGGTAAATAATTAGTAATATCAAGTATAAGAGAAAAAATATATAACAGAAAACAGTAAGATGATGCTAAATCTTTTAATGAGAATAAGAAGCACAGTATACAGCAGTTACATTTTGTAGTAATGCAGAATAGGAAGAGTATCCAGAGGTTCATACGCTCTGTAGATGAAGAGTTACTACATTTCAGAGAAGATGCTTCGCTGGGGGCCGCAGTGGCGCAGAGCGACGAGTGGAGCTGTCGGCCCCACCGTGAGGCTCCGCAGCCAGCGCAGCGAGATGCATCGGCTTCTCCAGTCGCCGTCTTCTGTTGCAAAACCGTACATCAGAAGTGCACGACATACCGCCAGCAAAGGCTACAGAGCAAGAGTTGGGCATAAAAACAGGTTATTGGACATAGCTGCAGACTGAGAGATTTGACAGAGGTGCTAAGTACCCGGAGCCATTTCTGACTTCGGTTGCTGCCATGGGAGCTTAGCACAGGTAAAATTCATACAGGAGCCATAAATGACTGTTTCGCCTTTGGTTTCTTACAGGGTCGCTATGTGGCTATTCGGGCTGGATTTAGCAGGGGTAGCAGCCGCCAAAGCTGTATCTGCGGACGTAGCGAGAAGAGTAGGGGTAGCAGAAGCGGGAGCCGTAGCCGTAGCAGTTGCCCGAGCTGTAGAGGCCACGGTACCCGGCCAGGCCCCCGTAGCCCCGGTAGCCGCAGGGGCTCCCGCAGTCGTAGCTCCGGTAGCCGCAGGGGCTCCCGCAGTCGTAGCTCCGGTAGCTGTACACCGTGCCGTAGTTGCAGGGCGAGTAGCACGCGTTGTCGCACTGGTTCTGGTAGTAGTAAGTCATCTTGCGGCGGTGGAGGGTGCGAGCCTGAAACACAGCGGCGGGGGAGACGATGAGGTCTGCCCGAGAGGCCGAGCCACAGCTCGCTCGATCTAGCAAACCCACATAAGCGCGGGAAAGAGGGAGAGGAGAGAGGGGGAACCGGGAACTGACCTAACATCTCATTTCTAGGCTATACCTGGGCTGTTTTTCCTTCATCTTCTTGCCCAGCTTACTCCTATCCGTGTTTCTCACTTTTTTTCCTCCTTAATAATACTTCATGTTTCTTTTCTTGCTGCTACTGCCTGGAATTTGCAGTCCATTTTAAGAGAGAATTTTAGGCTATTGGTAGGATTAGATTCCCAGTGAGTATATGACTGTTTTCTCCTGTATCAGTATCTGAGGTTTCTCTGAAGACCATAAGTGAATAGACACTAGTTAATGAATAAGTACAGTCAGCTGTTGCCATTGAGAGTATCAGAGAGGAAGTGCTGCCCTTGGGGAAGGCAGCAGGGCTCTGCTGGCTGCAAACAGCGAGTTTGTTCATTTGGATATGAGTTTGTGCCTTAAATGCCAACTGAACGCATAAGAACTGTCAGAGCAGATGAGTGAGTAATCTATTTAATACGCTATTTTTGTCTGAAATAAAGTAATCTGTTGTCTGCCTCTAAATGAAGAAGCCTGGAATGCTTCAGTAGATAATAAAATAAGAAGATAAAATGCTTCTAGCGTGTTAAGTGAAAAGCTAGACATGACAATCTTCAAAGCTTATGTGGATGTTCTAATATCCTATTTTTAATAAAAATGAGTTGCGCTTGCGTGGCCATGAAATCACAGCCTCCACTTCTAATGTGTGGATACTATCTGTATAGGAATAGAGCAAGAACACAGCATCTATAGAGCAGTAAAGGCGTAGCAGTAGGTCTGACTTACCAAGCTCAGCGAGAATGTAAGTCCTGAGATGCGAATGGAGAGTCCTGAATTTCTGTCCCTTTTATATATTTATCTGGCCAAGCCTACTGTGCTTTAAATTCATGTTCGTCACAAACCAAATTTTCTTATGCATGTCATTCCTTCAGTTGATGTAATTGTTTTTTTGGTTTGTGATTATTAGGCAGTTCTTGGCTTCCAAAAGCATGACATTGCATTGCAGTTTTCTTTCATGTTGAGGCTTCCTGGATCAATTAAATTTGTAGAATTAGTATGGCGAAACCTGAGTTATAACAGGAAAGGGAAGGCAGGATATTTAGGACAGGGTTGACTGAGACTCACAATCCCTGTTTTGGAGGGAGGGGCAATATTTCAGTATGTGAAGCTTGTATTAAAAAAAAAACACCCTGATTTTAGAAGAAACATTTCCAAAATTTTTGCAGAAGTAATCGTATAAGCCGTTTCTTGTTTCCTTGTCTTTTTTTTTTTGGTTAGTTTTGTTTCAAAATCACTTTTTTAGGGCAGACTCTTAAAGTTATTTGCATTTCTTACTCATTTGTATTTATGATTGACACGTAGCAATTAGTAATAAATCTAAGTTTTTCAAACAGAGATATTGATATTTGAAATTTCCATTTTTTGCACCATGCACGAAATAAACTTACAGGCTCATTCTTCTAGAGAGCCCGTCCAAGCAAGGCAAATCTCATCGAATCCAAAAATACCTGCTTAGTTATTGTTTATGCTTAGATCACAAAATGATGCATTTGGGAGCTCGTAAAAAGGAGCAATATAAAACAAACATGAACATATCTCTGTAATAACTGTTCTGTTCCTGAGAAGGCCCCCAAATGCTAAATATTATTTAATGTGATGTCTTTTTAATGTTGCTGAGGTGTTTAAGTTAATGTCGTTAATGACAGTGAATAATGCTGAGCCCTGTGAGCGGAACGCAACCTGGTAAGCAGCAATATCCCGGCCTTCCCGGTGACCTTCACCTCAAAACACTGTTGTTTACTTGCATCTAAAGCAAGGATAATAACAGGCACGTTGGATGTTCTGTGCCTTTCTCAGAATTTTGAATATCAAAGCCTTCATTAATACTTATTAAAGATTCACATGTACAAAGAGTTTTATTATTTAAATATTACTCCTTCATTCTTGAAAACGCCCCAGTGTTATGTAATATAGTTACTAAAAATGTATACCACGTTGTCCTGTTTCTGTCCTTTATTAATGTGGTAATTTATAGCTGCAGAATTGAGTCTCTAAAGGTTGTTTCTTCTAAAAATATATGCTATATATTCTGCTTTAAAGTTTATAGGCCAATTCTCAGCTGATATCAGCACAACGATATCCTCTTGCATGTAGGCATAAAATCAAAGTGGTCTTTTTCCCTTTGCTACAGGAATTGTTGGAAGGGGTTGGTACGAATAAAGTTACAAAATACATTAAAAAAAGGAGAGGCTGCCCCTTTCACAGCAATTTCAGAAAAAAACAACGTGATAAAGTGACCCCAGCTGTGGGGCAACATGCAGGGCGAGGCCGGGCCGCCAAAAATGAGATGTCTGGTAATTCATGCTTTCCGCACCTTCTTCAGCGTTGCTGCCACGCGGAACAAGCGAACTCGGTCGGCGTGACGGTATCGGGGCTTAATTGCCCTCTATCGTTCTGAGATGAAAGAGCCCCGGAGGGTGTAGCCTGCGTGTCACAGCGCCGGAGCAATAATCGGAAACTCCAGGGAAAACCGGTGCCTGGCTGAGAGGAGTCACGGGGACGGACAGGCGGCTGCATCCGCCGCCCGGGGCAGAGCTGTGTGTCCGCACGGGGCGGCACCGCAGCACGCTATAAAAGCGCGGCCTGCCGAGAATCGTGCATTCGCTTCTCCTGACTCGTTTTCCGCGCTGAAGTGGGTAAGTCTGAACAGCTTTTAAATGAAATCTAGTGAATAATGGAGAAGTTGTCTCATACTCCCCCCTTTACCCCTGGGGTGGGAGATCTGCTAAGTGGCAGGTGCTGTAGATCAATGTATTGGACATTAAGGTTGTGATTTGATGAGGATTATTTATACCTGACACATTCTTTCCTCCCTGTATTTTCATTAATATTTGAGTGTTTGAAACTGTGTTAATTATGCATGAATCCCTCTTTTTCCCCCTGAGGTTTTATCTTGGTTCTGCTCTGCAGAAACTCCCCATTAATTCCCTGAGGGCCCCTGGTGCAGGTGGCACCATTTGGTGTCTGATTGCCAGTCGTGATCCTTAGGTGCAGTTGGGGGGCAGGCAGGAAAGTTCAACAAGGCTGGTCAGGATGGCGAGTTGGGCGAAGACCTGGCATTAAAAATCAGGCTGTGCAAGCAGGCACGCAGGGAGGGTTTTGCTCAGCGGGCCCGTGTTTGCTCGCTCTCCCCTCCTTGCTCTCGGGATTCATTTGAGTTTTGCTCGCTATTGGGACCGTTGCCTCATGTGTTTCTTCTTCCCTGCTGCTGTGTTTTCAGGCTCGCACCCTCCACCGCCACAAGATGACTTACTACTACCAGAACCAGTGCGACAACGCGTGCTACTCGCCCTGCAACTACGGCACGGTGTACAGCTACCGGAGCTACGACTGCGGGAGCCCCTGCGGCTACCGGAGCTACGACTGCGGGAGCCCCTGCGGCTACCGGGGCTACGGGGGCCTGGCCGGGTACCGCGGCCTCTACAGCTCGGGCAACTGCTACGGCTACGGCTCCCGCTTCTGCTACCCCTACTCTTCTCGCTACGTCCGCAGATACAGCTTTGGCGGCTGCTACCCCTGCTAAATTCGGAGGGTTTTAATGGGAAACGAGGATGGAGAATTCATGACCGATTCACGGCCACTGTTACAGGGTTGACTTGCAGAAGCTCCGAGTCCAGAGCCGCAGCTGAGAGCTGCCGCGTTTTGGACACCTTGGTGTTTCTGTGAAACTGCTTGCTCAGAGTACTTCCAAAATTTTGTCTTGCTCTTTCCATAGTGGCTTCTTTGCTCTACACTGCTCCGATAGTGTGTTGGAAGCAGGGCTTAACATGGATATGAGCAACTTCTAAACTCATTTATAGCTCTTCACTGTTAACATTAAAGAAATCTAGACTGTGTGTGTGCTATCCTTTCTGGAGGTGTGTGTTTCTGACTTTATTGCTGTTGAAGATATGCAAAAGAACAGTGAATCACCTGCTCTGTTTTGTTTCATTGGGTTCAAAATGAGTGGGAAAAGTTTGAAAATGGAAATTGATAGGCAAATACTACAGCTGTAGCAGCAAAAATGGCTTCAGTCAAAACTGAGTGATTTTTCTGCTGGTATAAAATTAAATCTCTGTATTCATTCTGCTTCTACTTCCTGTGTCATTTTGGATTATGAGCTTTATTCTTATTAAAAATGTTACAGCATCGTTGCACCTCTCTTTTTCTTTCACTGTTCAGTGTTTCATTTTGTTAATGCTTCGATTCATCATCGAGTCAGTGGCCTTTTGCTTGGATGTACCCAGATTTTTTTGTGCCCCCCCCCCCCATTATGCTTTTAAATCTGTCTTTGAATCGCAGTGTGTTTGTGAACATTGGATGTAACAGCTATTACCACCGCATCTCGGTGGTTATAAATACACAGACTGCCCATGGACAAACCCAGTTTACCTGAAGGATAAGCCGAGAAGTCTGGGGGAAAGGCCTCGTTCTCAAGTGCTTTTGCACTGGGAGTATCTGAGACGTTCTCTGGATTTAGGGGCCAAATCTGTTACAAAACAGAAACCGCGCGTGTTCTGTTCGCTTTAAGTGTTTGCAGTGATCACTGCGAGGCTCCATTTGAATGGCGATAAAATGGTGTGAAGTTTCGGGCCCCGCAACTGCCTTGTTATTCGGCTGAGACCCTTTGACACAAGGCCAGAGCGTCTCTATTCATTACCGAAGTACCTAACTCACAGCAGTAGCAAACTCTTAATAGTATGATACTGTAATGCAATCTAGGCATAAAAGAGCCTGTGCAGTGCTTTGAAATCCCTGTTAAGCCTTAGAAGCTTCATTAGGGCTGTAATTGCTATCCTTTGAATGCGCACAAATAGGGGTGCTTTGAGGGTAGTCTCAAAAAAGGAATTAAGGAGAGGAACCAAACCCAACCGTGCTACGCTACACTACCCCGCTGTACACGAACAGCAGTGTCCCAGCACAAGCTGTGGGTTATGCTTCCCGGCAAGTTTCAGAATTGAGTTGTTTTGCTGAGAAGGCACTCACTGATTTCGGTGCCTGATGTACTGCCTGCAGGAGCGTGATGCCAGTTGCTCCTAACCTCCTATCTCGACTTTAAGGGTTACAACTTTAGCTGGAACTGGTCATAACTGCAGAAGCTGTTTTCATCCAGAATGATCTAGTTTTCTTGCAGGTACAGAATTTTAAGATACTGAAATTTGCTTATTTGTAGAAAATAAGTAGATGCTTTGGCACAATGTAAACAGTGAATGAGATGGCTTTATTCTACATCAAATTATACAAGAAAATAGCAGGTATTTCTGAAGACCTAGGTCAGATGCTGTATCCCATAGCTATCTCGGGTCTTAAAATGGCCCACGGTTCCAATTCGTGTCCCTGTGCCTTGGCCCCGTTGCTCCAGCCCTCATCACTGCCTAATTGTGCTTTCCTAGTTTTCCTCCGAAGCTAATGAAGTGATTTCAAGGCACATATATTAAATGCTAAAGTTTTTAACTTTAAGTTCTTTATAACTATGTAGTCCTAAGAAGTCTAGATTTGACTCATAAATTCACTAATACTTGCATTTCAATATCTGTAGTAGAAAAGTGTTTGCAGAAACTATTAAATCTGTAATATCACAGATTGCCCGTGCAAGAATCAGTATTAGCTTAAAATAAGCAGGAAATCAGAATAATATGCATTTTAAAAAATTAGTATTATTCCTCATGAAAGTGGTAATGGGCTCTTAATACCATGATGTTTTACACATATAAAATATTAATGAATATCTACAAAGAATATTGAAATCCTTAATTCTGAAGAATCTTCAATAACCTCACCTCTGCTTTCCTTTAAATGCTGATTAACAGAGGCAGCCTGAGATTCAGGTCACAGCACAGACTACAGTGAAATCCAGCTGCCTAACACGAGAAGACAAAGTCACTAATTCTAGGCTCTATTATGGTTGTTTGTGCAGATCCACATTTCAATGAAAAATTTGAAGGCTATAAAATCATATTCTGACTAAAGCATATATGAAAATGGCTTAGCATGCACTTCTGAAGTGACTATTATTTAAAAATGAAGCACTTAACAAAAGTAGTAAACATTTAATACAGCAATGATACACAATGAACATATAGTTATGAGTGTGAAGTGCTTTGAACTTCTCAGACTATCTAGCATGGGGAAATTTGAAAGCATTGTTTACTTCTGCTTGAAAAAAGGAACACTGAACATCAAATACATTTACTGAGTATTTACTGTCCAAAGCTGCCTCTTACAATGAGGTTAATAGCTTGTTTGTATTGCTTTCTCTGCTGCATTTTGAGGGTGTTCTTCTGAACTCCTGAGGCTTCCCCAGCCCATTTTAGCAAATGCACATGGCAACTGATGATTAACCCAGGTGCTTGAGCTCAGGTATTGCTACAAGCCTGAGAATCATGGAAAATAAGAGCAAACTCAAGAAAAAAAATACCAAAAGGCCAGTGGCACTTAGAAACACAGCAGGCGGTTCAGTGCTGCTGGGTGACGGGGGGCAGCTCACGAGATGTGCTCTCCGTGGCCCAGCTACAGGGCGAGCGGCAGTTATGATGCACCAAGCAAGGTGCCCCCAGGCCCCAGGCGTGATGCTGTGCGAGCTGGGAGAGCCCAAAGGAGTCTGGGCTGGGGCTGCGGGCAGGTGGGGAAGGAGGAAGGACCACCAGGCGCCAACATTGCGATGCAACATAGCTTTTATTGCAGCTCCCAAGGGAGGAGGCACGTGGGGAAGAGCAGGGTCCTGGCCACGGCGAGGCCACGCTCTCCGTGCAGAGGTGTAGAGCAGCAACGAGCACCACTTCTGCCGCAGGAGGAGGCACCCGGCACTCAGCTGCGCTGTCACTCATGCGGGAGTGAGGCCTTGCTGGGTGCCAGGGCTCGGGAGGTGCCGGTGGATTTCGGGAGCCGTGCTTGGTGTGTGGCCGTGCCAAGTGTGGGGCTTAGCAGGGTCCGCAGCTGCCGCCGAGGTAGCGGCGGCCAAGGCCCAGGCCCCTGGAACCACAGCTCCCAAAGCCCCCAGAGCCCCCGAAGCCCCCAAGACGGCCGGAACCCCCAAAGCCTCCAAGGCCTCCAAAGCCGCCTCCAAGGCCTCCAAAGCCACCTCCAAGGCCTCCAAAGCCACCTCCAAGGCCTCCAAAGCCTCCAAAGGTGCCACCGTAGCCCCCTCCAACAACAGGGGCTCCCACTGAGCTGATGCCGCTGTGCTGCGGGAAGGAGCTGAGGATGGGTCCAGGTAAGGTGAGCACTGTGGGCGGGGGCTGGATCACCACGGTGGAGTCAGGGCACTGCTGCACGCAGGGCTCGTTGTAGGCATCAGCCACCGGGGCCGGGGCGGCCACCCCGTAGGGAGACAAGGCGGACAAGGCGGAGCAGGACATCCTTCGGCTTGGCAGGGGAAGCTGCGAGACAAGGCAGAGCCCGGGCTCAGCGCAACGCCGGAGCACTAACGCCTCGCGCTGCTCGCGGATTGTGCCCATGGGCACCACGAGAGGCTCTGGCGCATCTCGGCAGCCACAGCAACAGCAGGCGCCACACTGGACGTGCCCCTGGAGACCACTTTCCCTCCTTGAGCGCTCCCAGCTACAAACTAGCACAGAGGAGAGAGGAAAAGCACCCTCGTCCAACCCAGAGGGAAAGTCCCAGAGCACCCAGAAGAGGTGGCTGCACCGCTCCGCTCAACACATTGCATCTAAGCCCTGGGACTTCCAGCAGCCCTCCTTCCCGTAGCTCTCCAGGAGCACCACCCCATCCAAAACGGTGACATTATCTAAAGCGGTGGTGGGGCACACAGCAAGCAATACACCAGAGAAGTCAGTGCTGAGAAAGGAAGGAGGCAGAGAAGGTTTGGACTTACTGCGTTGAGGAAGGAGTTCAAGTGGAGGCAGCTGGATAGAGGGCTGCAAAGCCCGCAGCTCTTTTATACCTGTTGCGGAGGCCCCGGGCAGCGAGCAGAGGGCGGTTGCGGAAGCCCCAGTTAATCCGGCCGTAAAGCGGGCACACATCATGCATCAGCTAACGATGCGGGGCAATTCTGCCTCTCCGCGTTGGGGACACGTAATGACACGAAAGACAAGAGGCTCTCATAGCTGACAATAGCAGCAATAAAGCCCAACTGGTTCCTCAAATCGCAGCCGAGAGCGTCTGTACCAGGCCCCCCATGCAGACGGGCTGTGCCTGTGCCGAGCGCAATGCCCCTGCTCTTTGCACGGCCCTCCAGCGGTCCTGGCATCCCGCGTTGGGGACAGGCAGGGAGACGGGGGAGACTTGGCGGTGCCCATGTGCCCCAGCGCCACGTGCCCCAGCCCTCACTGGCGCCGGGGGATGGCGGGCACTTGAGGGCCACCCCGGCAGTCCGGCATTGTGTCTCCATTTCCCATGACCTCCCGGCACCTCTGTTTACCAGCCCATAAAACGGGGCTAATAACACACGTGCTGCGTGCACCCAGCATTTACAAGTGCGTCTGCAAGACGCCCATTACTCTTTTACGTGTTCAAAGTGGGGGATTAGGAACATATCGGGGTTTATTGCTATTGTCGGCTATTACAGCGTGTTGTCTTTCATGTCATTATGTGTCACGGCTTTGCCCTCCCGGCACCGCCTTGCTCTCCGAGGCATGTTTGCCTGGCTGGTCCTCAGCGCAGTGGGGCAGAATTGCCCCGTGTCGTTAGCTGATGCATGACGCGTGCCCGCTTTACGGCCGGATTAACTGAGGCTTCCGCAACCGCCCTCTGCTCGCTGCCCGGGGCCTCCGCAACAGGTATAAAAGAGCTGCGGGCTTTGCAGCCCTCTATCCAGCTGCCTCCACTTGAACTCCTTCCTCAACGCAGTAAGTCCAAACCTTCTCTGCCTCCTTCCTTTCTCAGCACTGACTTCTCTGGTGTATTGCTTGCTGTGTGCCCCACCACCGCTTTAGATAATGTCACCGTTTTGGATGGGGTGGTGCTCCTGGAGAGCTACGGGAAGGAGGGCTGCTGGAAGTCCCAGGGCTTAGATGCAATGTGTTGAGCGGAGCGGTGCAGCCACCTCTTCTGGGTGCTCTGGGACTTTCCCTCTGGGTTGGACGAGGGTGCTTTTCCTCTCTCCTCTGTGCTAGTTTGTAGCTGGGAGCGCTCAAGGAGGGAAAGTGGTCTCCAGGGGCACGTCCAGTGTGGCGCCTGCTGTTGCTGTGGCTGCCGAGATGCGCCAGAGCCTCTCGTGGTGCCCATGGGCACAATCCGCGAGCAGCGCGAGGCGTTAGTGCTCCGGCGTTGCGCTGAGCCCGGGCTCTGCCTTGTCTCGCAGCTTCCCCTGCCAAGCCGAAGGATGTCCTGCTCCGCCTTGTCCGCCTTGTCTCCCTACGGGGTGGCCGCCCCGGCCCCGGTGGCTGATGCCTACAACGAGCCCTGCGTGCAGCAGTGCCCTGACTCCACCGTGGTGATCCAGCCCCCGCCCACAGTGCTCACCTTACCTGGACCCATCCTCAGCTCCTTCCCGCAGCACAGCGGCGTCAGCTCGGTGGGAGCCCCTGTTGTTGGAGGGGGCTACGGTGGCACCTTTGGAGGCTTTGGAGGCCTTGGAGGTGGCTTTGGAGGCCTTGGAGGCGGCTTTGGAGGCCTTGGAGGCGGCTTTGGAGGCCTTGGAGGCTTTGGGGGTTCCGGCCGCCTTGGGGGCTTCGGGGGCTCTGGGGGCTTTGGGAGCTGTGGTTCCAGGGGCCTGGGCCTTGGCCGCCGCTACCTCGGCGGCAGCTGCGGACCCTGCTAAGCCCCACACTTGGCACGGCCACACACCAAGCACGGCTCCCGAAATCCACCGGCACCTCCCGAGCCCTGGCACCCAGCAAGGCCTCACTCCCGCATGAGTGACAGCGCAGCTGAGTGCCGGGTGCCTCCTCCTGCGGCAGAAGTGGTGCTCGTTGCTGCTCTACACCTCTGCACGGAGAGCGTGGCCTCGCCGTGGCCAGGACCCTGCTCTTCCCCACGTGCCTCCTCCCTTGGGAGCTGCAATAAAAGCTATGTTGCATCGCAATGTTGGCGCCTGGTGGTCCTTCCTCCTTCCCCACCTGCCCGCAGCCCCAGCCCAGACTCCTTTGGGCTCTCCCAGCTCGCACAGCATCACGCCTGGGGCCTGGGGGCACCTTGCTTGGTGCATCATAACTGCCGCTCGCCCTGTAGCTGGGCCACGGAGAGCACATCTCGTGAGCTGCCCCCCGTCACCCAGCAGCACTGAACCGCCCGCTGTGTTTCTAAGTGCCACTTTGCACGCGCCAAAGGGTTGTGGGCATTGTGCAGAAGCTCTTGGAAATGCCCTGCACAGCCAGCACGGGTGTTTGTTCCTGCCCTTCATGGGCTGGTAAAGAGTCCCCCTCAGAGGTCAGGGGAAATGGGGAAAGCATCTTTGCCTGCTTGGGGCTGCTGCTGAGCACCAGCCGTCCTGCTCTGCCTGCACGGGTGTCGGAGGCTTGCAGAAGGGTTACCGAGACATATCCACGTCTCCCCAGATTCCCTTCCGGTTGGGGAATTTGGGCTTTGAGGGATCCTGCTTCCTCTCAACGACCCTGGAAAGCGCAGGGGCATCCCGTGTCGCAAAAGCAGTGATGCACTTCGCTCCTAAGAGGGAAGCAGCACTACGTTTATTGCAGTAAGACAGCGACTTAACAAAGTTCAATCGTAAATAAGAACGATGTAATGAGGTTCGATTGGCAAGGTTCACTCAGTTATTTACTGCGTGAAGGACAGGGTCAGATGCGTGTGCAACGGAGACCCCGCCGTTGAGTCACGAGGTTCAGACTGGACCCCCTTGCTTTCTAAACTCCTTCGGAGAGGAGCCAAGGTGCGGCTGAATCCAGCCCTAGTCTCAGACTTGGTCAGCGGTTTATGTCTAAGGGATTATGTGTGCAATTAGTCAGAGATATAACTCAGCAAAGTTTCGTGAAGTTCGCAAAAGTTCAGCATGCTGTTAATCACTTTGCGAGGATCTGTCGCGGGTAAGGAATCTCTCAACCTCGAGGGGTATCCTTGAGAGGCGTCCCTGCTCAAGGGGAGGTTCTGCAGTGCAGCCCGCTGCGAAGCAGGAGAGCTCAAGGGGCTCTGGGCTGCCCCCTATTTATGGGGGGGAGATGATTGACTCATAGTCATATTTGCATACTAGACGGGCCTTAGCTGGCGCATGCTCAACCAGCCCCTACATACGTGCTGTTTACAGGGAGGTCAGGTTGAGGGGGAGAGAGCACATCAGTGTTGGGGGGGGGGGAAAGGAGCACACCGTCACATCCCGTCACCTGCGAGGGCAGAAACTCTGAGCAAGAGGTTGACGTGAATATGGCCCGGAGGGCCCTTCCTTCCTCAATGCTCTTAGCATCATGCAATGCTAGTGCTGCATGGTGCCTTGCACAGAGACGGTGGCTACCAGGGGAAGAGTCAAAGGAGCAGGGCAGCACATTGGTGCCTGTTGGGGAGTTCATGAAAAATGCTTCATGCACGATTGTGAAGAGAGAGAAAGGGCAAAAAGGAGCCAAATGGCAAAGCCAGGCATGGCTCTATTCCACATGCGCCCATCCCGCTCCTGCGCCCGAGCTGAAGTTCTCCTGTATCCTTTTTCCCTTTGGGAGGTTTCCTTTCCAGGTGTCCTGCCCCAGCAGAGCCATGTCCCCAGGGCTGGAGTTGGGCACTACAGGGGAAATGCAGGGAAGAGCTTCTGCTGGAGCGGTGGGGCAAAAGATGAGCTCAAGGGAGATCTTGGATCAGCAGAAGGAGGAGGAGGAAGGAAGCTGAAGGAGCTTGAGGAAAGGTTGGTGGTGTGTGGCGGTGGTTGGGCACCCTCTCCCCTACGGAGCCATTTCCTCAGCAGAGGTTCTGCCTGGGGCCTTTGGCCTTGGGGTGGCTCTGGCTGGGTGCACCAGCCCCGTGGCCCTGGGGGTGGACGCAGCCCATGGGAACAGGGGTGAAAGGGCACCAAGTGGCCTGTGGTGCCCAATACCTCTCCTTGGGCTTGGTGTGGGGGAGCCCAAGCTGGGAAGAAAAGGGGGAGAGAAAAGAGTGAAAAGGCGTTGCAGAAGGAGCCACATGCGTCCTGCGCTGTGGGCGACCGTCCCGTGGAGGGACGTGCTGCAGAAGGGGCATCCGGGGGGCGCGAGGCAGCTCCCACAGGTTGCCCTAACGAGGCATCACTGTGGGAGCTGGGTGTGAGCAGCCAAACGAGCCCCCACCTGGCTGGGGCTGGGGCTGGGGCCAGGATGGGAAGAAGGAAGGAGGAAGAACCACCAGAGGCCAACGTTGCGATGCGACACAGGTTTTATTGCAGCTCCCAAGGGAGGAGGCACACGGGGAAGAGCACGGTGTGTGGCCACGGCAAGGCCACGGTCTCCGTGTAGAGGTGCGGAGTGCAACCCAGCACCAGCCGTGCCGCAGGAGGAGGCACCCGGCGCTTGGCTACGCTGTCACTGGGCAGCGCAGCTGGGAGCGCAGCTGAAGCGGGGCAGGAGGACACTCCCGGCGGGCTCTGTCCGGGCATGAGGCAGTCGAGCACAGTCGCGAGCTGAGCTGGGGAGCCGAGCGGAGCAGGAGCCCTTGCTGGGTGCCAGGGCTCGGGAGGTGCCGGTGGATTTCGGGAGCTGTCCTTGGTGTGTGGCCGTGCCAAGTGTGGGGCTTAGCAGGGTCCGCAGCTGCCGCCGAGGTAGCGGCGGCCAAGGCCCCGGCCCCTGGAACCACAGCTCCCAAAGCCCCCAGAGCCCCCGAAGCCCCCAAGGCGGCCGGAACCCCCAAAGCCTCCAAGGCCTCCAAAGCCACCTCCAAGGCCTCCAAAGCGGCCTCCAAGGCCTCCAAAGCCACCTCCAAGGCCTCCAAAGCCTCCAAAGGTGCCACCGTAGCCCCCTCCAACAACAGGGGCTCCCACCGAGCTGACGCCGCTGTGCTGCGGGAAGGAGCTGAGGATGGGTCCAGGTAAGGTGAGCACTGTGGGCGGGGGCTGGATCACCACGGTGGAGTCAGGGCACTGCTGCACGCAGGGCTCGTTGTAGGCATCAGCCACCGGGGCCGGGGCGGCCACCCCGTAGGGAGACAAGGCGGACAAGGCGGAGCAGGACATCCTTCGGCTTGGCAGGGGAAGCTGCGAGACAAGGCAGAGCCCGGGCTCAGCGCAACGCCGGAGCACTAACGCCTCGCGCTGCTCGCGGATTGTGCCCATGGGCACCACGAGAGGCTCTGGCGCATCTCGGCAGCCACAGCAACAGCAGGCGCCACACTGGACGTGCCCCTGGAGACCACTTTCCCTCCTTGAGCGCTCCCAGCTACAAACTAGCACAGAGGAGAGAGGAAAAGCACCCTCGTCCAACCCAGAGGGAAAGTCCCAGAGCACCCAGAAGAGGTGGCTGCACCGCTCCGCTCAACACATTGCATCTAAGCCCTGGGACTTCCAGCAGCCCTCCTTCCCGTAGCTCTCCAGGAGCACCACCCCATCCAAAACGGTGACATTATCTAAAGCGGTGGTGGGGCACACAGCAAGCAATACACCAGAGAAGTCAGTGCTGAGAAAGGAAGGAGGCAGAGAAGGTTTGGACTTACTGCGTTGAGGAAGGAGTTCAAGTGGAGGCAGCTGGATAGAGGGCTGCAAAGCCCGCAGCTCTTTTATACCTGTTGCGGAGGCCCCGGGCAGCGAGCAGAGGGCGGTTGCGGAAGCCTCAGTTAATCCGGCCGTAAAGCGGGCACACATCATGCATCAGCTAACGATGCGGGGCAATTCTGCCTCTCCGCGTTGGGGACACGTAATGACACGAAAGACAAGAGGCTCTCATAGCTGACAATAGCAGCAATAAAGCCCAACTGGTTCCTCAAATCGCAGCCGAGAGCGTCTGTACCAGGCCCCCCATGCAGACGGGCTGTGCCTGTGCCGAGCGCAATGCCCCTGCTCTTTGCACGGCCCTCCAGCGGTCCTGGCATCCCGCGTTGGGGACAGGCAGGGAGACGGGGGAGACTTGGCGGTGCCCATGTGCCCCAGCGCCACGTGCCCCAGCCCTCACTGGCGCCGGGGGATGGCGGGCACTTGAGGGCCACCCCGGCAGTCCGGCATTGTGTCTCCATTTCCCATGACCTCCCGGCACCTCTGTTTACCAGCCCATAAAACGGGGCTAATAACACACGTGCTGCGTGCACCCAGCATTCACAAGTGCGTCTGCAAGACGCCCATTACTCTTTTACGTGTTCAAAGTGGGGGATTAGGAACATATCGGGGTTTATTGCTATTGTCGGCTATTACAGCGTGTTGTCTTTCATGTCATTATGTGTCACGGCTTTGCCCTCCCGGCACCGCCTTGCTCTCCGAGGCATGTTTGCCTGGCTGGTCCTCAGCGCAGTGGGGCAGAATTGCCCCGTGTCGTTAGCTGATGCATGACGCGTGCCCGCTTTACGGCCGGATTAACTGAGGCTTCCGCAACCGCCCTCTGCTCGCTGCCCGGGGCCTCCGCAACAGGTATAAAAGAGCTGCGGGCTTTGCAGCCCTCTATCCAGCTGCCTCCACTTGAACTCCTTCCTCAACGCAGTAAGTCCAAACCTTCTCTGCCTCCTTCCTTTCTCAGCACTGACTTCTCTGGTGTATTGCTTGCTGTGTGCCCCACCACCGCTTTAGATAATGTCACCGTTTTGGATGGGGTGGTGCTCCTGGAGAGCTACGGGAAGGAGGGCTGCTGGAAGTCCCAGGGCTTAGATGCAATGTGTTGAGCGGAGCGGTGCAGCCACCTCTTCTGGGTGCTCTGGGACTTTCCCTCTGGGTTGGACGAGGGTGCTTTTCCTCTCTCCTCTGTGCTAGTTTGTAGCTGGGAGCGCTCAAGGAGGGAAAGTGGTCTCCAGGGGCACGTCCAGTGTGGCGCCTGCTGTTGCTGTGGCTGCCGAGATGCGCCAGAGCCTCTCGTGGTGCCCATGGGCACAATCCGCGAGCAGCGCGAGGCGTTAGTGCTCCGGCGTTGCGCTGAGCCCGGGCTCTGCCTTGTCTCGCAGCTTCCCCTGCCAAGCCGAAGGATGTCCTGCTCCGCCTTGTCCGCCTTGTCTCCCTACGGGGTGGCCGCCCCGGCCCCGGTGGCTGATGCCTACAACGAGCCCTGCGTGCAGCAGTGCCCTGACTCCACCGTGGTGATCCAGCCCCCGCCCACAGTGCTCACCTTACCTGGACCCATCCTCAGCTCCTTCCCGCAGCACAGCGGCGTCAGCTCGGTGGGAGCCCCTGTTGTTGGAGGGGGCTACGGTGGCACCTTTGGAGGCTTTGGAGGCCTTGGAGGTGGCTTTGGAGGCCTTGGAGGTGGCTTTGGAGGCCTTGGAGGCGGCTTTGGAGGCCTTGGAGGCTTTGGGGGTTCCGGCCGCCTTGGGGGCTTCGGGGGCTCTGGGGGCTTTGGGAGCTGTGGTTCCAGGGGCCTGGGCCTTGGCCGCCGCTACCTCGGCGGCAGCTGCGGACCCTGCTAAGCCCCACACTTGGCACGGCCACACACCAAGCACGGCTCCCGAAATCCACCGGCACCTCCCGAGCCCTGGCACCCAGCAAGGCCTCACTCCCGCATGAGTGACAGCGCAGCTGAGTGCCGGGTGCCTCCTCCTGCGGCAGAAGTGGTGCTCGTTGCTGCTCTACACCTCTGCACGGAGAGCGTGGCCTCGCCGTGGCCAGGACCCTGCTCTTCCCCACGTGCCTCCTCCCTTGGGAGCTGCAATAAAAGCTATGTTGCATCGCAATGTTGGCGCCTGGTGGTCCTTCCTCCTTCCCCACCTGCCCGCAGCCCCAGCCCAGACTCCTTTGGGCTCTCCCAGCTCGCACAGCATCATGCCTGGGGCCTGGGGGCACCTTGCTTGGTGCATCATAACTGCCGCTCGCCCTGTAGCTGGGCCACGGAGAGCACATCTCGTGAGCTGCCCCCCGTCACCCAGCAGCACTGAACCGCCCGCTGTGTTTCTAAGTCCCACTTTGCACGCGCCAAAGGGTTGTGGGCATTGTGCAGAAGCTCTTGGAAATGCCCTGCACAGCCAGCACGGGTGTTTGTTCCTGCCCTTCATGGGCTGGTAAAGAGTCCCCCTCAGAGGTCAGGGGAAATGGGGAAAGCATCTTTGCCTGCTTGGGGCTGCTGCTGAGCACCAGCCGTCCTGCTCTGCCTGCACGGGTGTCGGAGGCTTGCAGAAGGGTTACCGAGACATATCCACGTCTCCCCAGATTCCCTTCCGGTTGGGGAATTTGGGCTTTGAGGGATCCTGCTTTCTCTCAACGACCCTGGAAAGCGCAGGGGCATCCCGTGTCGCAAAAGCAGTGATGCACTTCGCTCCTAAGAGGGAAGCAGCACTACGTTTATTGCAGTAAGACAGCGACTTAACAAAGTTCAATCGTAAATAAGAACGATGTAATGAGGTTCGATTGGCAAGGTTCACTCAGTTATTTACTGCGTGAAGGACAGGGTCAGATGCGTGTGCAACGGAGACCCCGCCGTTGAGTCACGAGGTTCAGACTGGACCCCCTTGCTTTCTAAACTCCTTCGGAGAGGAGCCAAGGTGCGGCTGAATCCAGCCCTAGTCTCAGACTTGGTCAGCGGTTTATGTCTAAGGGATTATGTGTGCAATTAGTCAGAGATATAACTCAGCAAAGTTTCGTGAAGTTCGCAAAAGTTCAGCATGCTGTTAATCACTTTGCGAGGATCTGTCGCGGGTAAGGAATCTCTCAACCTCGAGGGGTATCCTTGAGAGGCGTCCCTGCTCAAGGGGAGGTTCTGCAGTGCAGCCCGCTGCGAAGCAGGAGAGCTCAAGGGGCTCTGGGCTGCCCCCTATTTATGGGGGGGAGATGATTGACTCATAGTCATATTTGCATACTAGACGGGCCTTAGCTGGCGCATGCTCAACCAGCCCCTACATACGTGCTGTTTACAGGGAGGTCAGGTTGAGGGGGAGAGAGCACATCAGTGTTGGGGGGGGGGGGGGGAAAGGAGCACACCGTCACATCCCGTCACCTGCGAGGGCAGAAACTCTGAGCAAGAGGTTGACGTGAATATGGCCCGGAGGGCCCTTCCTTCCTCAATGCTCTTAGCATCATGCAATGCTAGTGCTGCATGGTGCCTTGCACAGAGACGGTGGCTACCAGGGGAAGAGTCAAAGGAGCAGGGCAGCACATTGGTGCCTGTTGGGGAGTTCATGAAAAATGCTTCATGCACGATTGTGAAGAGAGAGAAAGGGCAAAAAGGAGCCAAATGGCAAAGCCAGGCATGGCTCTATTCCACATGCGCCCATCCCGCTCCTGCGCCCGAGCTGAAGTTCTCCTGTATCCTTCTTCCCTTTGGGAGGTTTCCTTTCCAGGTGTCCTGCCCCAGCAGAGCCATGTCCCCAGGGCTGGAGTTGGGCACTACAGGGGAAATGCAGGGAAGAGCTTCTGCTGGAGCGGTGGGGCAAAAGATGAGCTCAAGGGAGATCTTGGATCAGCAGAAGGAGGAGGAGGAAGGAAGCTGAAGGAGCTTGAGGAAAGGTTGGTGGTGTGTGGCGGTGGTTGGGCACCCTCTCCCCTACGGAGCCATTTCCTCAGCAGAGGTTCTGCCTGGGGCCTTTGGCCTTGGGGTGGCTCTGGCTGGGTGCACCAGCCCCGTGGCCCTGGGGGTGGACGCAGCCCATGGGAACAGGGGTGAAAGGGCACCAAGTGGCCTGTGGTGCCCAATACCTCTCCTTGGGCTTGGTGTGGGGGAGCCCAAGCTGGGAAGAAAAGGGGGAGAGAAAAGAGTGAAAAGGCGTTGCAGAAGGAGCCACATGCGTCCTGCGCTGTGGGCGACCGTCCCATGGAGGGACGTGCTGCAGAAGGGGCATCCGGGGGGCGCGAGGCAGCTCCCACAGGTTGCCCTAACGAGGCATCACTGTGGGAGCTGGGTGTGAGCAGCCAAACGAGCCCCCACCTGGCTGGGGCTGGGGCTGGGGCCAGGATGGGAAGAAGGAAGGAGGAAGAACCACCAGAGGCCAACGTTGCGATGCGACACAGGTTTTATTGCAGCTCCCAAGGGAGGAGGCACACGGGGAAGAGCACGGTGTGTGGCCACGGCAAGGCCACGGTCTCCGTGTAGAGGTGCGGAGTGCAACCCAGCACCAGCCGTGCCGCAGGGGGAGGCACCCGGCGCTTGGCTACGCTGTCACTGGGCAGCGCAGCTGGGAGCGCAGCTGAAGCGGGGCAGGAGGACACTCCCGGCGGGCTCTGTCCGGGCATGAGGCAGTCGAGCACAGTCGCGAGCTGAGCTGGGGAGCCGAGCGGAGCAGGAGCCCTTGCTGGGTGCCAGGGCTCGGGAGGTGCCGGTGGATTTCGGGAGCTGTCCTTGGTGTGTGGCCGTGCCAAGTGTGGGGCTTAGCAGGGTCCGCAGCTGCCGCCGAGGTAGCGGCGGCCAAGGCCCAGGCCCCTGGAACCACAGCTCCCAAAGCCCCCAGAGCCCCCGAAGCCCCCAAGGCGGCCGGAACCCCCAAAGCCTCCAAGGCCTCCAAAGCCACCTCCAAGGCCTCCAAAGCGGCCTCCAAGGCCTCCAAAGCCACCTCCAAGGCCTCCAAAGCCTCCAAAGGTGCCACCGTAGCCCCCTCCAACAACAGGGGCTCCCACCGAGCTGACGCCGCTGTGCTGCGGGAAGGAGCTGAGGATGGGTCCAGGTAAGGTGAGCACTGTGGGCGGGGGCTGGATCACCACGGTGGAGTCAGGGCACTGCTGCACGCAGGGCTCGTTGTAGGCATCAGCCACCGGGGCCGGGGCGGCCACCCCGTAGGGAGACAAGGCGGACAAGGCGGAGCAGGACATCCTTCGGCTTGGCAGGGGAAGCTGCGAGACAAGGCAGAGCCCGGGCTCAGCGCAACGCCGGAGCACTAACGCCTCGCGCTGCTCGCGGATTGTGCCCATGGGCACCACGAGAGGCTCTGGCGCATCTCGGCAGCCACAGCAACAGCAGGCGCCACACTGGACGTGCCCCTGGAGACCACTTTCCCTCCTTGAGCGCTCCCAGCTACAAACTAGCACAGAGGAGAGAGGAAAAGCACCCTCGTCCAACCCAGAGGGAAAGTCCCAGAGCACCCAGAAGAGGTGGCTGCACCGCTCCGCTCAACACATTGCATCTAAGCCCTGGGACTTCCAGCAGCCCTCCTTCCCGTAGCTCTCCAGGAGCACCACCCCATCCAAAACGGTGACATTATCTAAAGCGGTGGTGGGGCACACAGCAAGCAATACACCAGAGAAGTCAGTGCTGAGAAAGGAAGGAGGCAGAGAAGGTTTGGACTTACTGCGTTGAGGAAGGAGTTCAAGTGGAGGCAGCTGGATAGAGGGCTGCAAAGCCCGCAGCTCTTTTATACCTGTTGCGGAGGCCCCGGGCAGCGAGCAGAGGGCGGTTGCGGAAGCCTCAGTTAATCCGGCCGTAAAGCGGGCACGCGTCATGCATCAGCTAACGACACGGGGCAATTCTGCCCCACTGCGCTGAGGACCAGCCAGGCAAACATGCCTCGGAGAGCAAGGCGGTGCCGGGAGGGCAAAGCCGTGACACATAATGACATGAAAGACAACACGCTGTAATAGCCGACAATAGCAATAAACCCCGATATGTTCCTAATCCCCCACTTTGAACACGTAAAAGAGTAATGGGCGTCTTGCAGACGCACTTGTGAATGCTGGGTGCACGCAGCACGTGTGTTATTAGCCCCGTTTTATGGGCTGGTAAACAGAGGTGCCGGGAGGTCATGGGAAATGGAGACACAATGCCGGACTGCCGGGGTGGCCCTCAAGTGCCCGCCATCCCCCGGCGCCAGTGAGGGCTGGGGCACGTGGCGCTGGGGCACATGGGCACCGCCAAGTCTCCCCCGTCTCCCTGCCTGTCCCCAACGCGGGATGCCAGGACCGCTGGAGGGCCGTGCAAAGAGCAGGGGCATTGCGCTCGGCACAGGCACAGCCCGTCTGCATGGGGGGCCTGGTACAGACGCTCTCGGCTGCGATTTGAGGAACCAGTTGGGCTTTATTGCTGCTATTGTCAGCTATGAGAGCCTCTTGTCTTTCGTGTCATTACGTGTCCCCAACGCGGAGAGGCAGAATTGCCCCGCATCGTTAGCTGATGCATGATGTGTGCCCGCTTTACGGCCGGATTAACTGGGGCTTCCGCAACCGCCCTCTGCTCGCTGCCCGGGGCCTCCGCAACAGGTATAAAAGAGCTGCGGGCTTTGCAGCCCTCTATCCAGCTGCCTCCACTTGAACTCCTTCCTCAACGCAGTAAGTCCAAACCTTCTCTGCCTCCTTCCTTTCTCAGCACTGACTTCTCTGGTGTATTGCTTGCTGTGTGCCCCACCACCGCTTTAGATAATGTCACCGTTTTGGATGGGGTGGTGCTCCTGGAGAGCTACGGGAAGGAGGGCTGCTGGAAGTCCCAGGGCTTAGATGCAATGTGTTGAGCGGAGCGGTGCAGCCACCTCTTCTGGGTGCTCTGGGACTTTCCCTCTGGGTTGGACGAGGGTGCTTTTCCTCTCTCCTCTGTGCTAGTTTGTAGCTGGGAGCGCTCAAGGAGGGAAAGTGGTCTCCAGGGGCACGTCCAGTGTGGCGCCTGCTGTTGCTGTGGCTGCCGAGATGCGCCAGAGCCTCTCGTGGTGCCCATGGGCACAATCCGCGAGCAGCGCGAGGCGTTAGTGCTCCGGCGTTGCGCTGAGCCCGGGCTCTGCCTTGTCTCGCAGCTTCCCCTGCCAAGCCGAAGGATGTCCTGCTCCGCCTTGTCCGCCTTGTCTCCCTACGGGGTGGCCGCCCCGGCCCCGGTGGCTGATGCCTACAACGAGCCCTGCGTGCAGCAGTGCCCTGACTCCACCGTGGTGATCCAGCCCCCGCCCACAGTGCTCACCTTACCTGGACCCATCCTCAGCTCCTTCCCGCAGCACAGCGGCGTCAGCTCGGTGGGAGCCCCTGTTGTTGGAGGGGGCTACGGTGGCACCTTTGGAGGCTTTGGAGGCCTTGGAGGCCGCTTTGGAGGCCTTGGAGGTGGCTTTGGAGGCCTTGGAGGCTTTGGGGGTTCCGGCCGCCTTGGGGGCTTCGGGGGCTCTGGGGGCTTTGGGAGCTGTGGTTCCAGGGGCCTGGGCCTTGGCCGCCGCTACCTCGGCGGCAGCTGCGGACCCTGCTAAGCCCCACACTTGGCACGGCCACACACCAAGCACGGCTCCCGAAATCCACCGGCACCTCCCGAGCCCTGGCACCCAGCAAGGCCTCACTCCCGCATGAGTGACAGCGCAGCTGAGTGCCGGGTGCCTCCTCCTGCGGCAGAAGTGGTGCTCGTTGCTGCTCTACACCTCTGCACGGAGAGCGTGGCCTCGCCGTGGCCAGGACCCTGCTCTTCCCCACGTGCCTCCTCCCTTGGGAGCTGCAATAAAAGCTATGTTGCATCGCAATGTTGGCGCCTGGTGGTCCTTCCTCCTTCCCCACCTGCCCGCAGCCCCAGCCCAGACTCCTTTGGGCTCTCCCAGCTCGCACAGCATCACGCCTGGGGCCTGGGGGCACCTTGCTTGGTGCATCATAACTGCCGCTCGCCCTGTAGCTGGGCCACGGAGAGCACATCTCGTGAGCTGCCCCCCGTCACCCAGCAGCACTGAACCGCCCGCTGTGTTTCTAAGTCCCACTTTGCACGCGCCAAAGGGTTGTGGGCATTGTGCAGAAGCTCTTGGAAATGCCCTGCACAGCCAGCACGGGTGTTTGTTCCTGCCCTTCATGGGCTGGTAAAGAGTCCCCCTCAGAGGTCAGGGGAAATGGGGAAAGCATCTTTGCCTGCTTGGGGCTGCTGCTGAGCACCAGCCGTCCTGCTCTGCCTGCACGGGTGTCGGAGGCTTGCAGAAGGGTTACCGAGACATATCCACGTCTCCCCAGATTCCCTTCCGGTTGGGGAATTTGGGCTTTGAGGGATCCTGCTTCCTCTCAACGACCCTGGAAAGCGCAGGGGCATCCCGTGTCGCAAAAGCAGTGATGCACTTCGCTCCTAAGAGGGAAGCAGCACTACGTTTATTGCAGTAAGACAGCGACTTAACAAAGTTCAATCGTAAATAAGAACGATGTAATGAGGTTCGATTGGCAAGGTTCACTCAGTTATTTACTGCGTGAAGGACAGGGTCAGATGCGTGTGCAACGGAGACCCCGCCGTTGAGTCACGAGGTTCAGACTGGACCCCCTTGCTTTCTAAACTCCTTCGGAGAGGAGCCAAGGTGCGGCTGAATCCAGCCCTAGTCTCAGACTTGGTCAGCGGTTTATGTCTAAGGGATTATGTGTGCAATTAGTCAGAGATATAACTCAGCAAAGTTTCGTGAAGTTCGCAAAAGTTCAGCATGCTGTTAATCACTTTGCGAGGATCTGTCGCGGGTAAGGAATCTCTCA
The DNA here is from genome assembly GCF_036417845.1 of Apteryx mantelli. Taxonomy (NCBI): domain Eukaryota; kingdom Metazoa; phylum Chordata; class Aves; order Apterygiformes; family Apterygidae; genus Apteryx; species Apteryx mantelli. Next base: position 972,640 of record NC_090008.1, read on the forward strand.
ACCTCGAGGGGTGTCCTTGAGAGGCGTCCCTGCTCAAGGGGAGGTTCTGCAGTGCAGCCCGCTGCGAAGCAGGAGAGCTCAAGGGGCTCTGGGCTGCCCCCTATTTATGGGGGGGAGATGATTGACTCATAGTCATATTTGCATACTAGACGGGCCTTAGCTGGCGCATGCTCAACCAGCCCCTACATACGTGCTGTTTACAGGGAGGTCAGGTTGAGGGGGAGAGAGCACATCAGTGTTGGGGGGGGGGGGGAAAGGAGCACACCGTCACATCCCGTCACCTGCGAGGGCAGAAACTCTGAGCAAGAGGTTGACGTGAATATGGCCCGGAGGGCCCTTCCTTCCTCAATGCTCTTAGCATCATGCAATGCTAGTGCTGCATGGTGCCTTGCACAGAGACGGTGGCTACCAGGGGAAGAGTCAAAGGAGCAGGGCAGCACATTGGTGCCTGTTGGGGAGTTCATGAAAAATGCTTCATGCACGATTGTGAAGAGAGAGAAAGGGCAAAAAGGAGCCAAATGGCAAAGCCAGGCATGGCTCTATTCCACATGCGCCCATCCCGCTCCTGCGCCCGAGCTGAAGTTCTCCTGTATCCTTTTTCCCTTTGGGAGGTTTCCTTTCCAGGTGTCCTGCCCCAGCAGAGCCATGTCCCCAGGGCTGGAGTTGGGCACTACAGGGGAAATGCAGGGAAGAGCTTCTGCTGGAGCGGTGGGGCAAAAGATGAGCTCAAGGGAGATCTTGGATCAGCAGAAGGAGGAGGAGGAAGGAAGCTGAAGGAGCTTGAGGAAAGGTTGGTGGTGTGTGGCGGTGGTTGGGCACCCTCTCCCCTACGGAGCCATTTCCTCAGCAGAGGTTCTGCCTGGGGCCTTTGGCCTTGGGGTGGCTCTGGCTGGGTGCACCAGCCCCGTGGCCCTGGGGGTGGACGCAGCCCATGGGAACAGGGGTGAAAGGGCACCAAGTGGCCTGTGGTGCCCAATACCTCTCCTTGGGCTTGGTGTGGGGGAGCCCAAGCTGGGAAGAAAAGGGGGAGAGAAAAGAGTGAAAAGGCGTTGCAGAAGGAGCCACATGCGTCCTGCGCTGTGGGCGACCGTCCCGTGGAGGGACGTGCTGCAGAAGGGGCATCCGGGGGGCGCGAGGCAGCTCCCACAGGTTGCCCTAACGAGGCATCACTGTGGGAGCTGGGTGTGAGCAGCCAAACGAGCCCCCACCTGGCTGGGGCTGGGGCTGGGGCCAGGATGGGAAGAAGGAAGGAGGAAGAACCACCAGAGGCCGACGTTGCGATGCGACACAGGTTTTATTGCAGCTCCCAAGGGAGGAGGCACACGGGGAAGAGCACGGTGTGTGGCCACGGCGAGGCCACGGTCTCCGTGCAGAGGTGCGGAGTGCAACCCAGCACCAGCCGTGCCGCAGGAGGAGGCACCCGGCGCTTGGCTACGCTGTCACTGGGCAGCGCAGCTGGGAGCGCAGCTGAAGCGGGGCAGGAGGACACTCCCGGCGGGCTCTGTCCGGGCATGAGGCAGTCGAGCACAGTCGCGAGCTGAGCTGGGGAGCCGAGCGGAGCAGGAGCCCTTGCTGGGTGCCAGGGCTCGGGAGGTGCCGGTGGATTTCGGGAGCTGTCCTTGGTGTGTGGCCGTGCCAAGTGTGGGGCTTAGCAGGGTCCGCAGCTGCCGCCGAGGTAGCGGCGGCCAAGGCCCAGGCCCCTGGAACCACAGCTCCCAAAGCCCCCAGAGCCCCCGAAGCCCCCAAGGCGGCCGGAACCCCCAAAGCCTCCAAGGCCTCCAAAGCCGCCTCCAAGGCCTCCAAAGCCACCTCCAAGGCCTCCAAAGCCACCTCCAAGGCCTCCAAAGCCTCCAAAGGTGCCACCGTAGCCCCCTCCAACAACAGGGGCTCCCACCGAGCTGACGCCGCTGTGCTGCGGGAAGGAGCTGAGGATGGGTCCAGGTAAGGTGAGCACTGTGGGCGGGGGCTGGATCACCACGGTGGAGTCAGGGCACTGCTGCACGCAGGGCTCGTTGTAGGCATCAGCCACCGGGGCCGGGGCGGCCACCCCGTAGGGAGACAAGGCGGACAAGGCGGAGCAGGACATCCTTCGGCTTGGCAGGGGAAGCTGCGAGACAAGGCAGAGCCCGGGCTCAGCGCAACGCCGGAGCACTAACGCCTCGCGCTGCTCGCGGATTGTGCCCATGGGCACCACGAGAGGCTCTGGCGCATCTCGGCAGCCACAGCAACAGCAGGCGCCACACTGGACGTGCCCCTGGAGACCACTTTCCCTCCTTGAGCGCTCCCAGCTACAAACTAGCACAGAGGAGAGAGGAAAAGCACCCTCGTCCAACCCAGAGGGAAAGTCCCAGAGCACCCAGAAGAGGTGGCTGCACCGCTCCGCTCAACACATTGCATCTAAGCCCTGGGACTTCCAGCAGCCCTCCTTCCCGTAGCTCTCCAGGAGCACCACCCCATCCAAAACGGTGACATTATCTAAAGCGGTGGTGGGGCACACAGCAAGCAATACACCAGAGAAGTCAGTGCTGAGAAAGGAAGGAGGCAGAGAAGGTTTGGACTTACTGCGTTGAGGAAGGAGTTCAAGTGGAGGCAGCTGGATAGAGGGCTGCAAAGCCCGCAGCTCTTTTATACCTGTTGCGGAGGCCCCGGGCAGCGAGCAGAGGGCGGTTGCGGAAGCCTCAGTTAATCCGGCCGTAAAGCGGGCACGCGTCATGCATCAGCTAACGACACGGGGCAATTCTGCCCCACTGCGCTGAGGACCAGCCAGGCAAACATGCCTCGGAGAGCAAGGCGGTGCCGGGAGGGCAAAGCCGTGACACATAATGACATGAAAGACAACACGCTGTAATAGCCGACAATAGCAATAAACCCCGATATGTTCCTAATCCCCCACTTTGAACACGTAAAAGAGTAATGGGCGTCTTGCAGACGCACTTGTGAATGCTGGGTGCACGCAGCACGTGTGTTATTAGCCCCGTTTTATGGGCTGGTAAACAGAGGTGCCGGGAGGTCATGGGAAATGGAGACACAATGCCGGACTGCCGGGGTGGCCCTCAAGTGCCCGCCATCCCCCGGCGCCAGTGAGGGCTGGGGCACGTGGCGCTGGGGCACATGGGCACCGCCAAGTCTCCCCCGTCTCCCTGCCTGTCCCCAACGCGGGATGCCAGGACCGCTGGAGGGCCGTGCAAAGAGCAGGGGCATTGCGCTCGGCACAGGCACAGCCCGTCTGCATGGGGGGCCTGGTACAGACGCTCTCGGCTGCGATTTGAGGAACCAGTTGGGCTTTATTGCTGCTATTGTCAGCTATGAGAGCCTCTTGTCTTTCGTGTCATTACGTGTCCCCAACGCGGAGAGGCAGAATTGCCCCGCATCGTTAGCTGATGCATGATGTGTGCCCGCTTTACGGCCGGATTAACTGGGGCTTCCGCAACCGCCCTCTGCTCGCTGCCCGGGGCCTCCGCAACAGGTATAAAAGAGCTGCGGGCTTTGCAGCCCTCTATCCAGCTGCCTCCACTTGAACTCCTTCCTCAACGCAGTAAGTCCAAACCTTCTCTGCCTCCTTCCTTTCTCAGCACTGACTTCTCTGGTGTATTGCTTGCTGTGTGCCCCACCACCGCTTTAGATAATGTCACCGTTTTGGATGGGGTGGTGCTCCTGGAGAGCTACGGGAAGGAGGGCTGCTGGAAGTCCCAGGGCTTAGATGCAATGTGTTGAGCGGAGCGGTGCAGCCACCTCTTCTGGGTGCTCTGGGACTTTCCCTCTGGGTTGGACGAGGGTGCTTTTCCTCTCTCCTCTGTGCTAGTTTGTAGCTGGGAGCGCTCAAGGAGGGAAAGTGGTCTCCAGGGGCACGTCCAGTGTGGCGCCTGCTGTTGCTGTGGCTGCCGAGATGCGCCAGAGCCTCTCGTGGTGCCCATGGGCACAATCCGCGAGCAGCGCGAGGCGTTAGTGCTCCGGCGTTGCGCTGAGCCCGGGCTCTGCCTTGTCTCGCAGCTTCCCCTGCCAAGCCGAAGGATGTCCTGCTCCGCCTTGTCCGCCTTGTCTCCCTACGGGGTGGCCGCCCCGGCCCCGGTGGCTGATGCCTACAACGAGCCCTGCGTGCAGCAGTGCCCTGACTCCACCGTGGTGATCCAGCCCCCGCCCACAGTGCTCACCTTACCTGGACCCATCCTCAGCTCCTTCCCGCAGCACAGCGGCGTCAGCTCGGTGGGAGCCCCTGTTGTTGGAGGGGGCTACGGTGGCACCTTTGGAGGCTTTGGAGGCCTTGGAGGTGGCTTTGGAGGCCTTGGAGGCGGCTTTGGAGGCCTTGGAGGCTTTGGGGGTTCCGGCCGCCTTGGGGGCTTCGGGGGCTCTGGGGGCTTTGGGAGCTGTGGTTCCAGGGGCCTGGGCCTTGGCCGCCGCTACCTCGGCGGCAGCTGCGGACCCTGCTAAGCCCCACACTTGGCACGGCCACACACCAAGCACGGCTCCCGAAATCCACCGGCACCTCCCGAGCCCTGGCACCCAGCAAGGCCTCACTCCCGCATGAGTGACAGCGCAGCTGAGTGCCGGGTGCCTCCTCCTGCGGCAGAAGTGGTGCTCGTTGCTGCTCTACACCTCTGCACGGAGAGCGTGGCCTCGCCGTGGCCAGGACCCTGCTCTTCCCCACGTGCCTCCTCCCTTGGGAGCTGCAATAAAAGCTATGTTGCATCGCAATGTTGGCGCCTGGTGGTCCTTCCTCCTTCCCCACCTGCCCGCAGCCCCAGCCCAGACTCCTTTGGGCTCTCCCAGCTCGCACAGCATCACGCCTGGGGCCTGGGGGCACCTTGCTTGGTGCATCATAACTGCCGCTCGCCCTGTAGCTGGGCCACGGAGAGCACATCTCGTGAGCTGCCCCCCGTCACCCAGCAGCACTGAACCGCCCGCTGTGTTTCTAAGTCCCACTTTGCACGCGCCAAAGGGTTGTGGGCATTGTGCAGAAGCTCTTGGAAATGCCCTGCACAGCCAGCACGGGTGTTTGTTCCTGCCCTTCATGGGCTGGTAAAGAGTCCCCCTCAGAGGTCAGGGGAAATGGGGAAAGCATCTTTGCCTGCTTGGGGCTGCTGCTGAGCACCAGCCGTCCTGCTCTGCCTGCACGGGTGTCGGAGGCTTGCAGAAGGGTTACCGAGACATATCCACGTCTCCCCAGATTCCCTTCCGGTTGGGGAATTTGGGCTTTGAGGGATCCTGCTTCCTCTCAACGACCCTGGAAAGCGCAGGGGCATCCCGTGTCGCAAAAGCAGTGATGCACTTCGCTCCTAAGAGGGAAGCAGCACTACGTTTATTGCAGTAAGACAGCGACTTAACAAAGTTCAATCGTAAATAAGAACGATGTAATGAGGTTCGATTGGCAAGGTTCACTCAGTTATTTACTGCGTGAAGGACAGGGTCAGATGCGTGTGCAACGGAGACCCCGCCGTTGAGTCACGAGGTTCAGACTGGACCCCCTTGCTTTCTAAACTCCTTCGGAGAGGAGCCAAGGTGCGGCTGAATCCAGCCCTAGTCTCAGACTTGGTCAGCGGTTTATGTCTAAGGGATTATGTGTGCAATTAGTCAGAGATATAACTCAGCAAAGTTTCGTGAAGTTCGCAAAAGTTCAGCATGCTGTTAATCACTTTGCGAGGATCTGTCGCGGGTAAGGAATCTCTCAACCTCGAGGGGTGTCCTTGAGAGGCGTCCCTGCTCAAGGGGAGGTTCTGCAGTGCAGCCCGCTGCGAAGCAGGAGAGCTCAAGGGGCTCTGGGCTGCCCCCTATTTATGGGGGGGAGATGATTGACTCATAGTCATATTTGCATACTAGACGGGCCTTAGCTGGCGCATGCTCAACCAGCCCCTACATACGTGCTGTTTACAGGGAGGTCAGGTTGAGGGGGAGAGAGCACATCAGTGTTGGGGGGGGGGGGGAAAGGAGCACACCGTCACATCCCGTCACCTGCGAGGGCAGAAACTCTGAGCAAGAGGTTGACGTGAATATGGCCCGGAGGGCCCTTCCTTCCTCAATGCTCTTAGCATCATGCAATGCTAGTGCTGCATGGTGCCTTGCACAGAGACGGTGGCTACCAGGGGAAGAGTCAAAGGAGCAGGGCAGCACATTGGTGCCTGTTGGGGAGTTCATGAAAAATGCTTCATGCACGATTGTGAAGAGAGAGAAAGGGCAAAAAGGAGCCAAATGGCAAAGCCAGGCATGGCTCTATTCCACATGCGCCCATCCCGCTCCTGCGCCCGAGCTGAAGTTCTCCTGTATCCTTTTTCCCTTTGGGAGGTTTCCTTTCCAGGTGTCCTGCCCCAGCAGAGCCATGTCCCCAGGGCTGGAGTTGGGCACTACAGGGGAAATGCAGGGAAGAGCTTCTGCTGGAGCGGTGGGGCAAAAGATGAGCTCAAGGGAGATCTTGGATCAGCAGAAGGAGGAGGAGGAAGGAAGCTGAAGGAGCTTGAGGAAAGGTTGGTGGTGTGTGGCGGTGGTTGGGCACCCTCTCCCCTACGGAGCCATTTCCTCAGCAGAGGTTCTGCCTGGGGCCTTTGGCCTTGGGGTGGCTCTGGCTGGGTGCACCAGCCCCGTGGCCCTGGGGGTGGACGCAGCCCATGGGAACAGGGGTGAAAGGGCACCAAGTGGCCTGTGGTGCCCAATACCTCTCCTTGGGCTTGGTGTGGGGGAGCCCAAGCTGGGAAGAAAAGGGGGAGAGAAAAGAGTGAAAAGGCGTTGCAGAAGGAGCCACATGCGTCCTGCGCTGTGGGCGACCGTCCCGTGGAGGGACGTGCTGCAGAAGGGGCATCCGGGGGGCGCGAGGCAGCTCCCACAGGTTGCCCTAACGAGGCATCACTGTGGGAGCTGGGTGTGAGCAGCCAAACGAGCCCCCACCTGGCTGGGGCTGGGGCTGGGGCCAGGATGGGAAGAAGGAAGGAGGAAGAACCACCAGAGGCCGACGTTGCGATGCGACACAGGTTTTATTGCAGCTCCCAAGGGAGGAGGCACACGGGGAAGAGCACGGTGTGTGGCCACGGCGAGGCCACGGTCTCCGTGCAGAGGTGCGGAGTGCAACCCAGCACCAGCCGTGCCGCAGGAGGAGGCACCCGGCGCTTGGCTACGCTGTCACTGGGCAGCGCAGCTGGGAGCGCAGCTGAAGCGGGGCAGGAGGACACTCCCGGCGGGCTCTGTCCGGGCATGAGGCAGTCGAGCACAGTCGCGAGCTGAGCTGGGGAGCCGAGCGGAGCAGGAGCCCTTGCTGGGTGCCAGGGCTCGGGAGGTGCCGGTGGATTTCGGGAGCTGTCCTTGGTGTGTGGCCGTGCCAAGTGTGGGGCTTAGCAGGGTCCGCAGCTGCCGCCGAGGTAGCGGCGGCCAAGGCCCAGGCCCCTGGAACCACAGCTCCCAAAGCCCCCAGAGCCCCCGAAGCCCCCAAGGCGGCCGGAACCCCCAAAGCCTCCAAGGCCTCCAAAGCCGCCTCCAAGGCCTCCAAAGCCACCTCCAAGGCCTCCAAAGCCACCTCCAAGGCCTCCAAAGCCTCCAAAGGTGCCACCGTAGCCCCCTCCAACAACAGGGGCTCCCACCGAGCTGACGCCGCTGTGCTGCGGGAAGGAGCTGAGGATGGGTCCAGGTAAGGTGAGCACTGTGGGCGGGGGCTGGATCACCACGGTGGAGTCAGGGCACTGCTGCACGCAGGGCTCGTTGTAGGCATCAGCCACCGGGGCCGGGGCGGCCACCCCGTAGGGAGACAAGGCGGACAAGGCGGAGCAGGACATCCTTCGGCTTGGCAGGGGAAGCTGCGAGACAAGGCAGAGCCCGGGCTCAGCGCAACGCCGGAGCACTAACGCCTCGCGCTGCTCGCGGATTGTGCCCATGGGCACCACGAGAGGCTCTGGCGCATCTCGGCAGCCACAGCAACAGCAGGCGCCACACTGGACGTGCCCCTGGAGACCACTTTCCCTCCTTGAGCGCTCCCAGCTACAAACTAGCACAGAGGAGAGAGGAAAAGCACCCTCGTCCAACCCAGAGGGAAAGTCCCAGAGCACCCAGAAGAGGTGGCTGCACCGCTCCGCTCAACACATTGCATCTAAGCCCTGGGACTTCCAGCAGCCCTCCTTCCCGTAGCTCTCCAGGAGCACCACCCCATCCAAAACGGTGACATTATCTAAAGCGGTGGTGGGGCACACAGCAAGCAATACACCAGAGAAGTCAGTGCTGAGAAAGGAAGGAGGCAGAGAAGGTTTGGACTTACTGCGTTGAGGAAGGAGTTCAAGTGGAGGCAGCTGGATAGAGGGCTGCAAAGCCCGCAGCTCTTTTATACCTGTTGCGGAGGCCCCGGGCAGCGAGCAGAGGGCGGTTGCGGAAGCCTCAGTTAATCCGGCCGTAAAGCGGGCACACATCATGCATCAGCTAACGATGCGGGGCAATTCTGCCTCTCCGCGTTGGGGACACGTAATGACACGAAAGACAAGAGGCTCTCATAGCTGACAATAGCAGCAATAAAGCCCAACTGGTTCCTCAAATCGCAGCCGAGAGCGTCTGTACCAGGCCCCCCATGCAGACGGGCTGTGCCTGTGCCGAGCGCAATGCCCCTGCTCTTTGCACGGCCCTCCAGCGGTCCTGGCATCCCGCGTTGGGGACAGGCAGGGAGACGGGGGAGACTTGGCGGTGCCCATGTGCCCCAGCGCCACGTGCCCCAGCCCTCACTGGCGCCGGGGGATGGCGGGCACTTGAGGGCCACCCCGGCAGTCCGGCATTGTGTCTCCATTTCCCATGACCTCCCGGCACCTCTGTTTACCAGCCCATAAAACGGGGCTAATAACACACGTGCTGCGTGCACCCAGCATTTACAAGTGCGTCTGCAAGACGCCCATTGCTCTTTTACGTGTTCAAAGTGGGGGATTAGGAACATATCGGGGTTTATTGCTATTGTCGGCTATTACAGCGTGTTGTCTTTCATGTCATTATGTGTCACGGCTTTGCCCTCCCGGCACCGCCTTGCTCTCCGAGGCATGTTTGCCTGGCTGGTCCTCAGCGCAGTGGGGCAGAATTGCCCCGTGTCGTTAGCTGATGCATGACGCGTGCCCGCTTTACGGCCGGATTAACTGAGGCTTCCGCAACCGCCCTCTGCTCGCTGCCCGGGGCCTCCGCAACAGGTATAAAAGAGCTGCGGGCTTTGCAGCCCTCTATCCAGCTGCCTCCACTTGAACTCCTTCCTCAACGCAGTAAGTCCAAACCTTCTCTGCCTCCTTCCTTTCTCAGCACTGACTTCTCTGGTGTATTGCTTGCTGTGTGCCCCACCACCGCTTTAGATAATGTCACCGTTTTGGATGGGGTGGTGCTCCTGGAGAGCTACGGGAAGGAGGGCTGCTGGAAGTCCCAGGGCTTAGATGCAATGTGTTGAGCGGAGCGGTGCAGCCACCTCTTCTGGGTGCTCTGGGACTTTCCCTCTGGGTTGGACGAGGGTGCTTTTCCTCTCTCCTCTGTGCTAGTTTGTAGCTGGGAGCGCTCAAGGAGGGAAAGTGGTCTCCAGGGGCACGTCCAGTGTGGCGCCTGCTGTTGCTGTGGCTGCCGAGATGCGCCAGAGCCTCTCGTGGTGCCCATGGGCACAATCCGCGAGCAGCGCGAGGCGTTAGTGCTCCGGCGTTGCGCTGAGCCCGGGCTCTGCCTTGTCTCGCAGCTTCCCCTGCCAAGCCGAAGGATGTCCTGCTCCGCCTTGTCCGCCTTGTCTCCCTACGGGGTGGCCGCCCCGGCCCCGGTGGCTGATGCCTACAACGAGCCCTGCGTGCAGCAGTGCCCTGACTCCACCGTGGTGATCCAGCCCCCGCCCACAGTGCTCACCTTACCTGGACCCATCCTCAGCTCCTTCCCGCAGCACAGCGGCATCAGCTCGGTGGGAGCCCCTGTTGTTGGAGGGGGCTACGGTGGCACCTTTGGAGGCTTTGGAGGCCTTGGAGGTGGCTTTGGAGGCCTTGGAGGTGGCTTTGGAGGCCTTGGAGGCGGCTTTGGAGGCCTTGGAGGCTTTGGGGGTTCCGGCCGCCTTGGGGGCTTCGGGGGCTCTGGGGGCTTTGGGAGCTGTGGTTCCAGGGGCCTGGGCCTTGGCCGCCGCTACCTCGGCGGCAGCTGCGGACCCTGCTAAGCCCCACACTTGGCACGGCCACACACCAAGCACGGCTCCCGAAATCCACCGGCACCTCCCGAGCCCTGGCACCCAGCAAGGCCTCACTCCCGCATGAGTGACAGCGCAGCTGAGTGCCGGGTGCCTCCTCCTGCGGCAGAAGTGGTGCTCGTTGCTGCTCTACACCTCTGCACGGAGAGCGTGGCCTCGCCGTGGCCAGGACCCTGCTCTTCCCCACGTGCCTCCTCCCTTGGGAGCTGCAATAAAAGCTATGTTGCATCGCAATGTTGGCGCCTGGTGGTCCTTCCTCCTTCCCCACCTGCCCGCAGCCCCAGCCCAGACTCCTTTGGGCTCTCCCAGCTCGCACAGCATCACGCCTGGGGCCTGGGGGCACCTTGCTTGGTGCATCATAACTGCCGCTCGCCCTGTAGCTGGGCCACGGAGAGCACATCTCGTGAGCTGCCCCCCGTCACCCAGCAGCACTGAACCGCCCGCTGTGTTTCTAAGTCCCACTTTGCACGCGCCAAAGGGTTGTGGGCATTGTGCAGAAGCTCTTGGAAATGCCCTGCACAGCCAGCACGGGTGTTTGTTCCTGCCCTTCATGGGCTGGTAAAGAGTCCCCCTCAGAGGTCAGGGGAAATGGGGAAAGCATCTTTGCCTGCTTGGGGCTGCTGCTGAGCACCAGCCGTCCTGCTCTGCCTGCACAGGTGTCGGAGGCTTGCAGAAGGGTTACCGAGACATATCCACGTCTCCCCAGATTCCCTTCCGGTTGGGGAATTTGGGCTTTGAGGGATCCTGCTTCCTCTCAACGACCCTGGAAAGCGCAGGGGCATCCCGTGTCGCAAAAGCAGTGATGCACTTCGCTCCTAAGAGGGAAGCAGCACTACGTTTATTGCAGTAAGACAGCGACTTAACAAAGTTCAATCGTAAATAAGAACGATGTAATGAGGTTCGATTGGCAAGGTTCACTCAGTTATTTACTGCGTGAAGGACAGGGTCAGATGCGTGTGCAACGGAGACCCCGCCGTTGAGTCACGAGGTTCAGACTGGACCCCCTTGCTTTCTAAACTCCTTCGGAGAGGAGCCAAGGTGCGGCTGAATCCAGCCCTAGTCTCAGACTTGGTCAGCGGTTTATGTCTAAGGGATTATGTGTGCAATTAGTCAGAGATATAACTCAGCAAAGTTTCGTGAAGTTCGCAAAAGTTCAGCATGCTGTTAATCACTTTGCGAGGATCTGTCGCGGGTAAGGAATCTCTCAACCTCGAGGGGTATCCTTGAGAGGCGTCCCTGCTCAAGGGGAGGTTCTGCAGTGCAGCCCGCTGCGAAGCAGGAGAGCTCAAGGGGCTCTGGGCTGCCCCCTATTTATGGGGGGGAGATGATTGACTCATAGTCATATTTGCATACTAGACGGGCCTTAGCTGGCGCATGCTCAACCAGCCCCTACATACGTGCTGTTTACAGGGAGGTCAGGTTGAGGGGGAGAGAGCACATCAGTGTTGGGGGGGGGGGGGGGAAAGGAGCACACCGTCACATCCCGTCACCTGCGAGGGCAGAAACTCTGAGCAAGAGGTTGACGTGAATATGGCCCGGAGGGCCCTTCCTTCCTCAATGCTCTTAGCATCATGCAATGCTAGTGCTGCATGGTGCCTTGCACAGAGACGGTGGCTACCAGGGGAAGAGTCAAAGGAGCAGGGCAGCACATTGGTGCCTGTTGGGGAGTTCATGAAAAATGCTTCATGCACGATTGTGAAGAGAGAGAAAGGGCAAAAAGGAGCCAAATGGCAAAGCCAGGCATGGCTCTATTCCACATGCGCCCATCCCGCTCCTGCGCCCGAGCTGAAGTTCTCCTGTATCCTTTTTCCCTTTGGGAGGTTTCCTTTCCAGGTGTCCTGCCCCAGCAGAGCCATGTCCCCAGGGCTGGAGTTGGGCACTACAGGGGAAATGCAGGGAAGAGCTTCTGCTGGAGCGGTGGGGCAAAAGATGAGCTCAAGGGAGATCTTGGATCAGCAGAAGGAGGAGGAGGAAGGAAGCTGAAGGAGCTTGAGGAAAGGTTGGTGGTGTGTGGCGGTGGTTGGGCACCCTCTCCCCTACGGAGCCATTTCCTCAGCAGAGGTTCTGCCTGGGGCCTTTGGCCTTGGGGTGGCTCTGGCTGGGTGCACCAGCCCCGTGGCCCTGGGGGTGGACGCAGCCCATGGGAACAGGGGTGAAAGGGCACCAAGTGGCCTGTGGTGCCCAATACCTCTCCTTGGGCTTGGTGTGGGGGAGCCCAAGCTGGGAAGAAAAGGGGGAGAGAAAAGAGTGAAAAGGCGTTGCAGAAGGAGCCACATGCGTCCTGCGCTGTGGGCGACCGTCCCGTGGAGGGACGTGCTGCAGAAGGGGCATCCGGGGGGCGCGAGGCAGCTCCCACAGGTTGCCCTAACGAGGCATCACTGTGGGAGCTGGGTGTGAGCAGCCAAACGAGCCCCCACCTGGCTGGGGCTGGGGCTGGGGCCAGGATGGGAAGAAGGAAGGAGGAAGAACCACCAGAGGCCAACGTTGCGATGCGACACAGGTTTTATTGCAGCTCCCAAGGGAGGAGGCACACGGGGAAGAGCACGGTGTGTGGCCACGGCGAGGCCACGGTCTCCGTGTAGAGGTGCGGAGTGCAACCCAGCACCAGCCGTGCCGCAGGAGGAGGCACCCGGCGCTTGGCTACGCTGTCACTGGGCAGCGCAGCTGGGAGCGCAGCTGAAGCGGGGCAGGAGGACACTCCCGGCGGGCTCTGTCCGGGCATGAGGCAGTCGAGCACAGTCGCGAGCTGAGCTGGGGAGCCGAGCGGAGCAGGAGCCCTTGCTGGGTGCCAGGGCTCGGGAGGTGCCGGTGGATTTCGGGAGCTGTCCTTGGTGTGTGGCCGTGCCAAGTGTGGGGCTTAGCAGGGTCCGCAGCTGCCGCCGAGGTAGCGGCGGCCAAGGCCCAGGCCCCTGGAACCACAGCTCCCAAAGCCCCCAGAGCCCCCGAAGCCCCCAAGGCGGCCGGAACCCCCAAAGCCTCCAAGGCCTCCAAAGCCACCTCCAAGGCCTCCAAAGCGGCCTCCAAGGCCTCCAAAGCCACCTCCAAGGCCTCCAAAGCCTCCAAAGGTGCCACCGTAGCCCCCTCCAACAACAGGGGCTCCCACCGAGCTGACGCCGCTGTGCTGCGGGAAGGAGCTGAGGATGGGTCCAGGTAAGGTGAGCACTGTGGGCGGGGGCTGGATCACCACGGTGGAGTCAGGGCACTGCTGCACGCAGGGCTCGTTGTAGGCATCAGCCACCGGGGCCGGGGCGGCCACCCCGTAGGGAGACAAGGCGGACAAGGCGGAGCAGGACATCCTTCGGCTTGGCAGGGGAAGCTGCGAGACAAGGCAGAGCCCGGGCTCAGCGCAACGCCGGAGCACTAACGCCTCGCGCTGCTCGCGGATTGTGCCCATGGGCACCACGAGAGGCTCTGGCGCATCTCGGCAGCCACAGCAACAGCAGGCGCCACACTGGACGTGCCCCTGGAGACCACTTTCCCTCCTTGAGCGCTCCCAGCTACAAACTAGCACAGAGGAGAGAGGAAAAGCACCCTCGTCCAACCCAGAGGGAAAGTCCCAGAGCACCCAGAAGAGGTGGCTGCACCGCTCCGCTCAACACATTGCATCTAAGCCCTGGGACTTCCAGCAGCCCTCCTTCCCGTAGCTCTCCAGGAGCACCACCCCATCCAAAACGGTGACATTATCTAAAGCGGTGGTGGGGCACACAGCAAGCAATACACCAGAGAAGTCAGTGCTGAGAAAGGAAGGAGGCAGAGAAGGTTTGGACTTACTGCGTTGAGGAAGGAGTTCAAGTGGAGGCAGCTGGATAGAGGGCTGCAAAGCCCGCAGCTCTTTTATACCTGTTGCGGAGGCCCGGGCAGCGAGCAGAGGGCGGTTGCGGAAGCCTCAGTTAATCCGGCCGTAAAGCGGGCACACATCATGCATCAGCTAACGATGCGGGGCAATTCTGCCTCTCCGCGTTGGGGACACGTAATGACACGAAAGACAAGAGGCTCTCATAGCTGACAATAGCAGCAATAAAGCCCAACTGGTTCCTCAAATCGCAGCCGAGAGCGTCTGTACCAGGCCCCCCATGCAGACGGGCTGTGCCTGTGCCGAGCGCAATGCCCCTGCTCTTTGCACGGCCCTCCAGCGGTCCTGGCATCCCGCGTTGGGGACAGGCAGGGAGACGGGGGAGACTTGGCGGTGCCCATGTGCCCCAGCGCCACGTGCCCCAGCCCTCACTGGCGCCGGGGGATGGCGGGCACTTGAGGGCCACCCCGGCAGTCCGGCATTGTGTCTCCATTTCCCATGACCTCCCGGCACCTCTGTTTACCAGCCCATAAAACGGGGCTAATAACACACGTGCTGCGTGCACCCAGCATTTACAAGTGCGTCTGCAAGACGCCCATTGCTCTTTTACGTGTTCAAAGTGGGGGATTAGGAACATATCGGGGTTTATTGCTATTGTCGGCTATTACAGCGTGTTGTCTTTCATGTCATTATGTGTCACGGCTTTGCCCTCCCGGCACCGCCTTGCTCTCCGAGGCATGTTTGCCTGGCTGGTCCTCAGCGCAGTGGGGCAGAATTGCCCCGTGTCGTTAGCTGATGCATGACGCGTGCCCGCTTTACGGCCGGATTAACTGAGGCTTCCGCAACCGCCCTCTGCTCGCTGCCCGGGGCCTCCGCAACAGGTATAAAAGAGCTGCGGGCTTTGCAGCCCTCTATCCAGCTGCCTCCACTTGAACTCCTTCCTCAACGCAGTAAGTCCAAACCTTCTCTGCCTCCTTCCTTTCTCAGCACTGACTTCTCTGGTGTATTGCTTGCTGTGTGCCCCACCACCGCTTTAGATAATGTCACCGTTTTGGATGGGGTGGTGCTCCTGGAGAGCTACGGGAAGGAGGGCTGCTGGAAGTCCCAGGGCTTAGATGCAATGTGTTGAGCGGAGCGGTGCAGCCACCTCTTCTGGGTGCTCTGGGACTTTCCCTCTGGGTTGGACGAGGGTGCTTTTCCTCTCTCCTCTGTGCTAGTTTGTAGCTGGGAGCGCTCAAGGAGGGAAAGTGGTCTCCAGGGGCACGTCCAGTGTGGCGCCTGCTGTTGCTGTGGCTGCCGAGATGCGCCAGAGCCTCTCGTGGTGCCCATGGGCACAATCCGCGAGCAGCGCGAGGCGTTAGTGCTCCGGCGTTGCGCTGAGCCCGGGCTCTGCCTTGTCTCGCAGCTTCCCCTGCCAAGCCGAAGGATGTCCTGCTCCGCCTTGTCCGCCTTGTCTCCCTACGGGGTGGCCGCCCCGGCCCCGGTGGCTGATGCCTACAACGAGCCCTGCGTGCAGCAGTGCCCTGACTCCACCGTGGTGATCCAGCCCCCGCCCACAGTGCTCACCTTACCTGGACCCATCCTCAGCTCCTTCCCGCAGCACAGCGGCGTCAGCTCGGTGGGAGCCCCTGTTGTTGGAGGGGGCTACGGTGGCACCTTTGGAGGCTTTGGAGGCCTTGGAGGTGGCTTTGGAGGCCTTGGAGGTGGCTTTGGAGGCCTTGGAGGCGGCTTTGGAGGCCTTGGAGGCTTTGGGGGTTCCGGCCGCCTTGGGGGCTTCGGGGGCTCTGGGGGCTTTGGGAGCTGTGGTTCCAGGGGCCTGGGCCTTGGCCGCCGCTACCTCGGCGGCAGCTGCGGACCCTGCTAAGCCCCACACTTGGCACGGCCACACACCAAGCACGGCTCCCGAAATCCACCGGCACCTCCCGAGCCCTGGCACCCAGCAAGGCCTCACTCCCGCATGAGTGACAGCGCAGCTGAGTGCCGGGTGCCTCCTCCTGCGGCAGAAGTGGTGCTCGTTGCTGCTCTACACCTCTGCACGGAGAGCGTGGCCTCGCCGTGGCCAGGACCCTGCTCTTCCCCACGTGCCTCCTCCCTTGGGAGCTGCAATAAAAGCTATGTTGCATCGCAATGTTGGCGCCTGGTGGTCCTTCCTCCTTCCCCACCTGCCCGCAGCCCCAGCCCAGACTCCTTTGGGCTCTCCCAGCTCGCACAGCATCACGCCTGGGGCCTGGGGGCACCTTGCTTGGTGCATCATAACTGCCGCTCGCCCTGTAGCTGGGCCACGGAGAGCACATCTCGTGAGCTGCCCCCCGTCACCCAGCAGCACTGAACCGCCCGCTGTGTTTTCTAAGTCCCACTTTGCACGCGCCAAAGGGTTGTGGGCATTGTGCAGAAGCTCTTGGAAATGCCCTGCACAGCCAGCACGGGTGTTTGTTCCTGCCCTTCATGGGCTGGTAAAGAGTCCCCCTCAGAGGTCAGGGGAAATGGGGAAAGCATCTTTGCCTGCTTGGGGCTGCTGCTGAGCACCAGCCGTCCTGCTCTGCCTGCACGGGTGTCGGAGGCTTGCAGAAGGGTTACCGAGACATATCCACGTCTCCCCAGATTCCCTTCCGGTTGGGGAATTTGGGCTTTGAGGGATCCTGCTTCCTCTCAACGACCCTGGAAAGCGCAGGGGCATCCCGTGTCGCAAAAGCAGTGATGCACTTCGCTCCTAAGAGGGAAGCAGCACTACGTTTATTGCAGTAAGACAGCGACTTAACAAAGTTCAATCGTAAATAAGAACGATGTAATGAGGTTCGATTGGCAAGGTTCACTCAGTTATTTACTGCGTGAAGGACAGGGTCAGATGCGTGTGCAACGGAGACCCCGCCGTTGAGTCACGAGGTTCAGACTGGACCCCCTTGCTTTCTAAACTCCTTCGGAGAGGAGCCAAGGTGCGGCTGAATCCAGCCCTAGTCTCAGACTTGGTCAGCGGTTTATGTCTAAGGGATTATGTGTGCAATTAGTCAGAGATATAACTCAGCAAAGTTTCGTGAAGTTCGCAAAAGTTCAGCATGCTGTTAATCACTTTGCGAGGATCTGTCGCGGGTAAGGAATCTCTCAACCTCGAGGGGTATCCTTGAGAGGCGTCCCTGCTCAAGGGGAGGTTCTGCAGTGCAGCCCGCTGCGAAGCAGGAGAGCTCAAGGGGCTCTGGGCTGCCCCCTATTTATGGGGGGGAGATGATTGACTCATAGTCATTTTTGCATACTAGACGGGCCTTAGCTGGCGCATGCTCAACCAGCCCCTACATACGTGCTGTTTACAGGGAGGTCAGGTTGAGGGGGAGAGAGCACATCAGTGTTGGGGGGGGGGGGGGAAAGGAGCACACCGTCACATCCCGTCACCTGCGAGGGCAGAAACTCTGAGCAAGAGGTTGACGTGAATATGGCCCGGAGGGCCCTTCCTTCCTCAATGCTCTTAGCATCATGCAATGCTAGTGCTGCATGTGCCCTTGCACAGAGACGGTGGCTACCAGGGGAAGAGTCCAAAGGAGCAGGGCAGCACATTGTGCCTGTTGGGGAGTTCATGAAAAATGCTTCATGCACGATTGTGAAGAGAGAGAAAGGCAAAAAGGAGCAAATGGCAAAGCCAGGCATGGCTCTATTCCACATGCGCCCATCCCGCTCCTGCGCCCGAGCTGAAGTTCTCCTGTATCCTTTTTCCCTTTGGGAGGTTTCCTTTCCAGGTGTCCTGCCCCAGCAGAGCCATGTCCCCAGGGCTGGAGTTTGGCACTACAGGGGAAATGCAGGAAGAGCTTCTGCTGGAGCGGTGGGGCAAAGATGAGCTCAAGGGAGATCTTGGATCAGCAGAAGGAGGAGGAGGAAGGAAGCTGAAGGAGCTTGAGGAAAGGTTGGTGGTGTGTGGCGGTGGTTGGGCACCCTCTCCCTACGGAGCCATTTCCTCAGCAGAGGTTCTGCCTGGGGCCTTTGGCCTTGGGGTGGCTCTGGCTGGGTGCACCAGCCCCGTGGCCCTGGGGGGTGACGCAGCCCATGGGAACAGGGGTGAAAGGGCACCAAGTGGCCTGTGGTGCCCAATACCTCTCCTTGGGCTTGGTGTGGGGGAGCCCAAGCTGGGAAGAAAAGGGGGAGAGAAAAGAGATGAAAAGGCGTTGCAGAAGGAGCCACATGCGTCCTGCGCTGTGGGCGACCGTCCCGTGGAGGGACGTGCTGCAGAAGGGGCATCCGTGGGGGCGCGAGGCCAGCTCCCACAGGTTGCCCTAACGAGGCATCAACTGTGGGAGCTGGGTGTGAGCAGCCAAACGAGCCCCCACCTGGCTGGGGCTGGGGCTGGGGCCAGGATGGGAAGAAGGAAGGAGGAAGAACCACCAGAGGCCAACGTTGCGATGCGACACAGGTTTTATTGCAGCTCCCAAGGGAGGAGGCACACGGGAAGAGCACGGTGTGTGGCCACGGCGAGGCCACGGTCTCCGTGTAGAGGTGCGGAGTGCAACCCAGCACCAGCCGTGCCGCAGGAGGAGGCACCCGGCGCTTGGCTACGCTGTCACTGGGCAGCGCAGCTGGGAGCGCAGCTGAAGCGGGGCAGGAGGACACTCCCGGCGGGCTCTGTCCCGGCATGAGGCAGTCGAGCACAGTCGCGAGCTGAGCTGGGGAGCCGAGCGGAGCAGGAGCCCTTGCTGGGTGCCAGGGCTCGGGAGGTGCCGGTGGATTTCGGGAGCTGTCCTTGGTGTGTGGCCGTGCCAAGTGTGGGGCTTAGCAGGTCCGCAGCTGCCGCCGAGGTAGCGGCGGCCAAGGCCCAGGCCCCTGGAACCACAGCTCCCAAAGCCCCCAGAGCCCCCGAAGCCCCCAAGGCGGCCGGAACCCCCAAAGCCTCCAAGGCCTCCAAAGCCACCTCCAAGGCCTCCAAAGCGGCCTCCAAGGCCTCCAAAGCCACCTCCAAGGCCTCCAAAGCCTCCAAGGTGCCACCGTAGCCCCTCCAACAACAGGGGCTCCCACCGAGCTGACGCCGCTGTGCTGCGGGAAGGAGCTGAGGATGGGTCCAGGTAAGGTGAGCACTGTGGGCGGGGGCTGGATCACCACGGTGGAGTCAGGGCACTGCTGCACGCAGGGCTCGTTGTAGGCATCAGCCACCGGGCCGGGGCGGCCACCCCGTAGGGAGACAAGGCGGGACAAGGCGGAGCAGGACATCCTTCGGCTTGGCAGGGGAAGCTGCGAGACAAGGCAGAGCCCGGGCTCAGCGCAACGCCGGAGCACTAACGCCTCGCGCTGCTCGCGGATTGTGCCCCATGGGCACCACGAGAGGCTCTGGCGCATCTCGGCAGCCACAGCAACAGCAGGCGCCACACTGGACGTGCCCCTGGAGACCACTTTCCCTCCTTGAGCGCTCCCAGCTACAAACTAGCACAGAGGAGAGAGGAAAAGCACCCTCGTCCAACCCAGAGGGAAAGTCCCAGAGCACCCAGAAGAGGTGGCTGCACCGCTCCGCTCAACACATTGCATCTAAGCCCTGGGACTTCCAGCAGCCCTCCTTCCCGTAGCTCTCCAGGAGCACCACCCCATCCAAAACGGTGACATTATCTAAAGCGGTGGTGGGGCACACAGCAAGCAATACACCAGAGAAGTCAGTGCTGAGAAAGGAAGGAGGCAGAGAAGGTTTGGACTTACTGCGTTGAGGAAGGAGTTCAAGTGGAGGCAGCTGGATAGAGGGCTGCAAAGCCCGCAGCTCTTTTATACCTGTTGCGGAGGCCCCGGGCAGCGAAGCAGAGGGCGGGTTGCGGAAGCCCCAGTTAATCCGGCCGTAAAGCGGGCACACATCATGCATCAGCTAACGATGCGGGGCAATTCTGCCTCTCCGCGTTGGGGACACGTAATGACACGAAAGACAAGAGGCTCTCATAGCTGACAATAGCAGCAATAAAGCCAACTGGTTCCTCAAATCGCAGCCGAGAGCGTCTGTACCATGCCCCCCATGCAGACGGGCTGTGCCTGTGCCGAGCGCAATGCCCCTGCTCTTTGCACGGCCCTCCAGCGGTCCTGGCATCCCGCGTTGGGGACAGGCAGGGAGACGGGGGAGGACTTGGCGGTGCCCATGTGCCCCAGCGCCACGTGCCCCAGCCCTCACTGGCGCCGGGGGATGGCGGGCACTTGAGGGCCACCCCGGCAGTCCGGCATTGTGTCTCCATTTCCCATGACCTCCCGGCACCTCTGTTTACCAGCCCATAAAACGGGGGCTAATAACACACGTGCTGCGTGCACCCAGCATTTACAAGTGCGTCTGCAAGACGCCCATTGCTCTTTTACGTGTTCAAAGTGGGGGATTAGGAACATATCGGGTTATTGCTATTGTCGGCTATTACAGCGTGTTGTCTTTCATGTCATTATGTGTCACGGCTTTGCCCTCCGGCACCGCCTTGCTCTCCGAGGCATGTTTGCCTGGCTGGTCCTCAGCGCAGTGGGGCAGAATTGCCCCCGTGTCGTTAGCTGATGCATGACGCGTGCCGCTTTACGGCCGGATTAACTGAGGCTTCCGCAACCGCCCTCTGCTCGCTGCCCGGGGCCTCCGCAACAGGTATAAAAGAGCTGCGGGCTTTGCAGCCCTCTATCCAGCTGCCTCCACTTGAACTCCTTCCTCAACGCAGTAAGTCCAAACCTTCTCTGCCTCCTTCCTTTTCTCAGCACTGACTTCTCTGGTGTATTGCTTGCTGTGTGCCCCAACCACCGCTTTAGATAATGTCCACCGTTTTGGATGGGGTGGTGCTCCTGGAGAGCTACGGGAAGGAGGGCTGCTGGAAGTCCCAGGGCTTAGATGCAATGTGTTGAGCGGAGCGGTGCAGCCACCTCTTCTGGGTGCTCTGGGACTTTCCCTCTGGGTTGGACGAGGGTGCTTTTCCTCTCTCCTCTGTGCTAGTTTGTAGCTGGGAGCGCTCAAGGAGGGGAAAGTGGTCTCCAGGGGCACGTCCAGTTGTGGCGCCTGCTGTTGCTGTGGCTGCCGAGATGCGCCAGAGCCTCTCGTGGTGCCCATGGGCACAATCCGCGAGCAGCGCGAGGCGTTAGTGCTCCGGCGTTGCGCTGAGCCCGGGCTCTGCCTTGTCTCGCAGCTTCCCCTGCCAAGCCGAAGGATGTCCTGCTCCGCCTTGTCCGCCTTGTCTCCCTACGGGGTGGCCGCCCCGGCCCCGGTGGCTGATGCCTACAACGAGCCCTGCGTGCAGCAGTGCCCCTGACTCCACCGTGGTGATCCAGCCCCGCCCACAGTGCTCACCTTACCTGGGACCCATCCTCAGCA